>NC_041388.1:66243770-66365646 GCF_002162155.2 Triticum dicoccoides
GGAAGAGAGAGCGAATGCGAGGGAGAGGAGAGAAGAGATGCGGGGCGTGCGTGGCGTCGCGCGGGATCGTCCAGAGCAACGAGGGGGGGGAGAGGGCAGGCAGGCAGAGAGGGAGGAGGTGGCGCGGCGCGGCGGTGCGCGCGGCACGCAGCTGCTTGGCGAGGGGGAGAAGACGACAAAGGAGGAGGCGGGCTGGGCCGCCTGCTGGCTGGGCCGGCCTGCTACTGCTGGGCTACACAGGGAGGAGGCCCAGGTAAGTCTCCCTCTTTTATTTTTTGTTTTCTAATTTTTCTGACATTTGTTTTGATTTAATTAAAATATTAAATCATTTAATTACCTTATGCCAATTTTTGCAGGAGCTAGCTATATTATTCCAGAGCTCCCCAACAGGTGGCATAATTTTTGGACATATATTAATATATATAACTAATATATTTCCAATGCAAATATTTATGCATTAATTCCAAATGCCCAAAATAAATATCCATGAGCTCCTAAAAATATTGGTTTGATTTTTATCTATGTCCAATATTTTCAGAGAGCAACATGAGCATTTTCTTGGACCCTTTTGGAGAAATTTTTATTTGGGTCATTTTCAGAGATGATTCTGAGGGTTCCACCAATCCTCATTTCAAATTCAAATGGAATATAAACATGATGCACAAATGACTAGCTAGTCTAGGTCATACCAGACTAGGGATGTGACAGGAGGCCCCCTCTGGTAATATACATTTCGAAAGATAAGTATTTTGCGAAGCATGGCTTTGGTGTGAATCTGACAAATAAAATTGCAGATGGCGCCGGATTGAATCCAGAAAAGCAACATCTCCTACGCTAGCTAAAGGCTGGTGAGAGGGTGCTATTAAAGGTGATGGGGGAGAAGAACGTTCTCCAAGATGCCAACACCCGGCTGGGCGTCGAGCTGAAAGATGTTCGTGCCCAGCTATCAGACTCCGTGAAGGAGAATCAGCGGCTTCGGCGCGGCATATTTAGTAAGTGCTTGAACGAACCATTTGAAAGAAAGTTCGGCGGGGAAGTCGACTGACAGAGCAATGTCTGTAGGTGTGTTAACAGGTCGTCCGACAGAGGAGATGCCCAGTTCTACGGGTGACCTTCTTCCCGAGCTCTCGCAACTGCTCGATCGAGTTTGGCAGGCGATGCGAGGCGTCGCCCAGGCCCTGTGGCCATCCGTATCCATGCCCGAAGGTATTGGAGAGCTTGCAGAGAAGCTAAAGGGAGCACGGCGGCGCTTTCAATTGTGGAAGATATCAGCCTGTCATCAAGGCGCTAGGGAGGCCTGGGCCATGGTGAAGACGCGGTACTCAAAGGCTGACCCCAACCACATGGCCGAGGTCGGTCCTATAGGGCCCGATGGGAAGGAGATCCCTATAAGCTTAGTGTACGGCCAAGTAGAGTTGGCCGCAAAGTACTCCCAGCAGGACTGTAAATTAGACAGCCTGTTAGATGGTATTGAAGAGGAATACAATCAGTCAAAATGACTATGTAATCGAATTGACATTTATAATGCCTTCTAGCCGGATTGTAGATCATTTGTCATAGCCGACCTTTTCGCTTCAACCTCGGGGCCTGACGGTCCGGAGTGTGTCCGAATTCCCATGCGGTTATATAGGAACCGGGGAATGCATGGAGACCAGGCGTAGGGGTCATTAGTGCGTGAACAGACAAGTGCCCGACTAGTTATGTTATATTACATGGTTAGTAAGAAACATCTTCCAGGGAGAATAGTTCCGTTAGGGGTTCCTTTCCCTGGGGGGCATGCCCTAAAGTGCATGTCCATGCTGTGAAAAGAAACGCAGGAAAAACGCCTGGGGGCACATAGATAAAGAAAAAGATCATCTTTAGTTCACCGACCGAATATTCTCTTAAGAACGCTAGCTTTCGGCTTCACCCAGTCTGAGGTACATGTCCGGCTGATCCGGCAGTAACAATCGCAGAGGTGCTCCCTTTACCACCTAGCTGAATAATCAGGAACGTAGGGGTAAGCACAGGAGCCAGGCAACCCATCTTGGCCAAAACTTAAGTCATATCGATGCATATAATGGTGAATAAAAGGTACATGCGGAAGTTTGACACATGTGTTAGGCATGAAGCCCGTATAAATAAGCTTCTGTTTAAAGAAGCCCCCAGGTTTACTGAGCGCGGATAGCGCGTCAATTTGTGAGCCTTTAAAGGTTATAAGAGAGAGAGAAAGGGAGAAGGAGAGAAATGTAAGACAGACAGTATATAAAAAATGGACAGAGTAAGGAGATGAACATAGGATCCGGCACTAGGCATAGAATCTTCGGAGACGGGCTGCGTTCCATGGGTTCGGCTCGAGTCGGTTATCCGATGCGTTTCGCAGGCGGTACGCTCCACCAATCAGGACTTAGTCAATTATGAAGGGACCTTCCCACTTGGGCTTGAGTTTGTCCTTTTTCTCGTCCGGCAGGCGTAGAACTAATTCGCCAACATTGTAATTTTTGGCTCATACTTCTCTGCTTTGGTATCTTCGAGCTTGCTATTGATAGAATGCGGAACGGGCTTTCGCCACGTCACGCTCCTCTAATGCGTCCAAACTGTCCTGCTGATCGAGCTCGGCTTCTCTTTCCTCGTACATGTGCACTCGAGGTGAGTCATGAATTATGTCGCAAGGTAGAACTGCCTCTGCGCCGTACGCCATGAAGAATGGTGTGTATCCGGTGGTGCGATTCGGCGTGGTCTGCAGCCCCCAGAGTACGGAGTCGAGCTCCTCTACCCAGTGTGTGTTAGATTCCTTGAGGGACCGCACTAGTCTGGGTTTGATGCCGCTCATGATAAGACCATTTGCATGTTCGACCTGGCCGTTAGTTTGTGGGTGATATACGGAAGCATAATCGAGCTTTATGCCCATGTTTTTGCACCAGAGTTTTACCTCGTCGGCCGTAAAGTTCGTGCCATTATCAGTGATGATGCTGTGGGGGACGCCGTAACGGTGTAAAACCCCAGATATGAAGTCTATCACACGTCCGGATTCGGCCGTCTTAACAGGCTTGGCTTCTATCCATTTGGTGAACTTATCCACCATGACCAGTAAGTATTTGTGCTTGTGGGTTCCGCCTTTAAGGGGTCCAACCATATCAAGCCCCCAGACCGCAAAGGGCCAAATGATGGGGATAGTTTGGAGGGCGGTGGGTGGCATATGGCTTTGGTTTGCAAAGAGCTGGCAGCTGGTGCATCGTTGGACTAAGTCCTGAGCGTCTTCCCGGGCTGTCGGCCAATAAAAGCCTGTACGGAAGGCCTTGCTTACTAGGGACCGGGCTGCAGCGTGATGACCGCCGAGTTCGGCATGGATTTCGGCCAGGAGATTCCGCCCCTCCTCTTCGGAGATGCACCTTTGAAGGACTCCGGTAGTGCTTTTCTTATAAAGATCTCCCTCGTGGACTCTGTAGGCTTTGGATCGCTGCACTATGCAGCGTGCCTCATTTTGGTCCTCAGGGAGTTCCTGCCTAGTAAGGTAGGCGAGGAATGGTTCTGTCCACAGGGCGATGACGGCCATTATTACGTGGGCTGAAGGTGTTATTTCAATGGCAGAGCCTCCGATGTGTTAGAATGTTTGGTGTCGGGCAGTGTGGTTGGGTCCGGGCTATTATTGTTCGGCTCCCCTTCCCATGCCACGGATGGCTTGAAAAGCCTTTCCAAGAAGATGTTGGGGGGGACTACATCTCGTTTTGCGCCGATGCGTGCCAGGACATCTGCCGCCTGATTATTTTCCCGGGCTATATGGTGAAATTCAAGTCCCTCGAACCGAGCTGACATTTTTAGGAAGGCATTGCGGTAAGCTGCCATTTTCGGATCCTTGGCATCGAAGTCTCCATTTATTTGGGAGATTGCGAGGTTCGAGTCCCCGCGCACCTCTAGGCATTGGATGCCCATGGATACTGCCATCCGGAGACCATGTAGAAGGGCCTCATATTCGGCTGCATTGTTGGAGTCCGTGTACAGAATCTGTAGTACGTATTGAACTGTGTCTCCTGTGGGGGACGTCAAAACGATGCCAGCCCTAGTCCAGCCAACATTTTGGAGCCGTCGAAATGCATGATCCAATTTGAATATGTGCCGTACTCTCTAGGGAGTTCGGCCTCCGTCCATTCTGCGACGAAGTTGGCCAAAACTTGTGACTTGATGGCTCGTCGTGGCTTATAAGTTATGTCGAACGGGAAGAGCTCGATGGCCCATTTCGCAATCCGGCCCGTTGCGTCACGGTTGTTTATAATGTCGTTAAGTGGTACTTCCGAGGCTACTATTATTGAACACTCTTGAAAGTAGTGTTGTAGCTTCCGAGATGCCATGAATACCGCGTACGCAATCTTTTGATAATGCGGGTACCGTGATTTGCAGGGAGTGAGGACAGTGGACACATAATAGACCGGCCTTTGAAGGGGGAATTTGTGTTCGTCCGCTTCTCGTTCGACGATGAGCACTGCGCTTACAACCTGATGTGTTGCTGCGATGTACAATAGCATTGGTTCACCGGTGTTTGGCGCGGCCAAGACTGGGTTTGTTGCCATTATGGCTTTTATTTCGTCGAGTCCGGCCATGGTTGCGTTCGTCCATTTGAAGTGTTCGGTGCGCCGAAGGAGGCGGTAAAGGGGAAGGACCTTTTCTCCCAAGCGGGAGATAAAGCGGCTTAGAGCCGCCACACATCCGGTTAAATTTTGTATTTGTTTGAGGTCCTTTGGGATATCCAGTTGCGACAGAGCTCGGATCTTGGCTGGATTTGCTTCAATTCCTCTGCTGGATACAATGAAGCCCAAGAGCTTTCCGGCTGGAATGCCAAAAACGCATTTTTCCGGGTTGAGCTTGATGTCGTATGTTCAGAGATTATCAAATGTGAGCCTCAAGTCGTCTACTAGAGATTCAACATGTCTTGTTTTGATGACCACATCATCTATGTATTCCTCCACTGTTTTACCGATCTGGCTTGCCAAACATGTCTGAATCATGCGTTGATATGTTGCGCCAGCGTTTTTGAGCCCGAAGGGCATCGTGTTGGAGCAGAATGGCCCGTATGGTGTGATAAATGCCGTTGCGGCTTGGTTTGGTTCTGCCATCTTGATTTGATGGTAGAAAGAATATGCGTTGAGGAAACACAACGAATCGTGTCCTGCAGTCACATTGATAATTTGGTCGATGCGGGGGAGGGGGAAGGGATCCTTTGGGCAAGCCTTGTTAAGGTCTTTAAAATCAACACACAGGCGCTAGGATTTGTCCTTCTTTGGTACCATCACCAGGTTTGCTAGCCAGTCCGGATGTTTTATATCTCTGATGAATCCGGCCTCTAATAGCTTTGCTAGCTCCTCTCCCATAGCCTGTCTCTTAGGTTCGGAAAAATGCCGGAGAGCCTGTTTGACAGGTTTGAATCCTGTTTCAATATTTAAGCTGTGCTCGGCCAACCTGCGTGGGATTCCTGGCATGTCTGAAGGGTGCCAGGCGAAAATGTCCCAGTTCTCTCGTAGGAACTCTCGCAATGCGGCGTCGACATCAGGGTTTAACTGTGCCCCGATGGAAGCTGTTTTATTGGGGTCCGTTGGATGGACTTGGAATTTGACTATTTCGTTTGCTGGTTTAAAGGAGGTGGATTTGGATCTTTTGTCGAGTACCACATCATCCCTATTCACCGTAGAGCGCAGCGCAGTCAGCTCCTCAACCGCTAGGGCTTCGGATAGTGCCTCGAGGGCCAGTGCGGCTGTCTTGTTTTCAGCGCGGAGTGCTATGTCCGGATCACTAGCGAGAGTGATGATCCTGTTAGGCCCGGGCATCTTGAGCTTCATGTACCCGTAATGGGTTATTGCTTGGAAGATTGTGAATGCTTCCCACCCTAGCAAAGCGTGATAACCGCCGCTGAACAGGGCCACATGGAACGTGACCTCTTCGGACCTGTAATTGTCCGGTGTGCCGAACACCACATCTAGTGTGATTTTTCCTGTACAGCACGCTTCCCGACTGGGGATTATTCCTCTAAAGGTTGTGCTGCTTCGCATGATGCGGTTCCAGTCTATATCCATTTTTTGAAGAGTTTCCTCATAAATGAGGTTCAATCCGCTGCCGCCGTCCATGAGTACCTTGGTAAGACGAAAGCCATCCACTATTGGACTGAGGACCAATGCAGCTGGTGCTCGGGCTGTTCGGAATTTAGGTTCATCACTGGCGTTAAAGGTGATGGCCGTGTCACTCCATGGGTTTATTGTTGCTACTTGGTAGACTTCGGCAAGGCTGCGGAGTGTCCTTTTTCGCATATTATTTGATGTGACGGTCTTGAAGACTATTAATACCGTATTGGTGTCTCTGGGGTGGCTTTCTGTGGCCTCCGGAATTAGGAGGTTTTCGCCAATTTTGGCCACCTGCCGGAGTATCCAACATGCTCTAAGGCTGTGAGTTGGTGTGGCGTCCTCTGTACTATGAATTTTACAGGGTCCATTAAGCCATCCTTCCAGTATGGTTCCATGCCCTGTAGAGGGTTTTTGCCTTTTGGTGTTTGACCCGGGTGTCTGGCGATGATGCACCCTTTTATTTCAGACTGGGCTTGCCTTAAGGGCCGGATTGTCCCAAAATTTTGTTTCGGTTTTCCGGGCGCTTTCCATCGCACAGTACTTTCGTACTATGGACGCTAAGTCAGCGAAGCGTGTAATATCACAGCGACTTATGGCGTTGAGTATTCCCTTGTCCGTGCAATTATTGCAGAAGAATGAAATTGCATCTTCCTCGCGGCAGCCCTTTATCCTGTTCATAACCAGGAGGAATCTGGCCCAGTAATGATGTACTATTTCTTTGGGCTCTTGCCTAATTTGGGATAGATCGCTAATATTCGGGTGGGTGGGTGGAATTAAAACCGAAGCCTTACCCCTTCTGAGGCTCAGAGGCCGAGGAATTTCTGAACTCGAAAATTTGGATTCCTAGATGTCGTCCAATGACTCCAGTCTATCGCCTGATTCTAAGTTCAGGTCTTGAGTGATATCCTCCCCTCCGCGGACATCTGGCTTGGAGGGATCGGGAATCCGGACGTAGCAAGTCCTTAAGATAGATGAAGGGTCGCCGCACTGTCCCTCTACCACGACGACGTGATGGGTGGCTTGGGGAGAGTTAATCTCTCCCAGATCGGATTTAGGCCCAATCTAGTCGTAATCCGTAGCGACTCCCAGGGCGGCGAAGCGATCCAAGAGCTCGTTTATGGAGGAAAGCTCTATTGGATCTAACTGCTCGGCAAGTTCCGAGTTGACATGAAGATTGTTTTCGATGGCTCGAGAGGTCATCATCGGCGTAGAAGCCGAACAGGTGGTCATAAGAAAACCACCTAGCCGGAGGGTTTGGCCGACAGCCAAAGCTCCCTTAGCAATGGTGCCGTCTTTAAAGACGGGGCGAGGTATCCTTCCTGATGGCGACGACACAGAGGAACTCTCAATGAAAGCACCAATGTCGGTGTCAAAACCGGTGGATCTCGGGTAGGGGGTCCCAAACTATGCGTCTAGGCCGGATGGTAACAGGAGGCAAGGGACACGAAGTTTTACCCAGGTTCGGGCCCTCTTGATGGAGGTAAAACCCTACGTCCTACTTGATTAATATTGATGATATGGGTAGTACAAGAGTAGATCTACCACGAGATCAGAGAGGCTAAACCCTAGGAGCTAGCCTATGGTATGATTGTTGATGTGTATGTTGTCCTACGGACTAAAACCCTCCGATTTATATAGACACTGGAGAGGGTTAGGGTTACATAGAGTCGGTTACAATGGTAGGAGATCTGAACATCCGTATCGCCAAGCTTGCCTTCCACGCCAAGGAAAGTCCCTTCCGGACACGGGACGGAGTCTTCAATCTTGTATCTTCATAGTCCAGGAGTCCGTCTTGAAGGTATAGTTCGGCTATCCGAACACCCCCTAATCCAGGACTCCCTCAGTGAGCGTAAATGGTATTGCAATGAGTTGAAACAAGGCCTAGGGTTCATACTTTCACTAGTGCAAGTTCTCTCAACAACAATAACATAATTGGATCATATAACTATCCCTCAACATGCAACAAAGAGTCACTCCAAAGTCACTAATAGCGGAGAACAAACGAAGAGATTATGGTAGGGTACGAAACCACCTCAAATTATCCTTTCTAATCGATCTATCATAGAGTTCGTACTAGAATAACACCTTAAGACACAAATCAACCAAAACCCTAATGTCACCTAGATACTCCAATGTCACTTCAAGTATCCGTGGGTATGATTATACGATATGCATCACACAATCTCAGATTCATCTATTCAACCAACACAAAATACTTTAAAGAGTGCCCCAAAGATTCTACCGGAGAGTCAAGACGAGACGTGTGCCAACCCTAATGCATAAGTTCACGAGGTCACAGAACTCGCAAGTTGATCACCAAAACATACATCAAGTGGATCACGTGATATCCCATTGTCACCACAGATAAGCACATGCAAAATATACATCAAGTGTTCTCAAATCCTTAAAGACTCAATCCCATAAGATAACTTCAAAGGGAAAACTCAATCCATTACAAGAATGTAGAGGGGGAGAAACATCATAAGATCCAACTATAATAGCAAAGCTCACGATACATCAAGATCATGCCACCTCAAGAACACGAGAGAGAGAGAGAGAGATCAAACACATAGCTACTGGTACATACCCTCAACCCCGAGGGAGAACTACTCCCTCCTCGTCACGGAGAGCACCGGGATGATGAAGATGGCCACTGGAGAGGGATTCCCCCCTCCGGCAGGGTGCCGGAATGGGTCTAGATTGGTTTTCGGTGGCTATGGAGGCTTCTGGCGGCGGAACTCCTGATCTATTCTGCTCCCCGAAGTTTTTAGGGTATATGGATATATATAGGAGGAAGAAGTACGTCAGTGGATCTCCGGGCTGTCCACGAGGCAGGGGGCGCGCCCAGGGGGGTGGGCGTGCCCCCCACCCTCGTGGGCAGCCCGGGACTCTTCTGGTCCATCTCCGATACTCCGTGGGCTTCTTCGGGTCCAAAAATAAGTTCCATGAAGTTTCAGGTCAATTGGACTCCGTTTGATTTTCCTTTTCTGCGATACTCTAAAACAAGGAAAAAACAGAAACTGGCACTAGGCTCTAGGTTAATAGGTTAGTCCCAAAAATCATATAAAATAGCATATAAATGCATATAAAACATCCAAGGTTGATAATATAATAGCATGGAACACTCAAAAATCATAGATACATTGGAGACGTATCAAGCATCCCCAAGCTTAATTCCTGCTCGTCCTCGAGTAGGTAAATGATAAAAACAGAATTTTTGATGTGGAATGCTACCTAACATATTTATCCATGTAATTATCTTTATTGTGGCAAGAATATTCAGATCCATAAGATTCAATACAAAAGTTTAATATTGACATAAAAATAATAATACTTCAATCATACTAACAAAGTAATCATGTCTTCTCAAAATAACATGGCCAAAGAAAGCTATCCCTACAAAATCATATAGTCTGGCTATGCTCTATCTTCACCACACAAAATATTTAAATCATGCACAACCCTGATGACAAGCCAAGTAATTGTTTCATACTTTTGATGTTCTCAAACTTTTTCAATCTTCATGCAATACATGAGCGTGAGCCATGGACATAGCACTATAGGTGGAATAGAATGGTGGTTGTGGAGAAGACAAAAAGGAGAAGATAGTCTCACATCAACTAGGTGTATCAACGGGCTATGGAGATGCCCATCAATAGATATCAATGTGAGTGAGTAGGGATTGCCATGCAACGGATGCACTAGAGCTATAAGTATATGAAAGCTCCACAAAAGAAACTAAGTGGGTGTGCATCCAACTCGCTTGCTCACGAAGACCTAGGGCATTTTGAGGAAGCCCATCATTGGAATATATAAGCCAAGTTCTATAATGAAAGATTCCCACTAGTATATGAAAGTGACAACATAGGAGACTCTCTATCATGAAGATCATGGTGCTACTTTGAAGCACAAGTGTGGTAAAAGGATAGTAGCATTGCCCCTTCTCTCTTTTTCTCTCATTTTTTTGTTTTTTTGTTTTTTTATTTGGGCCCTTTTTTATGGCCTCTTATTTTATTTTTATTTTTCATCCGGAGTCTCATCCCGACTTGTGGGGGAATCATAGTCTCCATCATCCTTTCCTCACTTGGGACAATGCTCTAATAATGATGATCATCACACTTTATTTACTTACAACTCAAGAATTACAACTCAATACTTAGAACAAAATATGACTCTATGTGAATGCCTCCAGCGGTGTACTGGGATGTGCAATGATGCATGAGTGACATGTATGAAGAATTATGAACGGTGGCTTTGCCACAAATACGATGTCAACTACATGATCATGCAAGCAATATGACAATGATGAAGCGTGTCATAATAATGGAACGATGGAAAGTTCCATGGCAATATATCTCGGAATGGCTATGGAAATGCCATAATAGGTAGGTATGGTGGCTATTTTGAGGAAGGTATATGGTGGGTTTATGGTACCGACGAAAGTTGTGCGGTACTAGAGAGGCTAGCAATGGTGGAAGGGTGAGAGTGCGTATAATCCATGGACTCAACATTAGTCATAAAGAACTCACATACTTGTTGCAAAAATCTATTACTTATCAAAACAAAGTACTACACGCATGCTCCTAGGGGGATATATTGGTAGGAAAAGACCATCTCTCATCCCCGACCGCCACTCATAAGGAAGACAATCAATAAATAAATCATGCTTCGACTTCATCACATAACGGTTCACCATACGTGCATGCTACGGGAATCACAAACTTCAACACAAGTATTTCTCAAATTCACAACTACTCAACTAGCATGACTCTAATATCACCATCTCCATATCTCAAAACAATTATCAAGTATCAAACTTCTCATAGTATTCAATGCACTTATATGAAAGTTTTTATTATACCCATCTTGGATGCCCATCATATTAGGACTAGTTTCATAACCAAAGCAAATTACCATGTTGTTCTAAAGACTCTCAAAATAATATAAGTGAAGCACGAGATTTCATCTATTTCTATAAAATAAACCCACCACCGTGCTCTAGAAGGATGTAAGTGAAGCACTAGAGCAAATGACAAAATACTCCAAAAGATATAAGTGAAGATCAATGAGTAGTCGAATAATTATGCAACTATGTGAAGACTCTCTAATATTTAAGAATTTCATATCTTGGTATTTTATTCAAACAGCAAGCAAAACAAAATAAAATAAAATGACGCTCCAAGCAAGACACATATCATGTGATGAATAAAAATATAGCTCCAAGTAATGTTACCGATGAACGAAGACGAAAGAGGGGATGCCTTCCGGGGCATCCCCAAGCTTAGGATCCTGGTTGTCCTTGAATACTACCTTGGGGTGACTTGGGCATCCCCAAGATTAGGCTCTTGCCACTCCTTATTCCATAGTCCATCGAATCTTTACCCAAAACTTGAAAACTTCACAACACAAAACATAACAGAAAACTCGTAAGCTCCGTTAGTATAAGAAAATAAATCACCACTTAGGTACTGTTGTGAACTCATTCTAAATTCATATTGGTGTAATATATACTGTATTCCAACTTCTCTATGGTTCATACCCTCCGATACTACTCATAGATTCATCAAAATAAGCAAACAACACATAGAAAATAGAATCTGTCAAAAACAGAACAGTCTGTAGTAATCTGTAGGTTTCGAATACTTCTGTAACTCCAAAAATCCTGAGAAATTAGGAATTCCTAGGCAATTTGTTTATTAATATATTGCAAGTGGAATTGGTATTTTATCGCTCTCTGGTAAAAAATGAAAATTATTCTCGTGAGCGCATACTTTCTGTTTTTTTACAGCAAGATCAAATAACAATCCAAGAAGATCCTAAAGGCTTTACTTGGCACAAACACTATTTAAAACATAAAAAACACAATCATAACTGAGTATAGATGATTAATTTATTACTAAACATGAACAAAAATCAAGGAGCTAAACAAAATTGGGTTGCCTCCCAACAAGCGCTATCATTTAACGCCCCTAGCTAGGCATGATGATTTCAATGATGCTCACATAAAAGATAAGAATTGAAACATAAAGAGAGCATCATGAAGAATATGACTTGCAAATTTAAGTCTAACCCACTTCCTATGCATAGGGATTTTGTGAGCAAACAACATATAGGAACAATAATCAAGTATCATAGGAAGGCAAAACAAGCATAACTTCAAAACTTTAAGCACATACAGAGGAAACTTGATATTATTGCAATTCCTACAAGTATATATTCCTCCCTCATAATAATTTTCAGTAGCATCATGAATGAATTCAACAATATAACCAGCACCTAAATCATTCTTTTCATGATCTACCACCGTAGAAATTTTATTACTCTCCACATAAGCAAAATTCTTCTCATTCGGAATAGTGGGAGTATCATAAGAAACTCGAATACTATAAATTGTTTCCACATTAAAAGAGTAATGTTCAGAAAAAGGGTAATCATAATCATGACAAGTTTTATAAATATAATCATGACTACTTTTCATAGCATATGTATCATCACAATAATTATCATAAGTAGCAACTTCGTTCTCATCATAATCGATTGAAACCTCTTCCAAGATAGTGAAATCATCACTAAATAAAGTCATGACCTCTCCAAATCCACTTTCATAATTATCACAATAAGATTCAACATCCTCCAAAATAGTGGGATTACTACTTCCTAAAGTTGACACTCTTCCAAACCCACTTTCATCAATATAATCATCATAAGTAGGAGGCATGCTATCATCATAAAAAAATAGCATATCAAAACTTGGGAGGCTAGAAACATCATCTTCATTAAACATAGCCTCCCCAAGCTTGGGACAGACATTAATTGCAGCAAATATATTCTCAAACATGTCATCCTCATTAAACATATCATCCCCAAGCTTGGGCGTTTACATATTATAAGCATAATCACTCTCATAGTTAATAGTATGGATAGCACTGATAGTATAACAATTATCATCATCACAATGAGTAATAGGAGCAACGTCATTTGGGAGGGATACCTTTTTACCTTTGCTTCTCCGTCTTTTCTTTTTCTTCTTCACATCATGTGTGGGTTTAACCCTCTTTTTGGAGCTCCTTATTGATGAGATTGGTTGAATAGAAGGCTCCTCCTCGTTACCTGATTCATCATAAGAAATAATAGGAGGATATTGGGAAGTCTCTTCCCTTTCATTAGTATTCTCTTCATCTTCTATTTGTTTTCTTTTCTTTATGTAATTGGCAATATAAGGATTTTCAATGCAATTCACCGCACAATACATATAAATTTCCTCAAGATCAAAATTAAGAACTCTATGAAGGGCAAATTCTGGAATAACCTTAGATATATGTTTCATTTCTTCATAACCCAAGAGCAAACTAAGTTCATTATGATGTGCAAGGGAAATCAAGTCATCACAATTTTTGGACATGATACGATCATGAAACAATTTGCATTGGGTACTAAAATGATCATGTTCATTGCAAAGTTCACAAGTAGGGCCAAGAAAGTTTAAATTTTCAGCACAAACATCTATCCTCTCTCGCAACCATTTAGTTTCTAAATACTTATGCCTCTTGCAAAATCTATCTTCCCTATTTGGTATGTACTTTCAAACTCTATGCACTCCACAAAAGTTGACATGCTTATAAGAGACATTTTCATCATGACTGGTGCAATCATCATTAGTACTATGGAAATTCAAGGAGTTCATACTAACAACATTGCAATCATGCTCATCATTCATAGATTTAGTTCAAAACATTTTATAGACTTCTTCTTCCAGCATTTGAGCATGATTTTCCTTTCCATCATTCTCACGAAAGATATTAAAAAGATGAAGCGTATGAGGCAAACTCAATTCCATTTTTTGTAGTTTTCTTTTATAAACTAAACTAGTGCTAAAACAAGAAACAAAAAAATTCGATTGCAAGATCTAAAGATATACCTTCAAGCACTCACCTCCCCAGCAACGGCGCCAGAAAAGAGCTTGTTGTCTACTACACAACCTTCTTCTTGTAGACGTTGTTGGGCCTCCAAGTGCAGAGGTTTGTAGGACAGTAGCAAATTTCCCTCAAGTGGATGACCTAAGGTTTATCAATATGTGGGAGGCGTAGGATGAAGATGGTCTCTCTCAAACAACCCTGCAACCAAATAACAAAGAGTCTCGTGTGTCCCCAACACACCCAATACAATAGTAAATTGTATAGGTGCACTAGTTCGGCGAAGAGATGGTGATACAAGTGCAATACGGCTGATAGATAAAGGTTTTTGTAATATGAAAATATAAAAACAGCAAGGTAACTAATGATAAAAGTGAGCATAAATGGTATTGCAATGAGTTGAAACAAGGCCTAGGGTTCATACTTTCATTAGTGCAAGTTCTCTCAACAATAATAACATAATTGGATCATATAACTATCCCTCAACATGCAACAAAGAGTCACTCCAAAGTCACTAATAGCGGAGAACAAATGAAGATATTATGGTAGGGTATGAAACCACCTCAAAGTTATCCTGTCTGATCGATCTATCATAGAGTTCGTACTAGAACAATACCTTCAGACACAAATCAACCAAAACCCTAATGTCACCTAGATACTCCAATGTCACTTCAAGTATCCGTGGGTATGATTATACGATATGCATCAAACAATCTCAGATTCATCTATTCAACGAACACAAAGTACTTCAAAGAGTGCCCCAAAGATTCTACTGGAGAGTCAAGACGAAAACGTGTGCCAACCCTAATGCATAAGTTCACGAGGTCATGAAACTGGCAAGTCGATCACCAAAACATACATCAAGTGGATCACGTGATATCCCATTGTCACCACAGATAAGCACATGCAAGACATACATCAAGTGTTCTCAAATCCTTAAAGACTCAATCAGATAAGATAACTTCAAAGGGGAAACTTAATCCATTACAAGAAAGTAGAGGGGGAGAAACATCATCAGATCCAACTATAATAGCAAAGGTCGCGATACATCAAGATCATGCCACCTCAAGAACATGAGAGAGAGAGAGAGATCAAACACAAATCTACTGGTATACATACCCTCAGCCCCAAGGGAGAACTACTCCCTCCTCATCATTGAGAGCACCTGGATGATGAAGATGGCCACCGGAGAGGGATTCCCCCCTCCGGCAGGGTGCCGGAACGGGTCTAGATTGGTTTTCGGTGGCTATGAAGGCTTCTGGTGGTGGAACTCCCGATCTATTCTGCTCCTCGAAGTTTTTAGGGTATATGGATATATATAGGAGGAAGAAGTACGTCGGTGGATCACCGGGCTGTCCACGAGGCAGGGGGGCGCGCCCAGGGGGTGGGCGCGCCCCCACCCTCAAGGCATTCCGGGACTCTTCTGGTCCATCTCCGATACTCCGTGGGCTTCTTCTGGTCCAAAAATAAGTTCCGTGAAGTTTCAGGTCAATTGGACTCCGTTTGATTTTCCTTTTCTGCGATACTCTAAAACAAGGAAAAAATAGAAACTGGCACTAGGCTCTAGGTTAATAGGTTAGTCCCAAAAATCATATAAAATAGCATATAAATGCATATAAAACATCCAAGGTTGATAATATAATCGCATGGAACAATCTAAAATTATAGATACGTTGGAGACGTATCACCAGACGACGCTACATAGCTTAGGGGTGAAGGCGTGGCAGCCTGCGGTGGTCACCGGAGCCCGTCGTGGAAGTGGAGCCTGCTCTTGGTGCTCACGCACCACCACTGGAGGCGGCGCGCGGTCTTGATGTGGTGGTGGAGGGAGCGCTGGGGCACCTTCTTGCGGCCGCTGGACCTCCCGGCAGCTTTCTTCTTCGTGCACGCCCAGCGTGGAGGATCACGCCATTGGGCCGCGCGTCTTGGACTGAGGGTGACGTCATGACAAGGAGGTGGCGGAGGCACTCCATGTGCTACGTCGCCGGCAGCAGGCGGCGGACGAGGCAGTGAGAGGGACGCTGCAGGCGAGCCCCTAGCCGCGCTGGCTAGCTCGGTGATGCGGTCCAGCCAATCCTCGTTGAGGTCGTCGACTGGGCCATGAGCAATGCAGCCTGCGCGTTCTCCGGGCCATGACGAGCGTGGGACGACAAGCCGGCTAGGGTTAGCGACGAGGTGGCGGTGCGTCCGTCCTGCCACACGGAGGGACACTGCGACGAAGCTTGCTGCTCGTGCCCTGCCGGGCCGGTGATGGTGTTGGCAGTTGGTGATGGAGAACAATGGGGAGGCCCGCCGACGGACGCTGTCTGGGCGACGCGCGCGGCGAGAGCAGCTTGACGCTCAGCACGGGCTCGGCGTGCATCTTCCATGGAGACGGGGGAGCGGCCGCGAGTCGATCGATGGAAGAGAAGCTTCGACGCACCCCTACCTAGCGTGCCAAATTTCGGATTCAGGGCTCCGCAGACCCTTGAGAGGTTTGAACACTGCGGTGCGTATGAAGAACTCCTTCTCCCTGACCTGCTAGCCCAACGATCCCACAACCTAGCATGAAGAACCCAAGGGAAAAGAGACTCGACAGTTTATCTTGGTTTGGGCCACCTTGTGGTGTAATACCCTACTCCGGCTTTGTGGTGGATTGCCTCTCGGGGCTGAGGATGAACTAGTACAATGGATGAACAGCCTCAGGAGGTGAGGTGTTCTTGAGCTCAATGAGCTGGTGGGTGTGAGGATGGTCTCAATGATCCGATCCCTCTCTCTCTCTCTCTAGATCGACTAACTCCTTGCTACGGTGGTGGCTAAGTCCTATTTATAGTGGCCTTGGTACTCTTCCAAAATGTAGGCGGGGAGGGATCCCACAACAGCCAATTTCGAAGGAAGACAACTAGTATAAGTTATCCTGACAAAAGTAGTCTTCGCCTGCAAAGGCTCTAGTGGTGACGTTGTCATGGGCTCCATGATGACCTCCGCCCCGTCGTCCTGGCGGTCTTGGTCTTGTTGCACCAATATGGAAACATTTGCCTGATTCCTCAAGACTCCGCGCCTACGCTTGCTCCCTTGGCACCAAAGGGGAAACTGGTATGCTGTGCCCGCTGGCGCCCGCCTGGCCTTGGTCGTCATGGCTGACATCATGTGAACCTCGCGAGGTGCACCTTGCCTTGATATCTCCGCTCCTCGGGAGCCAGCCTAATGAGCCCCCCCAGGAAGGCCTTGGTGCCGTCCACCTCGCAAGACTTGGCCCCTCGCGAGGGTCTTGTGTTGTCGCTGCTGAAATCCGGCAGTACCAGGCCACTCATGGAGCCACGTCGTGGGCTGCAGGCAGGCAAGTCTGGGTACCCCCATTCCCAGGACGCAGACAGAGGGGGCAGCTGCCCACGAGGCCACTCTGACCCTAATTCCAATGCTATAAAATCCTATTTTCCAGAAAAAAATAGGAGAGGAAGTTTTATCATGTTTTATGATACGGAGCCGCCGCCACCTCCTGTTCTTCATCGAGAGGCCAGATCTGGAGCCCGTTCGAGGCTCCAGAGAGGGGGGGTCTTTGGTCTTCGTCATCACCAACCATCCTCCATCACCAATTTCATGATGCTCACCACCGAGAGTGAGTAATTCCTTTGTAGGCTCACTGGTCGGTGAGGAGTTGGATGAGATTCATCATGTAATCGAGTTAGTTTTGTTAGGGCTTGATCCATGCTATCCAATATGTTCTAAGATTGATGTTGCTATGACTTAGCTATGCCTAATGATTGTCACTAGGGCCCGAGTGCCATGATTTCAAATCTGAACCGTTTATGTTTTCACCATCATATCTATGTTCTTGATCCGATCTTGCAAGTCATATGCACCTTTTATGTGTTATGATCCGTAAACCCCAAGGTGACAACAATTGGGATACTTTCTGGTGATGACCGTAGTTTGAGGAGTTCATGTATTCACTATTTGTTAATGCTTTGTTCCGGTTCTCTATTAAAAGGAGGCCTTAATATCCCTTAGTTTCCTTATGGAGCCCGCTGCCACGGGAGGGTAGGACAAAAGATGTCATGCAAGTTCTTTTCCATAAGCACGTATGACTATTTACGGAATACATGCCTACATTATATTTATGAACTGGAGTTAGTTCTGTGTTGCCCTAGGTTATGATGCATATCATCCAAACAAAATCACCAATCCAATGCTTATGAGCTTTTCATATATTGTTCTTGCTAAAATTACTATTTCTATTGCTACCGTTACAACTGCTACAAAACTATTGTTGTTGTTGTCGTTACCACTGCTATCGTTACTACTACTATCAAACTATCATATTACTATGCTACTGATCACCTTGCTGCAGATATTTAATCTCCAGCTGTGGTTGAATTGACAACTCAACTGCAAATATTCTTTGGCTCCCCTTGTGTCGAATCTATAAATTTGGGTTTAATACTCTTTCCTTGAAAACTATTACGATCCCCTATACTTGTGGGTTATCACGACTATAAATAGCCACCCTACTCCAATGTTGATCGTTGGCTACTCTACTTCAGATTATGAGAAGATTGGTTGAGCACCCCTCTTGAGAAATTTGAGTTTAAGATCTACTAAGAGAAAATCAAGAGCCAAAACTTAGATAGTGGTTGAGCATCACGGTAGATCTGAGTTAGAGTTCCTGTACCTTTTACTCTAGAGAGCTACACACACTCCAGATGGATAGGTGTCAACTTGAGTGTTGAAGAGTAATTGTCTTCACAAAGCAAAGTCTTCAGCAACCAAGACTAATTGTGGTTCATGAAGAAGTATATCGAAGGTTTGGAGATCGCCGACAAGGATCTACCTCGAGTGAATTCAACCAAAGTCTGATCAGCTTCCAGTTGAAGGAGAATAGCACTACAAAAAAATACACTTCCGTGATGATACGTGTTTCTCACAGTAGGTCACCTTTTATTTCATGTATGTACATCCATGACGATTTTATGACAGAATCAAGATAGTCATACATGCGCTGTCGTAGAAGTGTTCCATGACAATACCAAAATTATCGTCACGGAAGTGTTCACTTCCATGACGATAAATGATGCATCATGTAAGTGCTTTCCTCAAGGGTAACCGACACGTGGCATCTACCATAACGGGTCGCCGTTAAGCTATCGGGTCTGGTATTGGATCCGATAACCCATTAATAGCCCGGACCAATGGGGATTTTCCACGTGTAAAATTCTCATTGGCCAGAGGAAACACGTGTCAGCTCGTCATTGGGTCATATAGGCCCCTATGATATGTTGACACGTGCGACGGCCCACTACTGGCCCATTTAGCTTACAAAGGCTGACCTGTTTGACTTGGTCAAAAGTTAGCAGGCCGTCCCATGAAAAGCCTGTTTAACGGAGTGTTCGCAAATAGCCCATTTTACGGCCCGGTAACTCACGGCCCGTTAGGGCCTTCCTGAAATCGGCCCAACAACGTCATGTGGGATGTCGAATATAACACCAGCCCATTTCACTTTCGGCCCATGTATGGCCCACAACGTCTTTCGGCCCACATGAGGCCTTTCGTAACTTTAGGCCCTTTAGTGGCTCACGGTGACTCTAGCCCATAAAGAACAGTAAATTTCTTTGTACCCATTAACGACTCATGATTCACATGGGCTGTTTCTAGCCCGCATTAGCTTTCGGCCTACTGATGGCCCATACGTTCTTAGGCTCCTCTCCGGCCCTTGATTACTTCTGGCCCATTACTGGCATGTTCCCCTAATGGGCCAAATTCGGCCCGTGGCAAGAATCGGCCCGTTTGTGGCATGTTAACCCATTGCGCCGATTCTAGCCTGTCCTATATTCTGGCCCATTAACGACCTGTTATGCCTGTGAAAGAATTAAGCCTTTGCTGTCCTCTGACATGTTAACAGCGCGTTACCGTGCTGGGCGGATACCAATTACACCTATTTACGGCCCATGTGGACCCATTTATCTGATGGCCCAAGGCCCACGGATTCTACGGGCCGTTGGAGGCCCATTTATCCGACGGCCCGTAGGAGGCTCATGAATCCTATGGCTATAGTAGGGTCAAGGTTACCACGGTCCGTATATGGCCCATGGTTGTTGCGGCCACTAGCAAACCAGGGAAAAAGAAGACTAGGAAATAAATAAGCCTGAAACTAACGCTAGGATATTAAGGCAATTGCACAGATTACATCCACTGGGCATCAAAATCGCCACCAGTGCAAATATAGGGAACACCCTACACTATACAAAAATGGCTTGATGTTTTCTTCAGCTGGCGGCTGCACGTTAAGAACAAATTTTGTATCGCAACAAAACAAATTACAACCATAAAACAAAAGGAAGGTTGGCATAAAAGTTAATAGTCTGGCCGATAAATGCACCACCAGAAGTTTAGAAGCTCAGTTCATTTGACCTGACTTTTATGTTTTGATGCTGTATTGTCTGATGGAGCACCCTTCGCCTTCAGTTCTCCTAGGCTCCTGAACAACATAGCAAATGTCTGATAGTGTGGTTTCAAAACCATGCATATCTTGACGACATCAAACAATGTATGTCATTGTTTCACCAAGGGTCTCTGTTAGGGAATGGACTTGTGTCTGGAGTGCAGATATAACATTGGTTTGAGCTTGCATATCTTGATCATGAGGCAGTTTGGACGAGATTGCCTTAACAACCAACCCAATATTACGCAGGAACGTGCTTTTGGCACTGTTAGTGGACAGGTACTAACACACTGCAGCAAGAGGTGACATTGCGGTTATAGTTGCCTCGTCACCTTCAAAAGGTGGCGGTTCCACCATTTTTTCCATAGCTTGCTGAAAAGTTGAGTTTTTAGCTTAGTAGTACCAGAACAGAAGATATTAAGGAGGAAGCAAGACCAAACAAAATAGCTTTGGTCTACAGAACTTATTCTGGTGAACCCATGTAAAATATTAGTTGTATTTTACTGCAAAGTACATAATAAAACCAGGTTCCAAACATATGAACATGTACCATGGCTAATGTATTGTCTATTTCTTCACATTGTATTAACAGCTAAGGATAAATAGACAAAGTTTATAATACGATAAGCATAGTATGACATCATTCATATCACAAAACAACTGAGAACAGACAAACAGGTAATTGTAACATTGTGTGGGCAAGTCCAGCACGAAACTAGATTATAGATCAAGATCAAAGGAACATCACTCCTCTCTTTTAAACCTTGTAAGGTGCAATGATACTCTAAGACAATTGTGTATAAAATTGAAAAGAGTAATAGACATTGGATGCAAACCATGCAGTTCAATGCACAAGTCAGAGTAAGTTGTAGTTAAAAGGCATGAGGGTTAAGGACTTACAACAGCGGATTTGACTGGTGTAGTCATGCCCTTCATCTTGCTGGTGTGACGGTCCTTGAAGATTTCCACAGCATTTGGTTCAAGTACTTTTTGGTCCTTGTGGGCTTTCCTCTGCATTTGGAACAAGTCAATATAGATCTAATAATATGGTACAGCAAAAAGAGTGAAACAACAGCTAATTACAAGAGCCTCGCAGTGTGCAATATAGCTACGAGATCCCGTCGTCTGTTGGAATTTCACTTTCGTATGGTTGGCCTTGTTCATTCAATAGTTCACCTACAAGAAGATAGATTTGTGAGGCACATGCATAAATATGACTTCAACATGTGATCTGATCACATATATATAATGTACCTGATACTTTGGATCAGACCAGTGTTTAACGAGGCCTCTCTAGTCTTCATCTGATATATTTTCCACTGGAGATGTTTGGGCAAGTTCACTGTTAGCCTTGCCTTCAAAGTGAGTTTTCCTTAAGTTATACCGATACTGTCACAGAGCAGACTTGAAAACATGGATGCAAGCTTATCTGGTTGCATCATCTTGGCTATCCAACTTGAACCTCATCTATTGAAAATTATGGGAGTCTCATTATCAACAACCTAGAAGGTATGGGACAGAGTAAGACGATATAACTAGTTTCCATACATAACCATACTTACAGATAAATGGTCGAGGAAGGTGTTGAACTCGGTTTCGTCTTTGTCATTCCTGTACTGAATCCATGTTGGGAGGATACGTACATGACAACTAATGGCAACCGTTGCCTCTGATACTAACTTGGCTGACTCTGTAGCATCACATGGCATTTTTATACCTGCCTCAAAATGGATCTCCATTCTTCCTCCTCTAGATTTAGTTAACCTATTGAGCATTATCCCTAATGTTTGTTTCCTCTTGCGCCTAGGTGCTAGTCCAACAACAAACATAGGAAGTGTTAGTGTACATCAAACTGTGAGACTACATATAAAGAAGCATGCAACTATAACTTGACTCTAGCAACTACCTTCTTGTTGTTGAAGCTCACAAAGTTCATCTGATCTTGCCAACTCGTCTTGTGTCAAGAGTGCTTCGGAAGTAGTGTCAGGTGGCAAGGGAGCTTGGGAACATGCTGCTAGCTGAGTTGACAAACGAGTAACTCATGCAGCTGGTGGTACTGTGGAAGGTTTCGCAACAACTAGGGTTGTCTCTGCTTGTTTGGTGGCAGCTATTTGTTTCTGTTTGGCTTGTTCTGCAGTTCGTGTAGCACGGGATACCCTATTTGTACAATTTTCCGCTAGACTTTGACCTTCTATTGCACCATCAGTACCAACAGAATCTGCAGGATTCTTCCGCTTCACTTTCCGTGTGTCCTTAGTACTAACACCATCCCCTTTCATTCTGTGTTCCTTCCTATTTCTCTGTGCCATGTTAAGTCAAGCCGACAAGAAAAAGGAAAAACAATTTAGTTCTTCAGAACAAATTGATGCGTGATACAGACGAACTAAACTTTGATGTTAGACAACCACATGATAGGAGGATGTAATATGTACGAAAAACAGGACAGCATGAGATAACCAGAACTATGATGTGTAAACTAAGCAAAAGACATTTCACTAAATTAGAAGCAATGCAATAGAAGGTAGACACCATATGAAAGATGCTACAAATATCGCTCTGCCAAGTTAACAGTGTCTCGTCATAACTGGCTTTTAAACAAATGTGAAGCAGTACAAGAAATAAATCATATGCAAGATGCAAACAACATCACACTACCAATTTAAAGGTCTCTCGTCATTAGTGCCATTGCATATTCACAGCTTATGATGTGTAAACTAAGGAGAAGGAATTTCAACAAATTAGAAGCAAAGAAAGCTAGACACCATATGAAAGATGCAACGAATATCACTCTACCAAGTTAAAATTGTCTCGTCATAAGTGCCATTTCAGCAAATTAGAAGTAGTACAAGCTAGAAAACAATGCGAGATGTAACCTATATCACACTCCCAAGTCAAACATGTCTTATAATAAGTGATTGTTGCAGGTTACACAACAGTAGTACTTTGATGTAAGAACATGGTGTGATAGACAAATATTGTATGTTCTAGAAACAGGAAGACGTGTCTTATTCACAAGTATAATGTGTAAAGTAAGCAGATGGAATTCAACAAAATTAGAAGCAATACAAGCCAGACATCATACATAACATGCAACCACATATAACAGTGCCAAATTAGAGGGAGCACCTGTGGTGGTGCACTAGGGGAGACGTGATCATCATCAACACATCTACGTTGAGTGTCTATGCATGTGTTGTCTTGCATATCATCTTGGGGGGTTGGAGGAGTAGAATCTGTAGAGGCCCTCTGTTTGGAAGGAGCACCTTTATCATCTGCCTTGCTAAATTCCTTCCACTTTATTGATTTTGAATTTTCAAGTAAAACTGACAAGAAAAAGCAATAAAATTCACTCTTTAGAACTCATTCGTGCATGATACTGACAATCACTACTTTGATGTAAGGCAAACACATGATACCAGGATGGAAAATGTATGAAAAATAGGACGGCATGGCATATTCACAACTATTTGTGTAAACTAAGAAGAAGCCATTTCAACAAATAAGAAGCAATGCAAGCTAGACACTGTATGCAACATGCAAGACAATATCACACTGCCAAGCTAGAGAAAGCACCTGGGATGCCGCTTTCGCTGAAAGACCGCCATCAGTCCCTGCCTTATTTTTTTCCTTCCCGCTTAATAGTTTTATTGCCTTGTCAATTCAAACCCACAAAAAATGAATAAAAATCTTCTCTCCAGAACTCATTGATGCAGGATGCTGACGAGCACTACTGTAATGTAAGGCGACCACATGATAGGATGATTGAATGTGTAACAAAAAAGGACAGCATTGCATATTCATAGCTATGATGTGTAAACTAAGGAGAAGGCATTGCAACAAATTATAAGCAATGAAAGCTAAAGACCATATGAAAGATGCGATGAATATCACTCTACCAAGTTAAAACGGTCACGTCATAAGTGCCATTTCAACAAATTAGAAGTAGTACAAGCTATAAAAGAATGTGAGATGTAACCTATATCACACTCCCAAGTCAAACGTGTCTTATGATAAGTGATTATTGCAGGTTACACAACAGTGGTACTTTGATGTAAGAACATGGTGTGATAGATAGATATTGTATGTTCTAGAAACAGGAACACATGTCTTATTCACAAGTATAATGTGTAAAGTAAGCAGATGGAATTCAACAAAATTAGAAGCAATACAAGCTAGACATCATACATAACATGCAAACATATAACAGTGCCAAGTTATAGGAAGCACCTATGATGGTGCACTAGGGGAGACGTGCTCATCATCAACACAGCTGCGTTGAGTGTCTATGCATGTGTTGTCTTGAAAATCATCTTGGGGGGTTGGAGGAGTAGAATCTGTAGAGGCCCTCCATTTGGAAGGAGCACCTTTATCCGTTGCCTTGCTAACTTCCTTCCGCTTTATTGATTTTTAATTGTCAAGTAAAATCGACAAGAAAAAGCAATAAAATTCACTTTTCAGAACTCATTCGTGCATGATACTGACAATCACTACTTTGATGTAAGGCAAACACATGATACCAGGATGGAATATGTACGAAAAACAGGACGGCATGACATATTCACAACTGTTTGTGTAAACTAAGTAGAAGCCATTTCAACAAATAAGAAGCAATGAAAGATGCAACCAATATGACTCTGCCAAGTTAAAAGTGTCCCATCATAAATGGCATTTCAACAAATTAGATGTAGCGCATGCTATAAATCATATGAAAGATGCAACTAATATCGCACTACATATACTAAAAGTGTCTCATCATATTGATTGATGCGGGATACAAAAAAACAATAGTTTTATGTAAGGACAAATGTAGTATGTACTAAAAACAGGAAGGCATGTCACACTAATAGGTATAATGTATAAACTAAGGAGAATAGCACATGCCATTTAACCAGATTGGAAGAATTACAATCTAGACACCATATGCAACATGCAACCACATATCACACTGCCAAGTTAGAGCAAGCACCTGTGATGCTCGTGTAGGGGAAATGCGATAATCAACTACAGAGCTACGCTCACTATCTTCATCTAGCCTTGTTGTTTCTTGAGAATCATGTGGGGAGGCTGATGTTGCATTCTTTAAATGAGGATCTTTACTCATAGTAGTCCACTGGCATGACTGCCTCATCATAAGTGATTGATGAGGGATACACAAGAACATTTGTTTGATATAAGAACAAGGTTAATAGACAGATGTACTAGTATGTACCAAAAACAGGAAGGCATCTCATATCCAAAGGTATAATGTGTAAGCTAAGCAGATGCAATTTAACCAAATTGGATGCAATACAAGCTAGACATCTGGCTGGAGTGCTGAGCATGATCATCTAGAACCTGGGAGCCTGGTGGTAGGCGGGCTGCTTTGCCACCATCGTGGCTTTTTAGTTGGCTTCCAGGTGACGCCTGTCTGTGCTGGGCTTGCCACTGGCTCGGCCAGTGCCCTGACTGGCTATTTGTCTTCTGGTGCTCCCGGGATGGTGGTTCATGTAAAAATTATCTTTCCTTATCTTAATAAAGACAAACTTCGGCCTTTCGAATACAAGATAGACACCATATGCAACATGCAACCACATATGACACCGCGAAGTTAAAGCAGACACCTGGGATGGTGGTTCATTGCGAGTGAGATCATCAACTCTAGGGCTATGTTTACTGTCTCCATCAGCTGACACTACACCCTTTAAAGTGCTGAAATGTGTCTGGCCTAGCCGCGTACGAAGCTGGAGCGACTTCTCTCTTTTCTTTTCTGCTTCTTTCAAGGCAGAGTCTGAAATACCCTTGCATAAAAACACAATAGTGAGAGTATGGGTGAAGTGTGTGCAAAACTAGTGCACTGTAAAAGTAGCAGATAGCAGGTGGCTGAAAAATAAATGACAGGAGACATATGATAGCTCTACAACATTGCATGGCAAACAAAATTAGATTCTAGTCCGTATGAATTTGTAATATATGAGCACGGGGATGGCTGGGAAATGCAGGTACTCCTCCAGCACACCACCACATGTAGTCCTATCAAAATAACAGTCGACTGAAAATAAATAGGCCAGTCGATTTTTTTATGAACCGTCTGATCTGTAAGGAACGGGCAGATGGCCTTCGTCTACCTCCCGCCAGTCACTGTTGGCGATCTTTCTCGAACCGCCAGCGACCACCGGCCTAGACCCCTACCTCCGCCGCCCCACCCTCCCCTTGACCTCACACCCCCGTCGTGCTTGGCAGCGCCCCCCGACCATCCCTTTAATCTCGGCCAACCTCCAGATCGGGCGCCAGCAGCTCTAGGCCCCACACACCCTAAGATAAACACCAAGGCGCTGCTTCACTGGCGTAATAGGCATACTAGCGCATGTTACGCCAAGGAATTCTTCCTTTAATTGGGAATCAACTGACCAGGAATTGAAATCCAGGGGGTGATGGACCTCTAGCTAAGGTGAAATAGTATATGAGGAGAAACCTTGTGCATCGCGAGCTACTAGGAACATCTAGTATTAAGAAGAAGCGGTCAACCAGTGTCTTCTATCGGATGAATATCGTGCAAGCATAAATGTCAGATTTGCACGAATAAGGGAAGAGGAGTACCATTTCCGGTTGCCAGTGTTGTGTCCTCCATATGTTGCAGCGATTTTCTTCTTTTTGCCGGGGGAACCGATGTTTTGGAGGAGGGTGCAGCTTGGACAAACCCATGGACAAATTGTTGACAGTGTTGTCGTGGCCGTATGTCGGCGAAGGGGAAGCAGACCCGAGGCGGCGAAGGACGGCATAGCAGGAACATCTCCGGTGCGGTGGACGGTGGCGAAGTTGGAGCGGAAGCGGTGAGGCACAGGACGACGTGGTTGAACTGGCTCGGGTACGGACAGGTTGGCCTCGGCTTCAACTACTAGCCATGTAGGGCATTGCGGTTGAGGTTGTGGTGGACGACGACGATGGGGTATCGGCTCCGGCGTGATGGAGGAGGGCGGCGGTTGATGGTTGGGATGGGTGTCGGTGTCAAAACCGGCGGATCTCGGGTAGGGGGTCCGGAACTGTGCATCTAAGGTTGATGGTAACCGGAGATATGGGACACAATGTTTACCCAGGTTCGGGCCCTCTCTATGGAGGTAATACCCTACTTCCTACTTGATTGATCTTGATGAATATGAGTGTTACAAGAGTTGATCTACCATGAGATCGTAATGGCTAAACCCTAAAAGTCTAGCCTGTCTGACTATGATTATGTGGATGTGTCTATGGACCTAACCTCCGGTTTATATAGACACAGGAGGGATCTAGGGTTACATAATATAAGGTCGGTTACAGATAAAGGAATCTTCATATTTGATCGCCAAGCTTGCCTTCCACGTCAAGGAGAGTCCCATCCGGACATGGGAGAGAGTCTTCGGTCTTGTATCTTCACAACCCATTAGTCCGGCCCATGCCAACAGGCCGGACACCCAAGGACCCCTTAGTCCAGGACTCCCTCAGTAGCCCATGAACCAGGCTTTCAACGACGAGGTGTCCGGCGCGCAGATTGTCTTCGACATTGCAAGGCGGGTTCCCCTTTCCAAATACTCCAAGATAGTCTTCAGATGAAACAAAACGTGTCCATATCTACAACACAAGTACCACACACACACATCTGTAGACAGTATAATATTTCATGAGTCCAACCTGCTGACAACTTTTGTAACGTGACATCATGTTTGCCCAGTCATTATTTCGAACTGTTTCCTATCCGCTGTTCCACATTTCGAGGCATGGTTTTTATTGGCACATCCTGTCAAAGCAGAGATCGTGTCCCCTTATTGCGGGATCCTCATTAATACGAGCATGGGTAACCCAACCTTTCTACTAGAAAGATTCCTTAGGAATAGGCAGGTTTTCAGGCTTAGGAGGAGGCATTCAATACCCGTTGCATTTATAAAGGAACCAAGGGTCGTCTTTTTACGCCAAACCTCTCCTCAGCCTTTCCAACCTTGAGTTCTAGCACCCAAGTTTCGATTTCATTGTTTCAAGCTTCCCCATCATGTCCGGACCCAGCCCTCAAGGCCGATGGGTGGCTTCCTCCGTCACATAGGAGGATATTGCAAAGCTTCGGGTGGCCAGATACCTGACCACGGAGATCCCCCACAGGCTTCCTGCTCAAGGATAGGTTATTCCGACCCCCAGATTTAGCGAGAGGATCGTATTCATCTCTCACTCCCTCCGAGGGCTAGGGTTCGCAATCCACCCCTTCGTCCGGGGGCTAATGTTTTATTACAGACTAGATTTTCACAATCTAGCTCCGGATTCTTTCCTTCATGTCTCGGCGTTTATTATCATGTGTGAGTGTAAGGATCGAGAAGAGGTGTCTAGAGGGAGGGTGAATAGACTTTAACTAAGAAAAGTTGCAGTTTTTAACTTCTTTAGGTTTAAGTAGAGTTTTAGCACAAGTTTAATACAAATCAAGCAAGCATGACAACAGTATATGAGCAGTAGAAAGTAAAGCATGCAAGTTGCAAGAATGTAAAGGAATGGTATTGGAGTGTGCAAACGAAATTGGAGACACGGAGATTTCGGCGTGGTTCCGATAGGTGGTGCTATCGTACATCCACGTTGATGGAGACTTAAAACCACGAAGGGTAACGGTTGCACAAGTCCACGGAGGGCTCCACCCACGGTGGGTCTGTCGGTGTTTTGGGAACGGGGGACCCCAGACTTGCCTACCAGCGGCCTGCGGCATGGCTCAAAGGGGGCCCAGCACGGCCCGTCTTCATCGACACAAACCCAAGACCCTCGCGAGGGGCCAAGCCTCGCGGGGCAGACGACACAGAGCTTCCTCAGGCATGGCCACATCAGGCTTGCTCGTGAGGAGGCGGAGAGATCAAGGCGGGGTACCTCACGAGGTGCCCGTGACGCAAGCCATGACAACCAAGGGTGCCAGGCGGGCGCCAGCCCGCGCAGTGTCCTCCTTTCTTCTTTGGTGCAAAGGGAGCAAGCACAGGCGAGAGCATCAAGCAAAGGCACCCGTTTCGGTGCAACAAGACCAAGACCAGTCCAATGGCAGGAAGGAAGTCATTGTGGAGCCCATGCCAGTGTCACCACCAGAGCCTTTGGCAGGCGAGGACCAACTTTAGTCAGGATAAGTGTACCATATGTTCCCCTTCAAAATGGCCAATTGTTGGCGCCCTTCCCGCTCAATATTCGGGAAGAGGCCCAGGGCCTTTGCCTATAAATAGGACTAGCCACCCACAGGGTGAAGGGATCGAAGGTCGGAAATCAGAGAGAGAATCGAGAAGAGAGAGAGAAGGGTGACTGAACTCCTCCTAGCAGTTCATCCTCCCAACCAAGAGCAGACCCTCGCGAGGTTGTTCTTCCTTGTATTGCTCATCATCATCAGCCCAAGAGGCAATCCACCACACCACACACTGGAGTAGGGTGTTACACCACAACGGTGGCCCGAACCAGTATAAACCCTGTGTCTCTTGTGCTGTTCTTTCCCTAGCTTAGATCTCAGCGAGGCGGAGGGGTGCAGGTAGGTAGAAGGCGAAATCTCCGCGCGCACCCCAGTGTTCGAACCTCAAGGGTCTGCCGGAACCCGAAATCCAACATTTGGCGCGCCAGGTAGGGGTGCGCCGGAATCCACCTTCTACCACTTCGTGCCCCGCCGTGTCGTCATCACCATGCCCGGCGACTAGGCGGGCAACCCAGATCCATGGGCGGCGTGCAGAGCCGCTCACCTCAGGTGACCCCGTGCCCCAGGCAGCTCGCGGTCCGCAGGGCGCTGCGGGCCGCGGGCGACGCGGACAGGCTTCGATAGCTCTCACACCGCGGCAAGCGCGGTCGGCAGCAAGGGCCTCCAATCACGCCGCGAGCACGACACCGTACACCCGCCGGGAACAGGCGAACTCGAGGGCCGTGCTCACGATGGCCCGAGAGCTTCTGCAGTGCAGGCTGCTGGAGGGCGGCCACGACGTGCTGCTAGAGCGAGTGGCAGAGCTCCTGGGCTTCGCCGCCTCGGGGGCTCACCCCTTCTGCACCCAGCTCCCATCTCAAGCCCAAGGCGGCCCGCGCGGGGGCTCCGCGCGCGCCCGCGGGCTCCAAGGCTACTCCAACGCCAGCGAAGCTGTCGGCACCGGACCGGCGGCGGCGCTACCCCCGCTCCTGGTCCACGAAGAAGAAGGACTCGACGCGACCCACGGCCCCAGTGGGCAGCCGCGCTACCACCCCACGGTGGGCGCGTCAAGCAGAGCTGCGTGGCACGCGGAGCACTACGACATGGCCTTCGGGATGACGGCGCCAGAAGAATACGTGCCCCTCATGATGGACCAAGGACACCCTCACCAGGGCGAACAAGGCTCGCTCCTTAGCCCAAGCTGGGGGGACGAGGCACCATAAGCTGAGCCCTTCCAGGAGCCCCGGGACGGTCCCACTAGCCACGCTGGAGGCAACGATTATCGGGTACCGCTAATTCCTCAGGAGCAAGCATACGCTAATCATGGATCGCAGGAGGTGCAGGTCGCCACAGCGAGCAGCAGCTCGGCTCGCACAGTCTCCTACCCCTCAGGAGGAGGGCGCAGGGGGCTATAGGAGAGGGGCCGAGATCCGACATCACCACTGCGGCATTCGGAGCAAGGTGTTCTCAGGAGGTAGGCCCTCTGCTGGGGAGGTGCCTCAGGGCCTGCCCCTGGCGGAGGACCCATGGTCGTCGGGGCAACCGCTTGTGACCACTCTACCCCATCGGTGGCGTCCTGGTTTCCGGTCGTCGTTGATGGCACTAGAGTGTAGCGCAAGGCAGGGCCCTCGTTTGGCGATATGAAGCAAGGCCGGTTCCTGTGAAGAAGGCCCAGCGCCTGTGAAGCTCGCCGCCCCGTGACACTCTCACGTAATAATGAGTGGGGCTGTACACGCCCCGGAGTCTCAGGGGTGCCGGCCTCAGGCCCTGGGGGTCCCTCCCACGCCCAGTGGCAGCACTTAGCTCCGCGCTGGTGAGAAGACGTCCAAGACTAGATTAGGTGCCGGACGCGGCCTTTTGTCTGCTTTCATTGCTTTTCCCTTTGGTTGTCGCTTTCCCGCGCTGGATTTAAGTTGGATTCGAATTTGAGATTTGTGTGTGTTCGGGGAAGGGGTGCTTAGTCTCGTTCGAGCAATTTCTCGAGTTTTGGTTACCACTTCGCCTCAGCTGCCTCCCCTCGTGAGCCCCTCGCGAGCCGGGTCAGGCCTAGCTTGCGCGTAGCCCAGACTGCCGCCGCCGTGTCCTCTCAGGAGGGTTTTTTACTGCAGATCCTACGGATTCGACCAGGGAGCACTCGGGACACCACAACCTCCCACAGGCTACCTCACGGCCCGCACGGGATAAAGGTAAACTAGCCAACCAGCGCGTCGCTTAAGCCAACCACTTGGCGCGGGCACATGGGCAATGTAACGTCTACTAATACGATGAACACAAGTTTTACATGAGGGGCTCCCCCTCCAAAATGCTCGCACAGCCATCAGGCCAAAACCTGAGTTCTATTCATGCAGGGTAAGGGAACAGGAACGATGCATGATCAGTCGGACAAATCCCCCAATGCGTCCTCAGGAGCACCACCCAAACCGTTGCTGGCGTCGCTGAACTCGCCATCACTGTCTGCGTCGCCGCCAGCGGCATCAGGGTTCGCCACACCGCCCTCGTCAGCAGCCACGATCACGCCGTCGTTGTCTGAAGCAAAGGCCCTGAAAAGAGCATCCACATTGTCTTCCACCCAGTGCGCCAGGTCGTCTCGGACGGCCTGGGGGACTGGGGCGATGGCGGCATCGAAGTCGAAGTGGGGGTCTATGTTCCGGAGATGGCCGAAGATGCGAGAAAAGGCGCGCCCGAGCAGGGCGCGGCTCCTCTCCTCCACCAACCTGTCGGCCCTGACCGACCGTGCCTCCAGTTGTGTCACCATGTCGGTGAAGAACTGAAGGTTGCCAGCGTAGTTGACTGGATGCGGCTCGACAACAGCCGCCTTGCAGAGGTTGCCCAAGGCTGTGTTGGCTCTCTCCCGGAGCGTGGTGAGCATGGGGCCATGCTCATGCTCCAGGATCCGCCGCTGACGTATCTCGTCCGCATTCTAGCGCACGACGACCTCGGCCTCCTCCACCGGCTAGCGAAGAAGGAGCACCTCGGCCTGGGAGGTGGTTGACTCCCCTTGCGCTACCTCAAGGGCGGCCCGAAAAGCATCGGCCCGCCGCATCGCTTCCTCCAGCTTGGCCCTCAAGGTAGCAGTCCTACCTTCAGCCTCGGCCCGGATCAACTCCAGCCTCTCCTCGAACTTGTGCTTGAGGCTCAAGCGCGCCATTGCCACCCGATGTCCGACCTCCTCCAGGACACAGGCTTCCCGTGCAGCGACATCATCCTCCGCCTGCGTCACCAAGCGCTCCCTCGTCTCCAGGCGCTCGTACTCGCGGGTACGTTCGGCGGCTTCCAACGTCAGCGCCTCCTCGCGCTTCTAGAGCTCTGCTGGGTCGCCAGAGGCCACCTTCATCGACGCGAGGGCTGCCTCGCGCAGCTCCACTTGCTCCTCTAGTGAGTGGCACTAGGCCAGGAGCTCCTGAGCCCGCTCCTCCGCCGCCTCTCGCCACCGGTCGGCTTCTCGGGCCTCCTCAGCGGCCCGAGATCGGGCCTCCCGAGAGGCCACCAGCGACGCCTTGGCCTCTGCGTTGTCAAGATCGCGCTGACGGTGCTCAAGGGCGATGGCGCCCTCCAGCTCGCGCCTCTCTGCAGCCAGGCGCAGGCCCTCGGCCTCAAGGCGCGCGTCTTCATCAGCAAGCTCCTCACCAAGCAGGCTCACCGCGTTAGCCGCCCTTCGAAGGAATCCTTGGCGAAGAGCGTGACGCTCCCGGGCGCGCTCGAGCACGTCTTCCACACCATCATCTGCCCCGAGCAAGCGCCGGGGGCCACGAATCAGCACTCCCCCTCCGGGCAGGGGGCTGGGGGCTGGCACCCTCGCGACGGTCGGGCACGTCGCGCCAGAAGCCCGGCCTGGAGCCAGCCCGTCCCCAAATGAAGAGCGCAGGGAGCGCCTCAGCCAATCGCAGTCCACGATCAGGCGAGAAGCCCACGGCAGGCTGGCTATGCCACGAGAGGGCCCGCGAAGGAGGATCGCGAGGTGCGCAGGGCCACGATGCGCCTCGGGACGGTTCGCCTCTCCGATCGCCCTCACCACAAGGGCTCTGCTGCTCGGAGCGCTTGAGGACGGTGGAGGGGGCGGAGCCAAGGGGGACGACACCTCAGCTGTCCCCGCAAGCTCGGCTGGAAGGGGCCTGCGGAGCAAGGATCAGTAAAAGCAACAGAAGGATCGGGAGCTAGGAAAGGAGAAGGCTTACTCATCAGTGGCGAAGTACTTCCTACGCTTCAGCAGGCGACAAGGGTAATCGTCGCCCAGGGCCTCCCTTCTCTTCCGGAGGGCCTCAAAGTCCACGCGAAAGCGTCCCAAGAGTTGAGCGCAGGGATCAACCTGCGACGAAGACGGAGCGTCAAGGCGATCCGCGTCAGGGGCACCTGCCTGATGCGCGCAACCGATCGCCTCGCCAAGAGAAGCGGCCGGAGCCTCAGGGGCCTCAGTCGCAGGCGCTGAGGGCAGCTACTTGCCACCCTCAGCCTCAGTGGCACGTGCCCCAAGAGCTGCTCCCTCATGAGCATCGCCCGGCGCTGTCACCCCGCCGGGAGCCCCCTCGGCCTTTGGCGCCTCATGCCTCCCTGCTCCGCCACTTGAGGAAGAGCTGCCTTGGCCGACTGGAAGGGCAGTCACCATCACTGGGTTCTCGCGAGGCCCCTGGAGGCCGGCAGGGCGCGGCCCCCACTCATCAAAGATAGGCATTTGGTTCACAAAATCGCCCTTGTTCTGGCAGAGGTACAGCAAGGCCCCTCCCTGCTGGATGCTGCCGGGGTTGGGGTCTCCAGTCAGGATCAAGACCACTGTCCTCGGCACTTTAGGCGTCAGGTCCTCTCCCTGGAGCCTCATATGATCATCACGCCCATTGAAGGCCCACATCCGGCGGGAGTGGCGTTGGAGAGGAGCAATGCGGAGAAGCAGGAACTCCTTCACCACCTTGGGCGCTGTCACGCCAAGCGACCTCAAGAACGCGAAGCGGTGCCTGACGAAGACGAGCCGGGGGCTCTCAAGCGTCTCCTGGCCCCAGCCCGAATTGGGGACAGCAGGCGAAGTTGGCTCCGATAGCAGGGGGGCGGGTACCCCTGCATCCACATACAGCCAGCTCTCACGGAAGCCAGCCGCGGGCAGAGGGAGCCTGAAGTCAATCCCTGAGGCCGTTGTCTTGGACGCGGCAACGAAGCTCACGCACGCCCAACATTGGGTAGGGTCGACAAGGCGCAGAGAGAAGAAGTGGCGCAGCAAGGCAACCGAAGGAAGGATGCCCATCATTGCCTCGCAAACAAAGGCGAAGACCGAAAGAAGGGTGATGGATTCAGGACCCAGATGCATCATGTGGATCTGATAGTGGGAAAGCACGACATTGAAGAAATCGGAAAAGGGGGGAACCAGACCCGCCCACAGGGCGTCGGCAAAATACGGGACCTCGGTGGCTATCGTGTCGATGGAGAAGTGGGACGCGGGCCAGGCCGTCGTCCTCCCGCATTCGTTGAAGATAGTAGCTAGAGCCAAGCTAACCTTGCCCAAGCCCTCGGCGGGGGCCGCCAGCGGCGGCGAGCAAGGCGGAGGCATGGGTTTCTTCCCTCTTCCCTTCTTTGTCGGAGCCATGGCGATAGGAAGGGGGGAGGTTCGAGATTGGGTTGAAGACGGAAGCTGGAGTTCGAGCGGAGGAAGGACAGAGGGCGCTCGAGCAACAGAAAGGGGAGCGGCTGTGTACGACTACGAGTCGGCCTAGCAAGGCGCAAAATAAGGGGGCGTGGGGGAACAGTGCCACCCACATCCAATCAACCGCCACGCGGCGCCCAAGGCCGCAGGCTGTTAGGGCCCGCGGTGCTTCGCCCTTGCCCTTCCGCCTCCCTACACGGCCAAGTCCGGGCGCACCTTGGGCCTAGGGGCTACTGTCGGCGTTCTGGGAACGGGGGTCCCCAGACTTGCCTACCAGCGGCCTGCGGCGTGGCTCAAAGGGGGCCCAGCACGGCCCGTCTTCATCGACGCAAACCCAAGACCCTCGCGAGGGGCCAAGCCTCGCGGGGCGGACGACACGGAGCTTCCTCAGGCACGGCCACATCAGGCTGGCTCACGAGGAGGCGGAGAGATCAAGGCGGGGTACCTCAGGAGGTGCCCGTGACGCAAGCCATGATGACCAAGGGTGCCAGGCGGGCGCCAGCCCGTGCAGTGTCCTCCTTTCCTCTTTGGTGCAAAGGGAGCAAGCGCAGGCGAGAGCATCAAGCAAAGGCACCCGTTTTGGTGCAACGAGATCAAGACCAGTCCAACGGCAGGAAGGAAGTCATTGTGGAGCCCAAGCCAGCGTCACCACCAGAGCCTTTGGCAGGCGAGGACCAACTTTAGTCGGGGTAAGTGTACCAGATGTTCCCCTTCAAAATGGCCAATTGTTGGCGCCCTTCCCGCTCAATATTTGGGAAGAGGCCCAGGGCCTTTGCCTATAAATAGGACTAGCCACCCACAGGGTGAAGGGATCGAAGGTCAGAAATCAGAGAGAGAATCGAGAAGAGAGAGAGAGAAGGGTGACTGAACTCCTCCTAGCAGTTCATCCTCCCAACCAAGAGTAGACCCTCGCGAGGCTGTTCTTCCTTGTATTGCTCATCATCATCAGCCCAAGAGGCAATCCACCACACCACACACTGGAGTAGGGTGTTACACCACAACGGTGGCCCGAACCAGTATAAACCCTGTGTCTCTTGTGCTGTTCTTTCCCTAGCTTAGATCTCAGCGAGGCGGAGGGGTGCAGGTAGGTAGAAGGCGAAATCTCCGCGCGCACCCCAGTGTTCGAACCTCAAGGGTCTGCCGGAACCCGAAATCCGACAGGGTCCACGAAGAAGCAACCTTCTCTATCCCACCATGGCCGTCGCCCACGAAGGACTTGCCTCACTCGGGTAGATCTTCACGAAGTAGGCGATCTCCTTGCCCTTACAAACTCCTTGGTTCAACTCCACAATCTTGACGGAAGCTCCCAAGTGACACCTAACCAATCTAGGAGACACCACTCTCCAAGAGGTAACAAATGGTGTGTTGATGATGAACTCCTTGCTCTTGTGCTTCAAATGATAGTCTCCCCAACACTCCACTCTCTATCACGGGATTTGGATTTGGTAGAAAGAAGATTTGAGTGGAAAGCAACTTGGGGGAGGCTAGAGATCAAGATTTATGTGGTTGGAGTGGAATATCTTGACCTCAACACAAGTGTAGGTGGTTCTCTCTCAGAAAATGAATGTTGGAAGTGTAGGCATGTTCTGATGGCTCTCTTCACGAATGAAGAGTGGGTGGAGGGGTATAAATAGCCTCCACACAAAATCTAACCGTCACCAAACTCGGTGGGACCGAACCATGAAACTCGGTGTGACCAATTTAGTTCAAAATGTGAACATTAGGATTCTCGGTGGGACCGACATGTCAACTCGGTGGGGCCGATTTCGTTAGGGTTAGGGCATAACGTAATCTCAGTGAGACCGATTACACAAACTCAGTGAGACCGATTTTGGTAATGGACTAACAGAGAGTTGGTCAGGCAAACTCGGTGGGACCGATTGCTCATCTCGGTTACACAAGCTCGGTGGGACCGATTTTGGTAATAAGCAAAACAGAGAGTTGGCCAAGCAAACTCGGTGGGACCGATTGCATGTCTTGGTGGGACCAAAATTATTGCAATGGGCAATAGAGAATTTGCAAGCCCATCTCGGTGAGACCGAGATCCCATCGGTGAGACCGAATTGATTAGGGTTTCTGGCAGTGGCTATGTCAAGAGAACTCGGTGGCGCCGGATAGAAAGTTTCGATGGGGCCGAGTTTGACTTTTGGGTTGGGACATATGTGGATGTGAGAAAGTAGTTGAGGGTTTTGGAGCATATCACTAAGCACTTTGAGCAAGCAAGCCATTAAGCAACACCTCATCCCCTCTCAATAGTATTGGCTTTCCTATGGACTCAATGTGATCTTGGATCACTAAAATGAAATGTAGAGTCCTGAGCTTTGAGCTTGAGCCAATCCTTTGTCCTCAGCATCTTGAAGGGGTTCCACATCCTCTAGTCCATGTCACTCCACAGTTGAACTTATCTAAAACATACTAGGTAGAAGCATTAGTCCAACAAGAGATATGTTGACATTAATTACCAAAATCACCCAGGGAGCACTTGTGCTTTCAATCGCCCCCTTATTGGTAATTGTTGACAGCATACATCAAAGCTTTAGATAAAGATATAGGGAATAACAAGTAAATCTTTGGAAAGACATGTAACATGCATAGGCTCCCCCTACATGTATGCAATCATGTAAATATGGAATATAGGAGCATGTGAATGCATAATCATGACAGAGTAAGCAATGTGTTACATGTAGCTTGGTTATATGCATCAGAGAAAATGATGTGAATATAGGAAATGTACCTTCATGCTCATGAATCCTTCTTGCAAACAATATGTACAACAACAAGAAATCCTCATACGCCTGACTGTGATGCATATACTTACCTTGTGGTCTTGAGTTGGCTTAGGAAGAAATGAACCTAAGTAAACAAGATTAGATAACACAGATACACCTACTAGCCAGCGCAAACAAAAGAAACCACAAGAGTACCAAGACTGGGATGACATGTAGAGAGTGAGTACTGAGTACTCTATTGGATATAGACATGTCCCCAAAGGTAAAGATGTGCAAAGAATTCAAGGATTTCCTTCCCTTAGATGTCTTTCTCCCCTTGAATCTTGCATGGGATATTGGGAGAAGATAAGGAACAGAAAACCAGAGCAAAGAAAAGAAACAGAGCTAATGCAAACAATCAACTATGAACATGTCTTTCCCCTCTTTAAGACATGTGACTTCTCTCCTTTGGAATACCAAGCATCTGGGGTTTCGTACACACTCCTTGAGTATGCTCTCCCCCTATGGAAATGACTAAGCTTTAAGCTTTGATGTGATCTCTCCCCCCCCTTTTCTCTTTCTCCCCCTTTGAAGATAATAAGCTTTGATGTGATATCTCTCTCCCCCTTTGACATCAATTTCCAAGAAGGGATCTTCTGGATTGTTATTACAAATGGGTTTGGTCCTTGAGTCACAAAGCAAAGCAGCAAGTCGAATGTAATGCTGGTAGAAGATAAGAAACATTGAGTGGAGCTGGAGCAAAAAGAATGCAGGAATCAAGTGGCAAGTTGTCTTTCCTGTAGTGAAATCGGTGGCACCGAGTTGTGTACTTCAGTGGCCCCGAAAGAATTCAGTTGGACCGAAGGAAACAAATCGGTGTGACTGAGTCCATCACAAAGAAAACACTTTTCACCTCAGCTCACTAGGCAATTTAGATCTCACAAGGATTTGCAAGGAATTTGCTGAAGGATTTGCAATGAATTGGATGCAGGGAATGCAGAACACAAATAAACAGAAAGGAAATCTAGATGAAGTTTTTTTGAAAGGGGAAACAAATATGCATGAGACAAATGCAAGAGCACAGAGAAACACAAGAGAACTTCATCTAGAATTGGTCGGTGACAAAGTCACCTATGTTAGAGTATATTGACTTAGGAGTCAAGTGAGGACACTTGATCATAGGTCATACTCATCGTTTAAGCTCAAAATGGGGTTACCATTTTTTGTTTAAGCATCTTGATGTATTCACATCTTGTTGAGTTGCTTTGATCCATGTCTTGGAGTAAAGCTTCTCTAAGATGGAATGACATACCTTGGGTGGTGGTGTTGATCTTGATCTCGTAGTTGAACTTGTGTGGGTTGCTCAAGGTTGATGTAGCTCATCAGGAGTTGGGAGCACCACTTGTAGTTTGAGTTCCTCTTCCTACATGGGTTAGCTTTGCAAGGAAGAGCACTTGTATATCCAAGATGAAAATCATAAAACTTAATGTAGAATTTGTCAAAGGATATGTTTGAAGGGTTTTGTGCTTCATTGACTTCAACCACCACTGTGTAGAGACTTGGTGATGTAGAAATTGCTCATGATGTGAGTGGGTTGCAATCTCATAGGTTTAGGTTCATCCAAGTACCTAAAAGGGTTAGATAGCATGCAAGGGTGCAAGTATATCCAAGACATAGCATCATGAAAGAAATATCAAGGATTAGTCAAAGGCTCATGCCTTGCATGTATCCAAATGGAGTTTCTACTCCAAGTTGAAGCATCGATGATGTTCAATTCTCCTCTCAGACGGCAAAAGACTTTCTCATCAAGCGGTTTGGTGAATATATCCGCCAATTGCTTATCGGTGCGAACATGCTTAAGATCAATGTCCCCTTTGGCAACGTGATCTTGAATGAAATGATGACGAACTTCAATATGCTTAGTTCAAGAATGTTTCACGGGATTGTGAGCAATCTTGATATCACTTTCATTGTCACAAAGCAATGGAACATGTTTCACATATATCCCATAATCTTTAAGAGTTTGGGTCATCCAAAGTAACTGAGCGCAACATGAACCAGCGGCAATGTATTCCGCTTCGGCGGTGGATAAGGATACCGAGTTTTGTTTCTTGGAAGACCAAGACACAAGAGATCTACCAAGAAATTGACAAGTACCCGAAGTGGACTTTCTATCAACCTTATCTCCGGCATAGTCCGAGTCGGAATAGCCAACAAGATCAAAGGAGGACCTCTTAGGAAACCAAATGCCAAAATTTGGTGTATGTATTAAGTATCTCACTATCCTTTTCACAGCCTTAAGATGACATTCTTTGGGGGCCGCTTGATATCATGCATACATGCACACACTTAACATAATATCAGGACGAGAGGCACATAGATATAGCAATGAACCGATCATACAGCGGTAAACTTTTTGATCAACCGGTTCACCGTCCTTAGTCAAGTCAAGATGTCCACTATTAGGCATGGGTGTAGTAACACCTTTGCATTCTTGCATGTTGAACTTCTTGAATAAGTCCTTGATGTACTTCATTTGAGAAACAAAGGTACCTTCCTTAGTTTGCTTGATTTGTAAACCAAGAAAGAATTTGAGTTCACTCATCATAGACATCTCAGACTTCTCCGACATTAGCTTTCCAAACTTTTCACTAAAATGAGGGTTAGTCAAACCAAATATGATATCATCGACATAAATTTGGCACACAAATAATTCTCCGTTAACCCTTTTAGTAAAAATAGTGGAATCTATTTTTCCAATTTCAAAGCCTTTTTCAATAAGGAACTTGGTCAAGCATTTATACCATGCTCTAGGAGCTTGTTTAATACCATAAAGAGCTTTCTGAAGTTTGTAAACATGATCGGGTTTCTTAGGATTGATGAAGCCGGGAGGTTGTTTAACATAAACTTCCTCCTCGATTTCACCATTTAGAAAAGCACTTTTAATGTCCATTTGGTATAAAGTGATATCATGGTGATTAGCATAGGCAAGCAAGATGCGGATGGACTCAAGTCTAGCAACAGGGTCATATGTCTCACCGTAGTCCATACCTTTGACTTGAGTGTAGCCTTGGGCGACGAGACGAGCTTTGTTGCGGACGACTTGACCATCTTTGTCTTGCTTGTTGTGAAACACCCATTTGGTACTGATGATGTTGTGGTTGTTGTCGGGCTTCTCGACCAATGTCCACACTTCATTTCTCTCAAAGTTGTGTAGCTCTTCATGCATGGCGTTTATCCAATCCGGATCTTCCAATGCTTCTTCAACCTTCATAGGTTCAATTCTAGAGATGAATGAGTAATGTTCGCAAAAATTAGCCAAACGAGTTTTAGAGCGAGTGATTCTCCCGGTTTGGATATCATTGTAGATTTGCTCGATGGGATGATCTTCGGCGACTGTTGCTCGAACTCGTGGGAGGTTTTTCTTGGCTCGAGGTGGAACATCCTCTTCATCTTATTCTTCTTCTTGGCTTTCTTCATTGTTGACGTTGTCGTTCTCTTGTCGTGGTGGAGAAGGAGGTTGTTGATGTTCATCTTGGTGTACTTCCTCGTTTTCTTCGTCTTGGTGTGTCCCACTTGTGGATGCTTCCGCATCAACTCTTGGTTCACCTTGTCGTGAGGTGGAAGCTTCCACTTGGACGGACGAGGTACTCTCCTTGACCTCTGTTGGACGAATCATCCCAATAGAAAAGTCTTGGATTGCTTCTGAAAGGTCTTTGTCTCCTACATCAATTGGCAATTGCTCTACTTGCGAGCCGTTAGATTCATCAAACTTCACATCTACCGTCTCTTCAACCTTTCGGGCGAAATTGTTGTAGACACAGTAAGTGTGAGAGTTTGAGCCATAACCAAGTAGGAAACCTTCATGAGATTTAGGATAAAATTTAGAACAACGATGCTTATCAAGAATGTAGAACTTTGAGCCAAATACTCGAAAGTATCCAACTTGGGGTTTGTTACCGGTGAGGAGCTCGTATGCCGTCTTGCCGAGTAGCTTGTGAAGATACAAGTGATTTGTTGCATGACAAGCTGTCTCAACCGCTTCCGCCCAAAAGTGTTTTGGGTCTTGTACTCATCAAGCATCATTCTTGCCATCTCAATAAGAGTTTGGTTCTTCCTCTCAACAACTCCATTTTGTTGAGGTGTGTACGTAGCCGAGAACTCGTGTGAAATCCCCTCTTCGTCAAGAAAGGTGTCCACATTTGCATTCTTGAACTCCGTTCCATTGTTGCTCCGAACCTTCTTGATCTTCACGTCAAATTGATTTTGGGCCTTCCTAGCGAAGTTTTTGAAGATCTTTTGGACCTGCGATTTATCATCAAGAAAGAACACCCACGTAAATCTTGAAAAATCATCAACTATGACTAGACCGAATGAGTTACCACCAAGACTCTTGTAGGCATTGGGACCAAAGAGATCCATGTGAATTAGCTCGAGCGGTCTTCTCGTGGTCATGATGTTCTTCACGGGGTGGCTTCCTCCAACTTGTTTCCTGCTTGACAAGCACTACAAAGTCTATCCTTGTCAAATATAACATCTTTTACTCCAAGGATATGATCACATTTAATAAGCTTATCAAGATTTCTCATGCCCACATGACCTAGCCTTCTATGCCACAACCAGCCTTTAGAGGATTTAGCAATTAAGCAAGTTCTAGGTTGAGCCTTTTTAGTGAAATCAATAATGTAAAGATCACCTCTACGTATACCAGTAAAGACCATTTTATGATTGTCTCTTCGAAACACTTGGCAGTCTACTTTAGTAAATAGGACATTGAAACTGAAATCAGCAAGTCTAGATACTGAAAATAAATTGTACCCAAGAGATTTAACGAGCATGACATTTTGTATGGAGCTATCATGTGAGATGGCCACCTTACCGAGGCCAACCACCTTACCCTTTGAGTTATCACCAAAAGTGACATACTTTCGAGGGTCGTCGTTTTCAGCAAGCTCACCAAACATATCTTTGTCTCCGGTCATATGATCAGTGCATCCACTATCAAGAACCCATTCCTTTCCTCCAGCCATGTAGCCGTGAAGATTAGCCATAAGACCAAAGTGTCTCATTGCATCATCAAGATCATGTTCACTATCATCCTCATCATAGTATCCATGTTCAACATCATCATGTGATGGATCAACTCCTAGAGAGGGTAATTCATTAGAAGTATGACCGTAACAATGTTCATCTCTATGGATTCTAATGACTTCGGAAATGATATTGCTAATGATTCCAACATCTCCTTTGGCACTCGTAATATTAGTAAGCTCAAATAAGCAATCACCAAATTTGGGATCATTGGAACTCATCTCTATCAAGGCAATGGATTTATGAAGAATCTCATCTAAGTTCTTCAAGGAATAGTTCGGAAAACGTTCCTCAAGGAATCTCCATATGGTGTAGGCACAATCAAGAGCATGCAAGCTATTAAGCAAGTTTCTAGGAAAACCTCTAGTGATTAAATTGACCATTCTAAGATTACGGATCATGTCAATAGACTCATGAAGGGTAGGATGCAAAGGATCAACAATGCGAGCACCAGGAGTAGTAATGTACTTGGTCAAATGATATTCATTGAAAATCACAAGCATCTCATTTTTCCACTCATGAAAGAACTCTCCATCAAGAATAGGCACTCTACGTCTAAGACACCCCAACGTAGACTCATACATATTCCTCCAATGGTGATTAAACCAAAGCAATGGAAACCAATGCTCTGATACCAATTGTAAGGATCGAGAAGAGGTGTCTAGAGGGGGGTGAATAGACTTTAACTAAGAAAAGTTGCAGTTTTTAACTTCTTTAGGTTTAAGTAGAGTTTTAGCACAAGTTTAATACAAATCAAGTAAGCATGACAAGAGTATATGAGCAGCGGAAAATAAAGCATGCAAGTTGCAAGAATGTAAAGGAATGGGATTGGAGTGTGCAAACGAAACTGGAGACACGGAGATTTTTGGCGTGGTTCCGATAGGTGGTGCTATCGTACATCCACGTTGATGGAGACTTCAACCCACGAAGGGTAACGGTTGCGCGAGTCCACGGAGGGCTCCACCCATAGAGGGTCCATGAAGAAGTAACCTTGTCTATCCCACCATGGTCATCGCCCACGAAGGACTTGCCTCACTCGGGTAGATCTTCACGAAGTAGGCGATCTCCTTGCCCTTAAAAACTCCTTGGTTCAACTCCACAATCTTGACGGAGGCTCCCAAGTGACACCTAACCAATCTAGGAGACACCACTCTCCAAGAGGAAACAAATGGTGTGTTGATGATGAACTCCTTGCTCTTGTGCTTCAAATGATAGTCTCCCCAACACTCAACTCTCTCTCACAGGATTTGGATTTGGTAGAAAGAAGATTTGAGTGGAAAGCAACTTGAGGAAGGCTAGAGATCAAGATTTATGTGGTTGGAGTGGAATATCTTGACCTCAACACAAGTGTAGGTGGTTCTCTCTCAAAAAATGAATGTTGGAAGTGTAGGCATGTTATGATGGCTCTCTTCATGAATGAAGAGTGGGTGGAGGGGTATAAATAGCCTCCACACAAAATCTAACCATTACACACAAATCACCAAACTCAGTGGGACCGAATCATGAAACTCGGTCAGATCAATTTAGTTCAAAATGTGGACGTTAGGATTCTCGGTGGGACCGACATGTCAACTCGGCGGGGCCGATTTCGTTAGGGTTAGGGCATAACGTAATCTCGGTGAGACCGATTACACAAACTCGGTGAGACCGATTTTGGTAATGGACTAACAGAGAGTTGGTCAGGCAAACTCGGTGGGACCGATTCTCTCTTCTCAGTTGGACCGATTACACAAACTCGGTGGGACCGATTTGGGTAATAAGCAAAACAGAGAGTTGGCCAAGCAAACTCGGTGGGACCGATTGCATGTCTCGGTGGGACTGAAATTATTGCAATGGGAAACATAGAGTGTGCAAGCCCATCTTGGTGAGACCGAGATCCCATCGGTGAGACCGAATTGATTAGGGTTTCTGGTAGTGGCTATGTCAAGAGAACTTGGTGGCGCCAGATGGAAAGTTTCGGTGGGGTCGAGTTTGACTTTTGGATTGGGACATATGTGGATGTGAGAAAGTAGTTGAGGGTTTTGGAGCATATCACTAAGCACTTTGAGCAAGCAAGCCATTAAGCAACACCTCATCCCCTCTCAATAGTATTGGCTTTCCTATGGACTCAATGTGATCTTGGATCACTAAAATAAAATGTAGAGTCCTGAGCTTTGAGCTTGAGCCAATCCTTTGTCCTCAGCATCTTGAAGGGGTTCCACATCCTCTAGTCCATGCCACTCCATAGTTGAACTTATCTGAAACATAATAGGTAGAAGCATTAGTCCAACAAGAGATATGTTGACATTAATTACCAAAATCACCCAGGGAGCACTTGTGCTTTCAGTGAGGCCTTCCTCCGAATCCCCCCACACTTCGGCTTAGGGCTCAAGACCTTTAGTGTAAAGCCGAAGGTTGTCGATGGGGAACAGGTGGAGTGCGGCGGTGTTGTAGTAAGCAAGATTACCAACACTCCTTGGCCAAAAGGCTCTTTCACCGAAACTTCCAACCAATGGCAGCAAGAGTGGTTTTACGTCACAGAACCCTGTAATACCAAGTGGGCAGCTATACCTCATTCTGTTCCGGCCCTCCGCTACAACTTGCATCATGGATCAATAAGGGGTTGGACTGGGGATCAGTTGATGAAGTGCAGACTCTATAGAGCCGCATCCGAACCCTCCTCGAGAAGGACATCGATCTTGTCAACGTGATTCAAGTAATGCTAGTCCGCCGAATCCTGCCATGCCAATGTATGCCTCTCCGCATGTGGGATTTTAATCCGGAAGGTCCACGAACCCTCCAACACTTCTTCGGTGCTACACACAAAGGGATGTGGAAGATGTTTTTCGGGAAACGAAAACATTGGCCAGACACCACTGAGGACGTCGGCCTTGACTGCAACCGTCTGGATACCCCGGTAAGCACTTGTCTTCCGAATACTTTGTGGTTAAGTATATCGTAATATGTTACCGAGCAAACTGTCTTCTTCCAGGGCTGGATAAAGAAAGTGGAACTAATTAGGTGTTTGGCCCCTCTTCCCAAAGCCTCAGCGGATCCCGTATTAACAAGGATGCTAGCCCTGGCACCATACCATATGCCTTTGAAGGAGGGCAAGGCAGAGAGTGGGAGGACCAAAGATGGCCTCTATCCCGGAGGTATATCGGACATTGTGTCCAGGGGAATCAAGATTCCATCATCTGAGGACAAAAGTGAAGGGGAAGTCAACGTCTCTTCCCCCCATGGAAAGAAAAGGGCCGCCTCCGAAGGTTGGGAGGAAAAGGCTCCTAAACGAGGCAAGATGCCTCTATCGGGTGGCTCGGGCTTGGAGGACGACGTCATCGCGTAGTCCCATGACGAGGATAAGCCTCAGGCCGAATCATAAGTGGACAAGGGTGTTTTAAACATGTCCCGTTCCTTTCTTGTAACATCTAGAATATATGTTTTTTGCAGTTCGGCATGCAGTCTTCCTCAACAATCATCTTCCTCGGGTGATCTCCTCCCAGAGATGATGGAAAGCGAGACGCCTCCACCAATCTCCTCGCCCAATAGGGCGGACGACTTCGAGGTGTCATCACGGAGGGTCTCCCCCGATCAAGTGGTGCGAGGGATGACGAAGACACTACCCGAAGGTGATACTTTAGTGGCCCAGGGTCCGGGGGCCAACAATGAAGTTCCCGAACAGTCCGGTCTAAAGTCGAAGACGAATAAACAGATCCCTTCAAAGGGAGGCCATACTCCTACAGCAGTTTCCGGAGATCTAGAGGCGCCGAATATATTAACGAACATGCTGTGACGGGAGTCCGTCTCAGAGGAACATCGTACCTTGATGGGTACGCCTCTTGAGCACTTCGTTGGTTTTCCCCAAAGAGGAAGGGATGATGCAGCAAAGTAGCGTAAGTATTTCCCTCAGGTTTTGAGAACCAAGGTATCAATCCAGTAGGAGGCTACACGCGAGTCCCTCGTACCTGCACAAAACAAATAAATCCTCGCAACCAACGCAAATAGGGGTTGTCAATCCCTATAAGGCCACTTACGAGAGTGAGATTTGATAGATATGATAAAGATAATATTTTTGGTATTTTTGTGATAAAGATGCAAAGTAAAATAAAGGCAAAGTAAAAAAGCAAAGGAAATAACTAAGTAGTAGGAGATTAATATGATGAAGATAGACCCAGGGGCCATAGGTTTCACTAGTGGCTTCTCTCAAGAGCATAAGTATTCTACGGTGGGTGAACAAAATACTATTGAGCAATTGACAGAATTGGGCATAGTTATGAGAATATCTACGCATGATCATGTATATAGGCATCACGTCTGAGACAAGTAGACCGACTCCTGCCTTCATCTACTACTATCACTACACTCATTGACCGCTATCCAGCATGCATCTAGAGTATTAAGTTAAAAACAGAGTAACGCCTTAAGCAAGATGACATGATGTAGAGGGATAGACTCATGCAATATGAAGAAAACCCCATCTTGTTATCCTCGATGGCAACAATACAATACGTGCCTTGCTGCCCCTACTGTCACTGGGAAAGGACACCGCAAGATTGAACCCAAAGCTAAGCACTTCTCCCATTGCAAGAAAGATTAATCTAGTAGGCCAAACCAAACTGATAATTCGAAGAGACTTGCAAAGATAACCAATCATACATAAAAGAATTCAGAGAAGATTCAAATATTATTCATAGATAGACTTGATCATAAACCCACAATTCATCGATCTCAACAAACACACCGCAAAAAGAAGATTACATCGAATAGTTCTCCACAAGAGAGGGGGAGAACATTGTATTGAGATCCAAAAAGAGAGAAGAAGCCATCTAGCTACTAACTATGGACCCTTAAGGCTATGGTGTTGATGTAGAAGCCCTCCGTGATCGATGCCCCCTCCGGCGGAGCTCCGGAACAGGCCCCAAGATGGGATCTCGTGGATACAGAAAGTTGCGGCAGTGGAATTAGGTTTTTGGCTCCGTATCTGATCGTTTGGGGGTACGTAGGTATAAATAGGAGGAAGGAGTACGTCGGTGGAGCAACAGGAGGCCCACGAGGCTGGAGGGCGCGCCTGGGGTCGGCAGGCGCGCCCCCTACCTCGTGGCCTCCTCTTTTCTTTCTTGACGTGGGGTCCAAGTCTCCCGGATCATAATCTTCCTAAAAATCACGTTCCCGAAGGTTTCATTCCGTTTGGACTCCGTTTGATATTCCTTTTCTTCAAAACCCTAAAACAGGCAAAAAATAGCAATTCTAGGATGGGCCTCCGGTTAATAGGTTAGTCCCAAAAATAATATAAAAGTGGATAATAAAGCCCAATAATGTCCAAAACAGTAGATAATATAGCATGGAGCAATCAAAAATTATAGATACGTTGGAGACGTATCAAGCATCCCCAAGCTTAATTCCTGCTCGTCCTCGAGTGGGTAAATGAGAAAAACAGAATTTTTGATGCGGAGTGCTACTTGGCATAATTTTAATGTAATTCTTCTTAATTGTGGTATGAATATTCAGATCCGAAAGATTCAAGACAAAAGTTCATATTGACATAAAAATAATAATACTTCAAGCATACTAACAAAGCAATTATGCCTTCTCAAAATAACATGGCTAAAGAAAGTTATCCCTACAAAATCATATGGTCTAGCTATGCTCTATCTTCACCACACAAAATATTTAAATCATGCAAAACCCCGATGACAAGCCAAGCAATTGTTTCATACTTTTGACATTCTCAAAACTTTTTCAATCTTCACGCAATACATGAGTGTGAGCCATGGATATAGCACTATAGGTGGAATAGAGTGGTGGTTGTGGAGAAGACAAAAAGGGAGAAGATAGTCTCACATCAACTAGGCGTATCAACGAGCTATGGAGATGCCCATCAATAGATATCAATGTGAGTGAGTAGGGATTGCCATGCAACGGATGCACTAGAGCTATAAGTATATGAAAGCTCAAAAAGAAACTAAGTGGGTGTGCATCCAACTTGCTTGCTCATGAAGACCTAGGGCATTTTGAGGAAGCCCATCATTGGAATATACAAGCCAAGTTCTATAATGAAAAATTCCCACTAGTATATGAAAGTGATAACATGAGAGACTCTCTACTATGAAGATCATGGTGCTACTTTGAAGCACAAGTGTGGTAAAAGGATAGTAACATTGTCCCTTCTCTCTTTTTCTCTCATTATTATTGTTTAATTTGGGCCTTTTCTCTTTTTATGCCCTCTTTTCTTTCTTTCTTTTTTATTTTTCGTCCGGAGTCTCATCCCGACTTGTGGGGGAATCATAGTCTCCATCATCCTTTCCTCACTGGGACAATGATCTAATAATGATGATCATCACACTTTTATTTTTCTTACAACTCAACAATTACAACTCGATACTTAGAACAAAATATGACTCTATGTGAATGACTCCGGTGGTGTACCGGGATATGCAATGATGCATGAGTGTGTCATAATAAACGGAACGGTGGAAAGTTGCATGGCAATATATCTCAGAATGGCTATGGAAATGCCATAATAGGTAGGTATGGTGGATTTTTTGAGGAAGGTATATGGTGGGTGTATGATACCGGCGAAAGGTGCGCGGTATTAGAGAGGCTAGCAAAGGTGCAAGGGTGAGAGTGCGTATAATCCATGGACTCAACATTAGTCATAAAGAAATCATATACTTATTGCAAAAATCTACAGGTTATCAAATCAAAGTATTACGCGCATGCTCCTAGGGTGATAGATTGGTAGGAAAAGACCATCGCTCGTCCCCGGCCGCCACTCATAAGGAAGACAATCAATAAATAAATCATGCTCCGACTTCATCACATAACGGTTCACCAAACGTGCATGCTACGGGAATCACAAGCTTCAACACAAGTATTTCTCAAATTCACAACTACTCAACTAGCATGACTTTAATATCACCATCTCCATATCTCAAAACAATTATCAAGTATCAAACTTATCATAGTATTCAACACATTCATAAGAGAACTTTTTTTATTCTTGAATACCTAGCATATTAGGATTTTAAGCAAATTACCATGCTATTAAGACTCTCAAAATAATCCAAGTGAAGCATGAGAGATCAATAGTTTCTATAAAAAAAATCCACCACCGTGCTCTAAAAGATATAATGAAGTACTAGAGCAAAATTATATAACTCAAAAGATATAGGCGAAGCACATAGAGTATTCTAACAAATTCCAAATCATGTATGGCTCTCTAAAAAGGTGTGTACAGCAAGGATGATTGTGTTAAACTAAAAATCAAAGACTCAAATAATACAAGACGCTCCAAGCAAAACACATATCATGTGGCGAATAAAAATATAGCTCCAAGTAAAGTTACCGATAGAAGTACACGAAAGAGGGGATGCCTTCTGGGGCATCCCCAAGCTTTGGCATTTAGGTGTCCTTAGATTATCTTGGGGGTGCCATGGGCATCCCCAAGCTTAGGCTCTTGCCACTCCTTGTTCCATAATCCATCAAATCTTTACCCAAAACTTGGAAACTTCACAACACAAAACTTAAAGTAGAAAATCTCGTGAGCTCCGTTAGCGAAAGAAAATAAAAGACCACTTCAAGGTACTCTAATGAACTCATTATTTATTTATATTGGTGTTATACCTACTGTATTCCAACTTCTATATGGTTTATAAACTATTTACTAGCCATAGATTCATCAAAATAAGCAAACAACACACGAAAAACAGAATCTGTCAAAAACAGAACAGTCTGTAGTAATCTGTATCTAGCGCAAGATATGGAACCCCAAAAATTCTAAAATAAATTGATGGACGTGAGGAATATATCTGTTAATCATATACAAAAAGAATTAACTAAATATCACTTTACAAATAAAAATGAGAGTAGTTCTCATGAGCGCTAAAGTTTCTGTTTTTTACAGCAAGTGTAACAAGACTTTCAACAAGTCTTCCCAACGGTTCTACTTGGCACAAACACTAATTAAACACAAAAAGAACAACCAAAACATAGGATAGATAAATTATTTATTACTAAACAGTATAAAAAAGCAAGGAATAAAAATAAAATTGGGTTGCCTCCCAACAAGCGCTATCGTTTAATGCCCCTAGCTAGGCATAACAAGCAAGAATAGATCTAGGTATTGCCATCTTTGGTAGGCAATCCATAAGTGGCTCTCATAATAGATTCGTAAGTTAATTTAATGTTATTTCTAGGAAAGTGTTCCATGCCTTTCCTTAATGGAAATTGGAATCTAATATTTCCTTCCTTCATATCAATAATTGCACCAATCGTTCTAAGGAAAGGTCTACCAAGAATAATAGGACATGAAGGATTGCAATCTATGTCAAGAACAATAAAATCTACGGGAACATAATTCCTATTTGAAACAATAAGAACATCATTAATTCTTCCCATAGGTTTCTTAATAGAGGAATCCGCAAGGTGCAAGTTTAAAGAGCAATCATCAAAATCACGGAAACCTAACAAATCACACAAAGTATTTGGAATCGTGGAAACACTAGCACCCAAATCACATAAAGCATAGCATTCATGATCTTTGATTCTAATTTTAATAGTTGGTTCCCACTCATCATAAAGTTTTCTAGGGATAGAAACTTCCAATTCAAGTTTTTCTTCATAAGATTGCATCAAGCCATCAACGATATGTTTAGTAAATGCTTTATTTTGACTATAAGCGTGAGGAGAATTTAGCACTGATTGCAACAAGGAAATACAATCAATCAAAGAGCAATTTTCATAGTTAAATTCCTTGAAATCCATAATAGTGGGTTTAGCAACATCTAGGGTTTTAATTTCTTCAATCCCACTTTTATCAAATTTAGCATCAAGATCAACAAATTCCGAATTCTTGGAACGCCTTCTAGGTAAGGGTGGATCATATTCATTCCCATCATTATCAAGATTCATATTGAAAAACAAAGATTTAATAGGGGACATATCAATAACTTTTAGATCTTCATCTTTATTTTCATAGGAACTAGAAGAACACGCTCTTATAAAGGCATCTTTCTTAGCACACATCCTAGCGGTTCTTTATTTGCACTCATCAATGGAAATTCTCATGGCTTTGAGAGACTCATTGATATCATGCTTAGTTGGAATAGATCTAAGTTTCAAAGAATCTACATCAAGAGAAATTCTATCAACATTCCTAGCCAAATCATCAATCTTAAGCATTTTTTCTTCAATCATAGCATTAAAATTCTTTTGCGAAGTAATAAATTCTTTAATATTAGATTCAAAATCAGAGGGCATCTTATTATAATTTCCATAAGAATTGTTGTAGGAATTACCATAATTATTAGAGGAATTACTAGGATAAGGCCTAGGGTTGAAATTTCCTCTATACGCGTTGTTACCAAAATTGTTCCTACCAACAAAATCCACATCCATAGATTCATTATTATTCTCAATCAAAGTAGACAAGGGCATATCATTAGGATCAGAAGAAACACTCTTATTAGCAAATAATTTCATAAGTTCATCCATCTTTCCACTCAGAACATTAATTTCTTCTATTGCATGCACATTTTTATTAGTAGATCTTTCAGTATGCCATTGAGAATAATTAACCATAATATTATCTAGGAGTTTAGTAGCTTCTGCTAAAGTGATTTCCATAAAAGTGCCTCCCGCGGCCGAATGTAAAAGATTTCTAGAAGGAAATTCAATCCGGCATAAAAATTTTGAACAATCATCCACAAATTTAAACCATGAGTAGGGCAATTACGTATCATTAGTTTCATTCTCTCCCAAGCTTGTGCAACATGTTCATGATCAAGTTGCTTAAAATTCATAATATTGTCTCTAAGAGAGATGATTTTAGCAAGAGGAAAATACTTAGAGATAAAAGCATCTTTGCACTTGTTCCATGAATCAATACTATTTTTAGGCAAGACGAAAACCAAGCTTTAGCACGATCTCTAAGCGAAAAAGGAAATAGCTTCAATTTAACAATATCATTATCCACATCTTTCTTCTTTTGCATGTCACACAAATCAACGAAGCTATTTAGATAGGTAGTGGCATCTTCACTAGGAAGGCCGGAAAATGGATCTTTCATGACAAGATTCAGCAAAGCAGTATTAATTTCACAAGATTCAGCATCGGTAAGAGGAGCAATCGGAGTGCTAATAAAATCATTATTGTTGGTATTGGTGATGTCACACAATTTAGTATTATCTTGAGCCATCGTGACAAGCAAGCAAACTAACACACAAGCAAACAAAAAGCAAGCGAGCAAAAAGAGGCAAATAGAGAAAGAGAGGGAGGATAGAGAGAGAGAGGCCGAATAAAACGACAAGGGTGAAGTGGGGAGAGGAAAACGAGAGGCAAATGGCAAATAATGTAATGCGGGAGATAAGGGTATGTGATGGGTACTTGGTATGTTGACTTTTGTGTAGACCTCCCCGGCAACGGCGCCAGAAATCCTTCTTGCTACCTCTTGAGCACTGCGTTGGTTTTCCCCGAAGAGGAAGGGATGATGCAGCAAAGTAGCTTAAGTATTTCGCTCAGTTTTTGAGAACCAAGGTATCAATCCAGTAGGAGGCTACGCGCGAGTCCCTCGTACCTGCACAAAACAAATAAATCCTCGCAACCAATGCAAATAGGGGTTGTCAATCCCTATAAGGCCACTTACGAGAGTGAGATCTGATAGATATGATAAAGATAATATTTTTGGTATTTTTGTGATAAAGATGCAAAGTAAAATAAAGGCAAAGTAAAAAAGCAAAGAAAATAACTAAGTAGTAGGAGATTAATATGATGAAGATAGACCCGGGGGACATAGGTTTCACTAGTGGCTTCTCTCGAGAGCATAAGTATTCTACGGTGGGTGAACAAATTACTGTTGAGCAATTGATAGAATTGAGCATAGTTATGAGAATATCTAGGCATAATCATGTATATAGGCATCACGTCCGAGACAAGTAGACCGACTCCTGCCTACATCTACTACTATTACTCCACTCATCGACCGCTATCCAGCATGCATCTAAAGTATTAAGTTAAAAACAGAGTAACGCCTTAAGTAAGATGACATGATGTAGAGGGATAGACTCATGCAATATGAAGAAAACCCCATCTTGTTATCCTCGATGGCAACAATACAATATGTGCCTTGCTGCCCCTACTGTCACTGGGAAAGGACACCGCAAGATTGAACCCAAAGCTAAGCACTTCTCCCATTGCAAGAAATATCAATCTAGTTGGCCAAACCAAACTGATAATTCGAAGAGACTTGCAAAGATAACCAATCATACATAAAAGAATTCAGAGAAGATTCAAATATTATTCATAGATAGACTTGACCATAAACCCACAATTCATCGGTCTCAACAAATACACCGCAAAAAGAAGATTACATCAAATAGTTCTCCACAAGAGAGGGGGAGAACATTGTATTGAGATCCAAAAAGAGAGAAGAAGCCATCTAGCTACTAACTATGGACCTGTAGGTCTGAGGTAAACTACTCACACTTCATCGGAGGGGCTATGGTGTTGATGTAGAAGCCCCCTACCCCGTGGCCTCCTCTTTTCTTTCTTGACGTAGTGTCCAAGTCTCCCAGATCATAATCTTCCTAAAAATCACGTTCTCGAAGGTTTCATTCCATTTGGACTCCGTTTGATATTCCTTTTCTTTGAAACCCTAAAACAGGCAAAAAAACAGCAATTCTGGGATGGGCCTCCGGTTAATAGGTTAGTCCCAAAAATAATATAAAAGTGGATAATAAAGCCCAATAATGTCCAAAACAGTAGATAATATAGCATGGAGAAATCAAAAATTATAGATACATTGGAGACGTATCAGTACGGTGATTGAAAAGGTCTTGTCCGTGAAAAGCGGATTGAATGAGGCCTTCATGGGCCTGCTAAGAGGCTTTGAGGTTTGTACTGTAAAATTTTCGATTAGCATTTTATTCACAAAATGCACTTGTGTATAGATAGTAGCCCCTGAGACTCTGATTGGCTTCTCGAGGGAGGTGATCAGAGGATCAAAAGATAGGCCCAGGAGATAATCTGATTAATTGGAACATAGGCGGTGACCTTCCCGGCAACTTCCCGTACTACAGAAGTTGCGGATTTGCAACACAAGATTGAGGAGGCGGATAATGACATCGCGCTTATCAACAGGCGACTTGACGAGGTGCAAGGTATGTTTTTGGGGCAGTCATAATATGCACGTGTTTACAATATAAGCATGGCACGAAGAATTTGTGTAATGAGATATACATATCTGCAGATGGTGCTGCCGCTGTCGAGATCCTTTGGGCTGAGCTAGCCAGGGCCAAGGAGCAGGCCAAGATTAGTAATACGGCTGCTGAAAAGGCATCTTCCGAGTTAAAGGCCGAACAGGCTGCTCGGCACCAATGCAAGGAGAAAAATCCTCAATGACGTGTGAACTAAAGGATGCCGCCAGCCGCTGCGGATTTCTCGAGAGGGATAATAAAGCAAGAACGGCTGATCTTGACAAGGCCTTACGAGAGGCAAGAGAAGCCCGTTCCGAATCTAGAGCGGCCCGGGAGGAGATCCGGCAAGCTGGGGAGATCGCGGCTGGTAAGCCCTTTTTATTACAAACTAAGTTCAGCGATCTGAATTATGCCCCGCTTAATCAAGTGTGGAGTTCTCCAGATGCTTTGTTGGATTTGCCGAAGAGTGCTTCCGATGCGGCGCAGTTTTACTGAGCGCAAGAAGGGTATGCTACGGAGAAGCTTTTCTGGTCGCAATTTGGCACGTCAAAGCGCCCGCTGTTGCTGAACAAACAGATGAACCAACGGACAGAGCTTCACCGGCTATCCGCGCTGCCATGAAAGACGTCATAGTCCGGCTGTGGCCGACCAAGCCAATTCCGGATAGTTATTTTGGTTTGGTGCGGTGACTTGCTAATGCGGTACTGTGTATTGACGTTGTTAAGCGATCAACGTGCATTGAAGGTGCACAGATGGCCTTTGCCCGTGTTAAAACATACTAGACGAAAATGAAGGCCATCGATGTTGCAGCGAAGAGTCCACTCAAGGGCAAGGACCATCACGCACTAGAGCATTATTTCGAAGATGTCTTAGGGGCTGCCCGCTTGATAGAGGGTCAGTGCTCGAAAGATATGATATTAGAGTGAGATGTATTGACATTGTAAAAGACAATATTATGAAATAATAAAGCTTATTTTAGAGTTGCTTAAAAGCTTTGGATCCTCCTGTGCGGATGTTTTTATATAATTTGAAAGTTTTCCAGTCATCGGCTTCAGCCCCCTCGTGGGAAATACGGGGGTGTTCGAGAAAGCAATTGATCACTCTTAACCCAATGTCTTGGTCCATAAAGGAGGTGTCAATGTGGTGAACTAGGCAATCGGACTATAGGACGTTAACACTTTCACTTAGCCATAGGAGTTTTATGGTGGATCTACGATATAGACCCTGTTATGTACGCGGTTGTCCCAATGCGGTGCGTTACATGTATGACCTGAAAGAAGGTCCTTCGTATAGTTCGGGGGAATCACAAAACATCCCGTTAAGTCATTGAGCAGTTGACCAGCTCTCGCCGCATCATGACAGTCAATTTTCGGCTTTCTCTACTGAGGTGTTTGACTAGGTGAACCGGAAACACAATCACGGCAGTTATCCCTTTACTACCATAGCCGATAGAGTGGAACATAAGGTAGCAAGCACAAGAGCCGGGCAACCCAACTATTGACCCAAGATATGATTCGGAGCTGATGCATATAAGGTTGAACTCGCGACGTCAAAGTATGCTATGAAGCTTGTTCGGACTTAGTTGGCAATTCATTTTGTTCCCATGTCAAGCCCCTGGCAAGGTATGCCGGGGTGGGTGTATGAAACAACCAAAAGGGAGCAAAATTCGGTTCTCTATAGAAAAGTGAATACCGGATATAGAGTATATTCACTAGAACCTGAGTGACATGCCAAATGTCATTTTATAGATAATAATGCCACAACCTCGGCTATTTGACATACTAGGGGTCGACGGCTGAGGAAACAGGCACTTTACAGGCTCGCAAAATAGAGTGTGCGGTCTACAAAAGTTGTTTTGGACCTCCTGTCGCAGGTATGCGCCGCCTTTCCTCGGTGGAGGGGCTCCTTAACAGGAGTAGCCTTTGGGTGAATTTATGAACCCGAACTCCGATACAGTCCATGAGATGATCAGCCTTTGCGCCACCCGTCCGTATTGTGCTTCCGCTGATGCCCAGGGTATTTGAAGTACATAGTTATGTATGCTCGATACAGATTTCACAGGTGTATGAGGCGGACGACGGAAGCCGAACTGCTAGTCCTGCTCCGAAATTGGTCGATCATGTTGAATGGAGACCAGTGTCTTGATGGCCAACAAGGTATGCGGTTTAATGGGACCGCTTTGTTCTTAGGCTGAGGTTGCCGTAGTGTGATCCTCAGTCCGGAGGGAGTGTTTCTCCTGCTCCCCCATAGAGTTGTGTGTCACGTATACCATGTTCACTGTTTTCACTTCGGGGGAAATTGCTTCTGGCCCCCGGTATGTGGTTGATGAGCCTCTTCATCGTCGCTATCGTCTGGCGGCCTCCTCCCCTTGTGTTCGGCGTTGAGTTCGCCGGCCTGCTTGAAGACCCAACAGATTCTATTGGTATGATTAGCTGGTTTGTTGGGGTGGCCATGAATCTGGCAGGGCTGATCCAATATCTTGTCCAAATTAGATGGTCCGTCTCTGTTTGCCTTGAATGGCTTTTTCCGTTGACCGGGTTTGGGGCCGCTGAATCCGGCGTTGACCACTGTGTCGTGCGTTCTTTCATTATCATTGTGACGTTTGTATTTACTACGTTGTGGTTTGCCATTGCTGTCTCGAACTTCGGAAGTGCTCGGATCACTGGCGATGTTGCTTCTACGAGCGAGCCAGCTATCTTCTCCCACGCAAAAGCAGGTCATCAAAGCCGGACGCCCGAGGACCCATTAGTCCAGGACTCCCTCAATGGGGTGGCAGATGGAGGACGCCAGGGTTTTGCGGCTGGTGGAGAGGTAGTTTTGGCGCCCACGGAGTAAGAATGGGGAATCGGACGGGGGTGCGGGGGAGCTAAGGGAGAACCATGTTTCGGTCTGGGACGCGCTTGTTTTTGGCTTTTCTGAACAGATGGGACATGCTTGTTTCAAATTTGGGGAAAGTATAAAACTTTGCCCCCCTCTTAAATTTTGGACCTACTGCGGGTCGGGGGTAGGATGGTAATCCCAGGTGTCCCAAATAGTGGGCGGGAGCGATTTTGGCCACGCGCATGTGTGCTTAGGCGGCCATTGTGTATGAATGTTTTTCAGAGGCGGTTGCATGGCATCTAGATGAAGCTACAAACCTACCCCGGTTTAGACCTTTGGACGTCGGGCCGGTAGGTTTCACGGGTCAGAGTTAGAAAAGTAATTTCCTTCTACTACCAAACATTGGTCTCACGCAGTTTCGGGTGAGTAGAGGCTCTATTGGCGCTTCATTCGAAATTTTGAAACAGAAGCATTCACGTTTAGAGTACTCTTGAACTTTGAGGATTGACCTAAATAGACAACGTTAAATTTGACCTTGTATGTTTGAAAACCTCATTAAATGATCCGCTTCTTTTTTAAATTTGACACTTGAAAATCCTATAACTACGATTATTTTGGAATGGAGGAGCTAAATTTGAATCTATTTTGTACACGACTATATATGCTATTGTGTACAAAAGTAGAGCAAAGATTGGTGCCCCCATAATTTAGGTATTATTTACAAATGCCATGATATCGGATTCAAATAATTGAATGGACTTCATGTTGAATTCAAATTTTTTAAACCACCTTAAGTTGAATTCAAATGTATGCTAGTTCATAGCTAGCTATTTATAATGTTCATTGTGTAACTTTCATATGTATAATGTGCTTTACACACACAACATGAACTATACTCACGTTTATATTCAATTGCTAAAGAGATGCATTGTCTGGAGTTCAAAATACTAACTATGTGGATCAATTATGTCGAATAATAACATAGACATGCTCAAATTCGATAGAATCTAGATGTTTGATGGATCAATGACCGTTCCTTACGTGAATTGCAAATATCATGATCCCATCCTAATATTTGGATATAATTTATATTTTTAATCAATGTGTACATCAGTCTTTTACATGTAGTTTCACTCTCCATCGGTGGTCTCTCACACATGCTCACACATGCTCACACACTCTCCCCAAGGTGTTTTTCTCGCAGACATGCTCTCGATATAACCCTCCCTCCCTCTCGTAACCATTTACGACTATTTTCACTAACCTTTATAACAAGCACTCTTCCTCTCACAAGCATACACACACACAATCCCCATCGACCCTTTCTATATACATAGACCTTCCTACGTGTCTCCCGTATACACATTATCTTTAGGCCTGTCTCTCACGCATTGTCTCACACCTCTCTTCCTAATCGACGAGTATGATTCTAGCAGAGCATTCTGTAGGATGCCCCTTAAAGTTAGGTTGGATGAATAGTAATATCAAAGATAAGGGGTTACCTTAGTCCGAGGACCTAGGGTTACAAATCCTAGCCGGCTTTGTCAGTGGACACAGAGTCCTTCACGATTCTGCTATCTTTATCTTGTACAACTAGTCATCCATGGGTCTCCCTAAATGCGTCACGGGCCAACCAATGTGGCGCAGGATGGAACCAAACCAAGGGCCTCACCTCGGCCCACCGGACCTCACGTGGTGACACACCCTCTGCCCCCAGGTCTCATTATCTTCTCACACCCACACATACCAACACAGACACCACACAAAAAAATTTCTCCTTGTGCCTCTATCCCCTCCCCCCTTGCATATACACACTCAAGGGCATCTCTCGTCGTGACATCATATTCGTCTCTCTCTAGACCGCTCTCATTTCTCATGCTATCTCTCCCACGTCCCCCCTGCCCCTGCCGGCCCCTGTATCCATGCCTCTCTCGAATACATAATACACCCACATACCTCTCTAGGCCCTTCCAAATACATCAACTACACATTCACACATGTTACATCATGTACCCCATTGATCTAAAAATCCCTCTCTACACGTTTATTTCACATACAACATTCCTTTTGAATAAAGTGTGGCCAAAAAATTATTTTAGAATTTCTACATATATACAACAATACAAAGTTATATGGAGGAGTATGAACATTAATTTGCATTACATGGTGCCCACAATGATATTTATTCCGCACTATGAATTTTTATATTTTTATACTATACATAAAGTTAGTCATAATAAAGAGAAACGAAGAGCATCTCTCTCCATCGCATACACCCCCTCTATGCCCCTTTCACATATGCACACAAACTATCTCCATGTCCTCTAAAAGTACGCCCCCAACACATTCACGCATGTTTCATCTTTCTCTCGCGATATATACTATGACGATCATTGTATTTTAAGTGAAAGCATGATACGTACATTGGACTTCAGAATCCACTCATTACGGTCACCATTTATGTTTTGTGGTTATTATACAGTCACGGGCTCACCGTACAGCTCTGTATTTGCTCAAGACACGACTAGTTGACCAGTTAAACGCTCCACGTGGCACCTCTAGTGTTGTATCACATTATCTCACTACCATTGCCCCACCTGTCGGTGTGTATCTACTCTACACTCTTATAAAAACAGAGTTGGTGATGATGGTGTGCCTGCCATCCTGCAATATAGGCCATCCGATTTATATCTGGCGGATAGGAAGGAAACTATGGCAATTTTGCAAAAACGTACCCACACACCTCTCCACATTTGCAAATAAGGCCTTCCCTCGTTCATCCTTTTCTCTCACAAGATAAACTAGTCATACAAATGCATCCTGATGTTATGTGCAACGCACGGGCATCTTGCTAGTAAGAATGAAAACAAAGGACAAAAAAATATTGGACGGTGGTTCGAAGCCATGACCGAGGGCACAGCGGACAAGGTGGCCTTGTATTGGTATGCCGAGCCATTTGTTTTAACACATAGGAGTTGGTATACACACAGGCACGCATGCACACAAACTGCATGCATGCAACACTCACACGTACACACATAGCCACGCACGCATGCAAAAATCACACACACACACGCACGCATGCATGCACACACCACACGACCAACACACACTCTCACGCTCAAGTGCTCAACCTACACATGCATGCGCACACATCAGGCCCTGACAGACACATACACAACCAGGTGGTTCCCACACACGGCTTGGAGTCCTGTCGTGCCTGCGTAAATTTGTGTTTATCTGACATTTTCCCTATGCGAACTAACAGGTGGGACCCATAAGGAATGTGGTCAATTTAACTAGTCAGCATGGTGCCACGCAGACTATTTGGCCGGTCAACAGAGTGCAATCCGATGTTGAACGGTGAGCAAGTGACCGTATAATCACCACAAAACGTATATAGTGACCGTAATGAGCGTATTCTGAAGTCTCGTGACCATATTACGCATTTCTCTCTGTTGGCCCTCCAAAACTACATCTCTACACGTTCTCGCATGTTACATCTAACAACTATGCGATACAACACTAATACTACACTCTAACACAATAAATCATATGTGTTTTTAGTTTTACTAGATATCATATTGTTACTTAATTATTCAGTTTGCATACATTAAAATTGCCTTTGAAATGTATGGCCAGTATCATCTACCGTGCGGGAAAGATCCCGCCCATTCCTGTTTAATCGGGTTTGTAATGATGGATCGTGCGAAATAGCAAAACTATAGTACTATAGTACAAGTAATAGCTCACTGGGCCGCCGTGTCGTGTACTCCGTCGTAAGAGTGGAGAGCTTGCTTTCATAAATGTTCTAGTCCCTTTCACCGACATGTGGGACATCAAGCTACCGGGTCCACGTGCCATACCGAAATACAGTGCAGAGCAGCAGGGGTGAAGCACCCCAGTCATGGCGTCGGCATAGTAATGAGCAATGAGACGTCAAATCACAAAGTTGTACCTTTCCCGTAGTTAAGTTGGAGGGATGAAGTAATAATGCTAAAAAAATAAGTTGGAGGGACGAAGTCAGACGAAGCAACCATAATTTCACTCGTTGCTGAATCCCCTTCTCCCTCATCTTCTTCAAGTTAACCACGTGTTGCTTCTGCCTCATGTGGGACGCGGATCGACTTGGTAAAGCACTTACACGTGGGACCGCATGTCAGCAAACCGCCAGGCCAACATCCTCTAAAAATAAGAAACTTCCCCCGCCATTTGTGCGGCAAAATCACCTCCTTTTTACAAATCTTGATTCTATAATTTTTAGATCAATAAAATTGAGATTTGTATAGATAGCACACGGGAGAAAAACCAAGTGGTATGATTAAGAGCATCCACAATGTGTAGCCAAATGTGAAAATAGCTTTTGGCATCAATGGGAACCATTGTGGACGGTGCTACCAAAGCCAAAAAGATGGAACCGAAGCTCCCTGGTTGATTGATTAAAGGAATAGAAAAATGCAACATCTCTCTTTCTCCCGTGCTTGGATGCATGTACATTATAGAGCACAGAGTCTACTCCCCTATCCCTTCTATCACAAATCACAAAGCAGTGAGGCGTCAAATCATAAAACACGGACAAAGCAACCATCATTTCACTCTTCGTTGACTCCACTTCTCCATCGTCTTCTTTGAGAAACCACCTCACCACACTAAGCTGGATGGACGACGCTATTGTGTACTAGTACTAGTACATTTACGCGTCCTTTGGTTCAATGGACTTCCTGGATGCAAATAAGGAGGTTGTCTCGGCTTGCAGGCAGCACTTGCGAATGACTTATTGTGGTCTCCCTCAATGGTGTTCTCCGTCGAACGCACTTCGCCAAACCACAACGTTCGACATATCGTCGATGTCACCGCAATGGGGAAGGAAGTCAAATAGTTACTACCTCCATTTTTTTGTACACAAGGCCAGTATATCAAAATTATAGTTTGCAGAAGGACACTAACACTAATCAAGGCAAAATTGATGGGGTTTGCCTCGCACTAGCAACCAAGGACATTAATATACCCTTGCATGCATGCAGAAGTGAGAAGGTTGGTTTGCATGGCGCTGCATTAATCAAGTGATGAGGAGTGAGATGGTTACCTCTTTGGGCTTTGGAGAAAAAATACGCATTAATTGACACGTCAAACGAGGATTTGTATTGATTAATCATGTGAAGGAAAACCCCGCCTTTCTTTTTTAACACTAGTACTCCTATGTACGAACTTGTATCCTGTTTGGGTCTAGGCCTTGCATTGCCATACTTCACCACACATTTTTGCCAAGCTTGCCTAAAGTTTTCAAAATTAAAAGGAGGTACAATTGTGCACGGTTGTCGCGGTCACACCGCACCCTCACACAGTCGCTCCTGCACGCCGCGGTCGCACCGCACCCTCAAACAGTCGCTCCTGCACGCTACAAACCCAACCAAGGGAACACACCCTCACTAACACATGCTATCGCATGTGATCAAACCAAACTCATCCATCCTACCACTGACACATAATTTTTGTTCATATAGTATGTTTATCCAACCGCATGTTGGGGAAGATCTGTACGGCCCGTGCGATGGTCTGTTGGGGAAGAAGAAGAGGTGAGGAAGAAGGGTTAGGAGACGTAGGATATTCATCTAACCACCTGAAATGGTCGACTCACCCAAATGATGAAAGTCGGGCGACTTGCATAAATATATGTTTTTACACAGCAAAAGATCCCTAAAAACAACAACATAAAGAAAAACTATACTGCTCGCGGAACGAGACAACCTCGTCGTCTTTGGCTGCCGGCGTGAACCAGCCGTAGCTGCCGACATGTGTCTCCGCACCGTGGTTGTCCTCGGCCTCCAACTACTCGTTCACGCGAAGTGTGCAGGCGCTCTGCACAGACGAGAGCACCGCTCGGTTCAAGTCCAGGACGTCTGGTTCCGCCTGCAGTAGGGCCTCGATGGCAGCAGCATCCGCGCGCTCCGCATCGAGTTGAGCCTCCGCCGCCCGGTTCAAGTCCAGAACCTCTGGTTCCGCCTGTAGGAGGGCCTCGATGGCAGCGGTATCCGCGTGCTCTGCGTCAATTTGAGCCTCCGCCGCCCGGTTCACATCCACGACATCCGGTTCTGCCTGCAGGAGAGCCTCGATGGTAGCGGCATGCGCGCGCTCCGCGTCGAGTTGAGCCTCTGCCTCCCGTTCCTGCTTTAGTATCGCCAGGTTGAACCGTTGGTCCGCCTGCACCATGGGGGACCCGGACGTCGGCATGAAGTCGACGTCCATCGTCTGATATGCATCGGGGGCCTTTTGCGCCGTGACCTCCGCCATGAACATTGGATCGGCTTCCTCCTCCTCGTAGCTTGGCTCGAGAGAACTCGGGGATTGGCCCGCCGAAAAGCGAGCTTGGGAACGGATGTCTGTGGTGCTGACCAGTGCCGCAATTTCGGTGCGGTGCTCCGATGTCAGCATCTTGTAGTATGTGATTTGGCGGCGCACCATGGCTTTCCAGCGAACTATGGGACGCTTGATGCGGGCTAGGGGATCGAAAGGTGGAGGAATGGGATGGAGAGGAGGTGTGGTTTTGGGCCAGTGGCTGGCGTAGGCCGAGCAGCGAAGGTTCTGGCATGAAAAGTGGTTCCAGTGATGACCGGTCAATCGGTTTTGACTATACATCGCTCTTATCGCGTTCGCGTTGCACCCCGACACGCTGGACCCTCCATGTCGCTCACCGAATGGAACGCGCTTCGTCTTGCGTTTTTGCTCGCTTGTGGGACCGCAGTTGAGAGCAAACCGACGTCCCTCCCCCTCCCCCGTCCGCGTAATTTATACTACTACTCCTTCTGTTTTATGTGGACTAAATAAAAAGTTACAATTGGACTGGCTATACATGGCGAAATCCTAGTAGGAAGAGCATGCGCGAGAACAAGCACATTCATGTGGTTGAAAACAAATTGGAAACCATCTCTGTTTGAATACAAATCTAGGAGTACATACGAATCTAACAATATTGATTGGGCGTTGTCGAATGTTGATACTTTTTTCTGTAAGTTTGACTAAAGTAGAGATACTTTGACTACACATAAAACTTATATGTAAACTAGAAAGGATCAGAGGGAGTATATTGTATGTTCAAAAGCGAAACGAACATTGAATACCCTTTATATATGATTTGCGGATGCTATGATCACCGGTTCAAAATGTTGAATCTGCCTTAGGTATCACACATGCACCCACTCGTTCTCTCTCGATTTCATCTCGGGGTCTAGAGATTGATTGAAAGAGGACTAGGGTGGTTACAATACGTTTGTTTCGCTTATGAACGTACAATATACTCCCTCTGATCCCAATAGACCCCCCCCCCCCCCCCCGCAGGTCATTTCTATCATAGAAACAGACCAAACCTTTATCTCCTTGCACTACATGCAATTGATCTCAACATCAATTGATCTCATCAAGATGTGTCGGGGCATGAACTGAATTGGATGTCAAAACTAAGATGGGAAGTGAGGGAGTCCTGGATTAGGGGGTATCCGGACAGCCAGACTATATCCTTTGGCCGGACTGTTGGACTATGAAGATACAAGATTGAAGACTTCGTCCCGTGTCCGGATGGGACTCTCCTTGGCGTGGAAGGCAAGCTTGGCAATACGGATATGTAGATCTCCTTCCTTGTAACCGACTCTGTGTAACCCTAGCCCCCTCCGGTGTCTATATAAACCGGAGGGTTTAGTCCGTAGGACCAACAACACTCATACCATAGGCTAGCTTCTAGGCTTTAGCCTCTTCGATCTCGTGGTAGATCAACTCTTGTAATACTAATATCATCAAGATCAATCAAGCAGGAGTAGGGTTTTACCTCCATCGAGAGGGCCCGAACCTGGGTAAAAACATCGTGTCCCCCGTCTCCTGTTACCATCCGCCTAGACGCACAGTTCGGGACCCCCTACCCGAGATCCGCCGGTTTTGACACCGACATCGGTGCTTTCATTGAGAGTTCCTCTATGTCATCATCGTTAGGCTGGATGGCTCCTTCAATCATCGATAGCGATGCAGTCCGGGGTGAGACTTTTCTCCTCGGACATATCTTTGTATCCGGCGGCTCCTCACTGCGGGCCAACTCGCTTGGCCATCTGGAGTAGATCGAGAGTTACGCCCCTGGCCACCAGGTCAGGTTTGGAAGCATAAACCACACGGCCAACATCCACGGAGACTTGATCTTCGACGGATTCGAGCCCTTGTCGAGTGCGCTGCACGGTCACGATGAGCATGATTTAGCTCTACCATCGGATAGTGTTCGGGAGATCGCACCGGCGACCGCTCCGACCCTCAATTCGGAGCCAGTTGCGCCATGCAAGGACGGGTGGATAGACCCCGCCATGGAGGCCGCATCTTCAGCGGAGATCGAGCCAAATACCGACCTTACCCTTCATGGGAGCCGTGACGCCGGACTGCTGGATTCTTCCACGGCCACGGACTCCGAACCGCCTGTGCCCGTGCCTATCGAATCCAACTGGGCGCCGATCATGGAGTTCACCTCCGCGGATATCTTTCAGCACTCGCCCTTTGGCGACATACTGAACTCATTAAGGTCTCTCTCCTTGTCAGGAGATTCCTAGCTGAACTATGGCTGGCCAGATTGGGATGCAGACGACGAAGAAATTCGCCGCCCACCCACCACCCACTTAGTAGCCATTGTCAATGATTTGACCGACATGCTCGCCTTTGACTCAGAAAACATCGACGGTATGGACGACGATGCAGGAGACGAACAGGAGCCACTGCCCACAGGGCACTGGACGCCCACTTCATCATATGATGTATACATGGTGGACACACCCAAAGAAAACGACGACGAGGAACAGAAGGACGCAGCGAAGGATCATTCCCTCGAGAAGCAGTCAAAGCGGCGGCGTAAGCGCCACTCCAAATCCCGCCTCGGCAGAAACAACGATCATATAGACCCAACAATAGAGCAGGGTGAGCCAGCGAACGACAAACACGACATTGAACCACCGTCTGACCACGGCAACACGGAGAATCAAACTGAACAACCCGACTTCGGCAAAGATAACAGTCTGAATGACATCACACCGGACAGGCGCCCGGAGCAACAGAATACCCATCAAAGGCTTGTTGCCACTGCGAGGAGTCTGAAAAAGTAGAAGCAAAGGCTCAGGGCTGCACAAGACACACTCAGAATTAGATGGAGTGAAGTACTCAACACTGCAGCAAAGTACAGCGGTAGTCGCCACACAAAGAGCTACCCAAAGCGAAAGTTGCTACCTGAATTCGATGAGGAGGCCTTAGATCCCCCGCAATCAAAAAACAAAACAGCCATCCGGTCGGATAGACGACCTCGTGGCCAACATAGAGCGGCAAATGACGCCGCACACAAGCCAGTACGCGATCCACGTGAGGGCTCGCATCAAAAGGACGGCGCAACCAGATCCATCTACGGGCCAAGCAAGCGCGCTCCAGCATGCAATGCAACACAACAAAAATCCGAACACCACGGTACACCCAAATATGGGGGTGCCGCACACCCCCTATGTTTCACCGATGAGGTGCTGGACCATGAATTTCCAGAGGGATTCAAACCCGTAAACATAGAGGTGTACGACGGAACGACAGACCCGGGGGTCTGGATTGAGGACTACATCCTCCATATCCACATGGCTCGAGGAGACGATCTCCATGCCATCAAGTACTTACCCCTCAAGCTCAAAGGGCCAGCTCGGCACTGGCTTAAAAGCCTCCTCGAAAACTCCATTGGAAGCTAGGAAGAGCTCGAGGACACTTTTTGGGCAAATTTTCAAGGGACCTATGTCCGACCACCGGATGTAGACGATTTAAGTCATATAACTCAACAGCCCAGAGAGTAAGCCCGAAAGCTTTAGAACAGGTTTCTCACTAAAAAGAACCAAATAGTCGACTGTCCGGATGCCGAAGCCTTAGCAGCTTTCAAGCACAGCGTTCGAGACGAATGGCTTGCCAGACACCTCGACCAAGAAAAGTCGAGAACAATGGCAGCATTAACAAGCCTCATGACCCGCTTTTGCGCGGGCGAGGACAGCTGGTTAGCCCGATGTAGCACCAGCGACCCAAGTACATCTGAAGTCAGGGACAGAAACAGGAAGCCACGACGCAGCAAAAACAAGCGCTGGAATAAAGAAGACAGCCCAAAGAGCACGGCGGTAAACGTCGGATTCAGAAGCTCTCGGCCAGGTCAGCAAAAGCTGCCCTCCAAAGGCAACAGAGATGAACTATCCAGCCTGAACAAGATTCTGGACAAACTATGTCAGATCCACAGCACCCCTAATAAACCTGCAAATCATACCCATAGAGAATGTTGGGTCTTCAAGCAGTCCGGCAAACTCAATGCCAAACACAAGGGGCAGGATACACCAAGCGAAGACGAGGACGAGCCTCGCAAGCAAAGCACTGGGGAACAGAAGAAATTCCCACCGAAAGTCAAAACAGTAAACGTGTTACACGTGATGAAGGGGAGAAACAAAGCGGCATTCCTAGAGACACATGCCCCAGGTCCTATCACCGCGGAGTTCTACCACTGGTCATCCCAACTGATCACCTTTGACCATCGGGATTACTCGGAAAGTATCCGGCATGCAGGATGGGCTGCCTTGGTGTTAGACCCGATAATTGACGGATACCACTTCACACGAGTCTTGATGGACGGCGGCAGTAGTTTAAACCTGATATATCAGGACACAGTCCGCAAAATGGGGATAGACCCAACAAAAATCAGCCATAGCAATACTACCTTTAAGGGAGTAACGCCAGGCCTAGAAGCCCATTGCACGGGCTCCCTGCTACTAGAGGTTATATTCGGCTTTCCCGATAACTTCCGCAGCGAAAAGTTAACCTTCCACATCGCTCCGTTCCAAAGTGTCTATCAAGCACTACTCGGACACAAAGCTTTCGCTCGCTTTAACGCAATACCACATTACGCTTCTCTCATGCTTAAGATGTCCGGTCCACGTCGCATCATTATAGTAAATGGAAATATTGAGCGCTCCTTGCGCTCGGAAGACCATGCGGCTGCCTTGGCAGCCGCACACTAGACGGCCTCACCAACTAGAGCATCTGACAGGTCGTTGACCACGGACACGGTTAGACAAGTCCGGTGTAGCTATATATAATTGATATAGATGACCATCGTGCTACACTCGTCCAGGATACGACACAACGAAGACACAAGCACAGACGTGCAGCAGGGACCCGTTCCAAGGATTCTTTTTAGATTAAGACCCTGCGTAAACCTTTTTTTACTGTCTCTTGTTGATACACATCCCCCGGATTCTCAGTACAATTGAGAAGGATGCTGGCGTATTGGCATGTGGCCACGTCAGAATATTGCACGTACCTGGACACCAGGGGCTTATTACAAAGGGCACTGTTTAGCCCAGTTTACATCATAAAGACCGAATACCTTAGGGAGTGTTCGGCGTCGCGAGTTTGGCCTTATATGCATCAACTCCGAATCATGTCTTTGGTCAAATGTTGGGTTTTCCCGGCTCCTGTGTTTTGATGCCTTACGTTCTGCTCTATCAGCTAAGGCGGCACCAGGAGAACTACTGCGATTGTGCCCTAGTTCATCTGGATGAGCACCTCAGTAGAGAAAGCCGAAAACTGACTGTCATGATATAGCGTGAGACTGGTCAACCACTCGATGACCTAGCGAAATCTTCGGGATTCCTCCGCCTTGACGAAGGTCCGTTTCCCGGCCAGGCATGTACGTGCCCCAAATTTGGATGAGCGCGGAGCCACCAGGGGCTATATAGTAGCCCCACTATCAAACTCCTCTGGCTAAGTGAAAGTGTTAAAGCATTATAGTCTGATTTCCTAGTTCGCTGCGCTATCACCTCCTTAATGGACCAAGACGTTGGATCAAGTGTGAACATGCGTCTTCTGCGAGCACCCCCGCATTATATGCGTGGGGGCTGAAGCCGACGACTGCCATCTTTCAGTTTATATACATATATACATACACGGCCGCACAGGAGGCATCATAGTACTTTCGGGCAAAAGTATAAATATAGCCTTGATAAACTCAATAAAACATTGTTTTTACAATGGGAATACATGTCAGTCAAACATAATATTCTTCGAGCACTGAGCCTCTATCAAACGAGCGCCTTCAAGAAATTCTTCAAAGTAGTGCTCGGCAGCCACTCGGCCTATGGCCGAACCCTGCGCTGCAACAGTGGTGGCATCCATCTCCGCCCAATATGTTTTGACACGGGCAAGGGCCATTCACGAGCCTTCTATGCACGCCGACCTCTTTATCATCGATGCGTGGCACAACACCAAGGAATTGTTGCACTAAGCTAAAGTAGCTATTTGGCCTTGGCCCTCCCGGCCACAGATGATCCACAACGGACCTCATGGCAAGTCCGGATAATCTATGGAGCTCGGCCCACTCGGCCATTTGCTCATTCAACAGCAGTGGACGGGCTGGAGCATGAAACTGTGACCAAAACAGTTTTTCCACTTCGCGATCTTTTTGATATCGGAAGTATTCGGCCGAATCGGCAGCACTCGCTGCTAACTCCAGATATTCGTCCGCAGAACTCCATAGCCGGTCCAGAGGTGCATACTTCGGATCCCTGAACTTAGTCCGCAACGAGAAGGGCTTCCCAGATACAATATCCGCAGCTTGATGCAGCTCCTCCTTCGTCGCTCTAATTTTGGAGCAGGCTTCCTTGGCAGCCACCCGGGCCTTTTCCAGGTCCGTCGCCTTTGCCCGGTTTTCTTCTTCAAGAAGCTGGTAACGGTCAGCAACATCTTTTAACTCTACGGCCATCTTGGCTATTTTTTCTTTGCTCTCGCAAAGCGCGGCCTATTCGGCCCTTAACTCTCCGGCCGCCGTTAAAGCGGCCGCATTGCTACTCCTTGCTTGCTCCTTGGCTCGGGCAAGCTCCGCCAAAAGGGTCTCCACGGTGGCAGCTCCATCTGGAGTCACAACATATTAAAGATACTGGCATCATGCTGCTCTTATTATGTGACAATCACCAGAAAAATCACTCACCCTGTGCCTCATCAAGCCGCTTGTTAACAAGCACGATGTCGGCATCTGCCGCATCTAGTTGCCGCCGTAGTTCGGCAAACCCATCAGTCCGGCTAGCCGCCGGAGCTTCAATCACCTGCACATAAAGGCGGTCTAGTTATTACCTGCGACTATGATCCTCTGTTTGCCGCCATTTTCAACGACAACCAGAGTCTCAGGGGCAACTATCTACACAGGGCACATCTAAAAATGTGCGGTACTATCAAAAATGTACATCATTTCGCGTACCTCAAAACCCGTCAGTAGACTCATAAAGGCTTCATGCAACCCGCTTTCGGCGGACGAAATCCTTTCAATCACCATACCCATCAATGTGTGGTGCTCTTCTGAGATAGCCGCTTGCTCTAGCAGATCCCTCAGTACATCTGACCGCACACCAGACGGTGCCGGACTCTTTTGATTGCTCTCTTCAAGAGCCGGATACAGAGGACTTCGGGTGTCCATAGGATTACCTTCTGGCCTTGCCGGATCAGGAGAAACCCTCCGCGACGACACCTTGGGGTCGCCCGCCTCACAAGGCGGTATGGCAGCGGGAGGCGTTTCGCTCTCCATCATCTCTGGAAGAAGATCCCCTGAAGACGAGCTCTGCTGAGAAGGGCTAAGATCCGAACTGCAAGATAAATGCTTCGTTTATTTTCCTAAGAAGTAAGGCGAGATATTTTCATTATTAAGTACCCTTTTACTTACAGCTCGGTGGAGGGCTGATCCCCTTGAGGGCATAGTGCGGCCGGGGTGTCCCCCGGGGCAGGACCCTCCGGCGAAGTTTTCTTCCCCCGTTTGGAGACCATTGTCTCCGGGTCCTCAAAGGCGGTTCTCTTCCTTCCCTGGGGAGAGGAAGTTTCAGTTCCTCCTCCCTGGTTAACCTCCTTCACGGAGGCGCTAGCCTCCTTGTTCCCCCATCTGTCTTCTCCTGAGGGCGCTTGATAAGGCGTGATCTCTAGCATCCTGGTTAGCACGGGATTTGGTGAGGTCTCGGGGAGGGGGGCCGGACACCTGATCAACTTTGCCTTTGATATCCAATCCTGGCCAAAGAGTGGCTTTTTAAGGCAACGTTGCGATAAATAAACGGACAGTGTGTTCGGATGCGGCGCTACTTACTTGGGTATCTGGGCGATTGCAGCTCAGACCTGCATCCTTAGTGATGTCCGGACACATTATTTGTGGTCCAAAGAACAATTTGTACATCTCCTCGGGCGTCATACCAAGGAAGTGTTGAATAGCTCGCGGTCCTTCCAGGTTGAATTCCCACATGCGAAGGGGCCGGCGTTTGCAAGGCTGGAGTCGACGAACTAGCATAACTTGCACTACCATAACCAGACTGAAATCTCTATCAAAGAGATCTTGGATACGGCTTTGCAGTATTGGCACGTCCTTGGCTGGACCCCAACTCAGCCCCTTGCTGATCCATGACATCAGTTGTGGTGGGGGGCCTGAGCAAAAGGTGGGGGCAGCTACCCACTTGGCACTTCGGGGAGCTGTGATGTAGAACCACTCTCGCTGCCACAATCTGGACACCTCTGCGAAGCTACCCTCAGGCCATGGAGCATCAGCAATTTTGCTTATTAAAGCGCCTCCGCACGCTGCGTGCTGCCCCTCGATCATCTTCGGCTTCACATCGAAGGTCTTGAGCCACAGGCCAAAGTGAGGGATAATGTGGAGGAAGGCCTCACATACGACAATAAATGACAAAATGTGAAGAAGGGAATCCGGGGCCAGATCGTGAAAATCTAGCCCATAATAGAACATAAGACCCCTAACAAACGGATCCAGAGAAAGGCCTAGTCCTCGGAGGAAGTGGGAGACAAACACGACGCTCCCGTTGGGTTCGGGAGTAGGGACGACCTGCCCTCGGGCAGGCAGCCGATGCGAAATTTCAGCAGTCAGATATCTGGCCTCTCTCAACTTCTTGATGTCCTCCTCCGTGACAGAGGAAGGCATCCACCGACCTTGAAGGTTGGATCCGGACATAGTTGAAGGTCCGAAGCACCTGACCTGAGTTTTGGGTGTTAGAACTCGAGACGGGGGAAGGATTTGATTGAGCACGAGAGGGAAAAAAGAAAAAGCCTTGTCCCCTTTATAAAGAGGGTGAATATCAAGCGTCCTCCTCGTGGCCGTTTGGGACTTGCCTAAGATCTAGGAGTCCTACCAATAGGCACGGTTGGGTTACCCACGTCCGTATTGATGAGAATCCTGTAATAAAGGGGACATGATCTCTGCTTCGACAAGACGTGCCAAGGAAACCGCCTCGCGAAACACGCTGAGATGGCTTATGAAAAACGATTCGAATAAAGACCTGGCTGTGGTGTGATGTCACACTACAGGGTACGTCAGCAGATTAGATTTGTGGAAATATTATTCTCTCTACGGTGGTATGTGGAACTTGTTTTGCAGAGCCGGACATGATCCTCGTGTTCAAAATCTTCTATGAAGTATTCGGAGGAGGAACCCGCCTTGCAATGCCGAAGACAATCTGCGTGCTGGACTCATCGTCATTGAAGCCTGGTTCAGGGGCTACTGAGGGAGTCCTGGATTAGGGGGTATCCGAACAGCCGGACTATATCCTTTGGTCGGACTGTTGGACTATGAAGATACAAGATTGAAGACTTCGTCCCGTGTCCGGATAGGACTCTCCTTGGCGTGGAAGGCAAGCTTGGCAATACGGATATGTAGATCTCCTTCCTTCTAACCGACTCTATGTAACCCTAGCCCCCTCCGGTGTCTATATAAACCGGAGGGTTTAGTCCGTAGGACCAACAACAATCATACCATAGGCTAGCTTCTAGGGTTTAGCCTCTTCGATCTCGTGGTAGATCAACTCTTGTAATACTCATATCATCAAGATCAATCAAGCAGGAGTAGGGTTTTACCTCCATCGAGAGGGCCCGAACCTGGGTAAAAACATCGTGTCCCCCATCTCTTGTTACCATCCGCCTAGATGCACAGTTCGGGACCCCCTACCTGAGAGCCGCCGGTTTTGACACCGACAGGAAGCGACACGTAGTGGAGGCAAAGTGAAACTTTAAACGAACCATTCGTTTGTATGCATGTCAGACAAATTACAACACTGGGAATACAAGCATGGTCTAGGCCCACATGCGAATGATACTCGGCAGAATGTTCAAATGAGGCATGCGGGAGGATGGACTCGACCGGAGGGCAGCATGATCGATGGAGAAGAGGGTTGGATAGGAATGAGAAATAAGCAACGCCACATGATTATACTTGAACGGCTCAAATAAACAATAAGTTGTCTCATTTTCCCTTCCGTCTTGGTCATGAAGTAAGATACTCCCTCTATTTTTATTTACTTTGCATATTAGGTTTGACTGAAGTCAAACTTCATAAAATTTGACCAAATTTATAGAAAACTAGCAAGATGCTCGTGCATTGCACGGAACATCAAGATCTTGTGGGAGAAAAGGATGAACGAGGGAAGCCTTATCTGCAAATGTGGAGAGGAGTGCGGGTAAATTGTCATAGTTTTCTTCCTATCCATTAGATATAGATCGGACGGCCTATATTGCAGGATGGCAGGCACACCATCATCACCAACCCTGCTTTTTATAAGAGTAGAAATATGAACATTTACAATAGCAAATCTATATGATGTGAAATTATATTCAATAATGAATCTAATGGTATTGATTTGTTATTGTATATCACTGCTGCAGGATGCTGCTAACGCGACACTACGATCAGAGACCCTCGACGAAACTGTGAGTGATGCCATACTCACAAACGGTGGTGTAAAAAACCGTCAAAAAGGTGCAAAACATTTGTGATGGAGGATGCATCAAACACAGTTCAGATTTAAGTTGCGTGAGCGATGCAGGGCATACGGTTCAGTCCACTTAACTATTTGCGATGAGGAGGAACAAAAGAAACGGGCAGTCAGATGAAGGTGTGTGTGATATACAGCATATGGTTCACTCGGATGAACTGTTTGTGATCAGGCATAACAAAAGAAACGTTCAGCCAGATTCAAGGTGTGTGCAATATACGACATGCGATTCACACTGATGAACTGGTTGTATTGAGATAAGAGAACATAAATGGTTCAATATAACAAGATGTGTGTGATACGCGGCAAACAGGTCTGTAATCAGAAATGTGTGCGAAGACCAATAATAACACAGACAGTTGCTGCTAATAAGACGTGTGTGTTGTGTGATGGGATTGCATACAGAACAACAACATTATATACACACTTATAAGGACATGGTTGCATAACCAAATTAAACATCCACTTACATAGGTGGCTACTACAACCATGGCATTTCCACACACCAAAGTAAACTATTACATGCATAATTACATAGGTGGCTACTACACACATGACATTTCCACACACCAATAAAGTAAACTATATATTACATACATGATTAACTAGCATAAACGAACATATGATCATCATTTACTTCTTGTGACGCTTGCTCTGCTTGTGGCTCGATCCGGGCTCGTCGATTTGGGTTACGAGGCACTTCCTCATGTCAACGATCCGCCTGTGCATCTCGTAGCATGTGTACATGCTCTTGGCCGCGAACCTGAGGTGAGGTTCATCCAGTTGCCGCATCCGGGCCTTGTGCCAGGATACGGTACTTGTTCTCTAGGCATCCTGCTTCATCTTTTCGTAGTAGGGGTCAATGATGGCCGAGGCGAGTTCGACCAGGGAGTCCTGCTTCGTGTTGCCCCAGACCTTGTAGTGGTCACGGATTTTGACAAGGTTCTTGCAGGCCAAGCCCGTAACACTGAGCGCTTTTACATCATCTTTGGTTTCCATCATGGCGAACTTGTAGTCGATGCTATTGACAAACCTGTTGAAACGGTCACAAGGCTCTGTGGCCATGCAATAGTGGTAGATGAGGACATGATGGCGCCCGCACAACTGGGCGATGGCAACCTTTTGATCTATGTCAGGATGACCGGTGGTGTACTAGAGGTCGATGCCGACCACCTTGTACTTGTCTTGAGCAAGCAACTGCTCAACGTTGTTGATGTAGTCATCCACCACGGCCGGGTCGATGGTGTACACCACCGAGAGATCCATCTCCCTCGCGTGGGTCTCCACTCTATGCTCCCTGAACTCCATTGGAGCGCCGCTAGACATCCCCTCTCTATGTGTCGTCGTGGGTGTGCTTGTTGTGTTGTGAGGCGCGATTGAAAGGTTGAAGAGACTAATGTTATAATGGCCACGGGAATTAAAGGGGAAGCTGGACGGCCAGGAATATCGGCAGGCCCTGATGGCAGTTCTAATTTGCAGCGTGTAACTCCATCGTGCTGCACGTAACTGCATCACATGGCAACGTGCGCGGCGCATCCGCATGCATATGGGGGTCCTGACGTGATCGTGCGCATGCCCAACCGCTGGCAGAGCGCGCGCGAAGGGACCCGAGCAGAGCGCTCCGCAGTCGCCTCAACGGCGAGCAGCCAGGGTGCAGAATAAGTTATTCTTCACCCAGGGTGTAGAATAAGTTATTCTTCACCCGACGTAATCTTACGACCGCTTCATAAATAAAATATTATTCATCACCCAGGGTGTAGAATAAGTTATTCTTCACCCGACGTAATCTTACGACCGCTTCATAAATAAATTACGTTTGAAATACAAATAGTTACATTTATATTGATTCACTACGTAAAATTTGATATAAGAAAACAAAAAAATACATTATAAGACCAGAAATATCGCATTTTATGTATGTTTTACACTATGTTTTACGTTCGTAATTTCACGTAACATAAAATATTTTTTACGGCGAGTATATATTTTCTTACGTTCTCTTTTTACGTATGAAATAAGACAAAATTTATGGAACCTAAAAATACGGTGCATTGACGTCAAAATAAAGAGGGGTGAAGAATAACTATTCCTCACCCAGGGTGACGAATAGTGCGACCCTATATAGACTATTCTGATCATGGGATCAGAATAATATTATGATCACAACCCGAACTTCGTGAGTAACGCGCCTGAACTTTCCTGTGTACGAACCCGACCTTCGGGCTATCTTTGCAACCGTGGCTTCCCTCGCGAATTATTCTTGTTAGTCGTGTTCTATATGATGTTAGTGTAATCTAGAATCGGTTTTAGCAACTAAATATCGGTTTTAAATAGGAATCTCGCTCGTTGGCAGATTTTGCTCCCGGGTCGTGATGAAATTGTGTTTTTTTGCAATTTTACTGCCTCAGTTGTTCGACCTGAACTTCCCCGTGTGCTAGGTTGAACTTCCGCCAACATTACCCAAATGGGGTTTGCTATATACCGTTGGAAAGCTATGGACACCAGTATCATGACCCAAGTTAAATTTTTGGCAAAATGTAAGCGGTTTAAGAGCAGTTTTGAAAACCGTTTTTTCTTCATGCAAAAAACGCGAATCGTATTTTCAATCGCATTTTTAAACCGTTTATCGGAATATGGCATTGGAAAGCTGCTGCAAAACCGCTCCTTCCACATGTTGAAATTTTTCTCTAATTCCCTACGGTTATAGAGTAATTTGGAAAATCGTAGAATTTCGCAAACGGAACACCCGAGTTCGTATTTTCAATGCCATTTTCTAAATGGCTAATCCAATTGAGGCAAATAATATGGCGTTGGAAAGCTTATGAAAATGCCCTACTTTTTCATGTAAAAAGTTTTTTCTAATATTGATCGGTTTAAAAGTAATTTAGAAAACGATATAAGTTCCACCGAGTTCGTATTTTCGAGCTAATTTTTTAACCGTACGTCCAAATGCAGCAAATGATATGGCGTTGGAAAGCTTGAAGAAATGCGAAACTTTTCTGTATATATTGTTTCTCCTAATTCATTATGGTTTTATATCAGTTTTGAAAATGGCTAAAAACGTATTTTTACCATAATTTCTACAAACTTTATCGGAATGGGGCAAATAATATACCGTTGAAAAGCTAAGGAAAATGTGAAACTTTTTCATGTTGATGGTTTTCTGTGATTCCTAGCCGTTTTCAAGTAATTTCGAAAATGGCAAGATCACTCGTTCTGCCTTTATTGCGAAACAGATTCTTCGAAAATGCACCACGTGAAGAACCTGAACTTCTCGATGTGTCTACTTGAACTTCACTCTATTTTTTAGGGTGCTTTTTTTGCTCGTAGGTCTCCATCCACTGCTCATAGCTCTCCATCCACTCACCGGAATTGAGCAAGTAATATACCGATGGAAAGCTGTTGTAAACACTCAACTTTCCCGTGTTGGTTGGTTTTTCATACTCACGACAATTTTAAAAGTTTTTCATCTCAAATTCATTCACTATAGTAGTCGAACTTCGTGTTGTTTTCACGTTGAACTTCTGTGACGTATTTTGCATTTGTAATTTTCTCATCCATTCGTCAAGTGTTACACAAATGGTATTTCTTTTGTATAAATCTCTCTCACAATATTTTTTTAACTTTATCCGACGGAGGACTTGAACTTATATCAACAAACTTTTAGTCTTTGCTTTTTTATTTCTTTTTAGTACAAAATGCACACCGTGTAGTACGTGAACTTCTGGCAGTAATCAACCTGAACTTCTCTCGGTTACGTGAAAATATCTGAGTTTTTTTATGAATTTATAATCTGATTTTCTTAATCTTTTTTTATGAATTTTTGAAGCGCTCTATTTTCAAAAGTTGAACTTCTTGCTATTTTATTTTTGAACTTCTTGTTTCCATTCTTTAATAACGAGGAAAATCTGAGTTTTTAATAATCATCGAACTTCTCCATCTTTTTAATATGGACTTCCTAGCTTTATTTCTTAAGCCTTTTTAATGAAATTTTGAAGCGTTCTATTTTTAAAAGTTGAACTTCTTATTTTTTATTTTTGAACTTCTTGTTTCCATTCTTTAATAACTAGGAAAATCTGAATTTTCTATAATAATCCTACTTTTATATCGAACCGCTCTAACTTTTTTATTTGAATTTATTTTGTGTATTTTTAGAAATATAAAAAATGTAGTTTGGTTAGAAACATCAAACTTCTTCGTTATTTTGAATTGAACTTATTTGTTCAATTCAGTGCGCTGGGCCACCGACTGGCAGCTAAGGAGCGGCGGCTTTTGTGGCAAGGTCAAGGTTCTTCTCAACAATGGCATCGAAGGATTCCAGCCGGTTGAAGCATCCTCACTGGCCTTGTAGATACATATGTAAATGATTCGCTCATACACATGGATGTGTAGGTCGATGGTTTCTTGCAGGGCGAGGCGCCTCGCGGCGAGCGCGACCTCCAGGTGGGCATTCTTCATGGCGTCGGTGGGCAGTCCCAGGGCCACCAGTGCTTGAAAGAGGTTCCGACCATGGAGGCCGATTAGGGTGGCAGGCAATGAGGAGCCCGGGCGCGCGGGCTGGAGGAGTACGGCGATGTCGTCCACGAGCTTCTTGACGACGGTGAACCTGTTGGTGGTGCGAACGATCATCTGGGTGTACTGAGAGTCGTAGCTGGCGTCGACGGCGGCCATCCACCAGGCGGTCGCCAACACCGTGTGGAGACGATCCACGGTGCCATGCCGTAGGCCGGCGTTGTGGACCATCTGGCACAGCCGCTGGCCGCTCGCGCGCACCGCCGCCATGTGTCTGGAGTGAGCACTTTTGCACTTATTAGTGTACGTGCTTAGGCAAATGCTTAGGTGCGTACGATGTGGTAGATGCATTGGAATGGAGGGGCGCCTTTATATGAGTGCAAACTACGTTGCATTCACATCGTGCTGCCTCTTTTCCCGGTCGTCCTCCCATTACTTCCCTCATGCATTCACATGATGCTAATTGAAGGAGGATGCATCATTGGCCATTCAACATTTCGAGAACCGCTACCCTCTCCCTCGTCTGCATTAAAGCCATATCGGGAACTGCGCCGCCCACTGTCAAATCGAGTAGTACTGCGGCGCTCGCTGCACGCCCGGCTGAACACGCCTCCTCGCCTCCATCTATGCTTAATTACTGAATTTTAGTTGCAAAAATTAGATACTCCTAGTGATTTTTAGCTTCATATTTTGACAAATCGCAGTGTTACAAGGTTGGCAAATGGCAATGTCACTAGATCAACAAATGTCAATCTTTCTAGTTTGACAAATGGTAACATACCCAATATGACATATGCAAATTGCACCAAATTGTTTGTAAGTGGTTCACACAGGTCATCCAAAAGAACCGTTTGTGTTCAAGAGATGCACAAATCCTGCTCTGACTTTGCATACGGGTGTTCTATCTAAAACGTTTGCGATCAAGAGGCATTAAAACCTATAGCCATTAAAACCAAGACATGTTGCGTCATGTGAATGGTTAACCGAACGCACACGGTTTGAATTATACAAACATTTGAGATATTGAAGTGGCAGCTATTTTTTTCAAAATGCCTTTGTTGGCTGTCATTATTCGATTGTGGCTTGTCTCAAAATGGACACAAAAAATACCACAGCATGTCGGGTGCCCTTCCATGATAGCATGCCAAGTTTCATGAATTTCATACGAGTTTTAGATTTACTAGAATTAAAAAACCAGGCATCTCAATGTTTTGCCAGCAATCAACGGTGCCCTGGTGTTTGAAATTCATTCCCATTTCTTGCACGGGACCTAAGCATGCACCCAAGGAGATAGATTTGATTTTTCAACCAATTTATATGCACTGAAGCATGCACATGTAGTTCAAATTTGAATTATGCACATAAATGCATTGAAAACTCAATTAATGCATAAAAATGTCCAAACGAACCCTGAAAAAACACAAAAATTCACACAATACTCCTGTTGTTCTATGTTGACACGAGAAAAAAATTGAAAGCAATAAGAGGCAATGGATATCATTTCGTCCCCAAAGGTGGGACGTTCCCTATGGAAAACCATCATGCTTATTGTGAGAAGCTCCGGTTTGTGAGAAGCTCCGGTTTGTGAGAAGCATAGACCCAAACCTGCCCCAAATGGGACATAATTTGTACCACGGCATGTTGATGCCGCTCCATGATGGCATGCCAAGTTTCATGAATTTCAGACGAGTTTTGGATTTACTAGAATTTAAAAACCAGGCATCTCAATGTTTTGTCGGCAATCAATGGTGCCCTGGTGTTTGAAATTCATTCCCATTTCTTGCATGGGACCAAAGCATGCACCCAAGGAGACAGATTTGATTTTTCAACCAATTTATATGCACTGGAGCATGCGCATGTAGTTCAAATTTGAATTATGCACATAAATGCATTGAAAACTCAGTTAATGCATAAAAATGTCCAAATGAACCCCGAAAAATCACAAAAATTCACAAAACACTCATGTTGTTCTATGTTGACATGAGAAAAAAATTGAAAGCAATAAGAGGCAATGGATATTGTTTTGTCCCCAAAGGTGGGACGTTCATGCTTATTGTGAGAAGCTCCGGTTAGTGAGAAGCATATACCCAAACATGCCCCAAATGGGACAAAAATTTTACCACGACATGTTGATGCCGCTCCATGATAGCATGCCAAGTTTCATGAATTTCAAATGGGTTTTGGATTTACTAGAATTTAAAAACCATGCATCTCAATGTTTTGCCGGCAATCAATGGTGCCCTGGTGTTTGAAATTCATTCCAATTTCTTGCACGGGACCTAAGCATGCACCCAAGGAGATAGATTTGATTTTTCAACCAATTTATATGCACTGAAGCATGCACATGTAGTTCAAATTTGAATTATGCACATAAATGCATTGAAAACTCACTTAATGCATAAAAATGTCCAAACGAACCCCGAAAAATCACAAAAATTCACACAACACTCATGTTGTTCTATGTTGACACGAGAAAAAAAATTGAAAGCAATAAGAGGCAATGGATATCGTTTCGTACCCAAAGGTGGGACGTTCTCTACCGAAAACCATCATGCTTGTCATGAGAAGCTCCGGTATGTGAGAAGCATATACCCAAACCTGCCCCAAATGGGACATTTTTTTACCATGGCATGTTGATGCTACTCCATGATAGCATGCCAAGTTTCATGAATTTCAGACGGGTTTTGGATTTACTAGAATTTAAAAACCAGACATCTCAATGTTTCGCCGGCAATCAACGGTGCCATGGTGTTTGAAATTCATTCTCATTTCTTGCATGGGACCTAAGCATGCAGCCAAGGACACAGATTTGATTTTTCAACCAGTTTATATGCACTGGAGCATGTGCATGTAGTTCAAATTTGAATTATGCACATAAATGCATTGAAAACTCACTTAATGCATAAAAATGTCCAAACGAACCCCGAAAAATCACAAAAAATCACACAACACTCCTGTTGTTCTATGTTGACATGATAAAAAAATTGAAAGCAATAAGAGGCAATGGATATCGTTTCGTCCCCAAAGGTGGGACATTCCCTACCAAAAACCATCATGCTTTTTGTGAGAAGCTTCGGTTTGTGAGAAGCATATACCCAAACCTGCCCCAAATGGGACAATTTTTTTACCACGGCATGTTGATGCTTCTCCATGATAGCATGCCAAGTTTCATGAATTTTAGACGAGTTTTGGATTTACTAGAATTTAAAAACCAGGCATCTCAATGTTTTGGCGGCAATCAACGGTGCCATGGTGTTTGAAATTCATTCCCATTTCTTGCATGGGACCTAAGCATGCACCCAAGGACAAAGATTTGATTTTTCAAAGAATTTATATGCACTGGAGCATGTGCATGTAGTTCAAATTTGAATTATGCACATAAATGCATTGAAAACTCACTTAATGCATAAAAATGAACAAACAAACCCTGAATAATTCCAATTCTTTTATGATCACTGCAGATAAAAGGTCTAGCACTTCAAACACCGTCCATGGCCGATGTGACCCCATTATGTAATTCAAATCAAGGCAAAAAATCAAGTAGATCCCACTCAGTTTATTATAACCGACCGTGTGAGATGCAGCACAAAATATCTTCGGGCCGTGTCTAAATAAGGGACTATGTCTGAAGACACTTTGCGCGCCAGTTTTTTGGATGAAGCGATTCCAAATTTTCGACTTCCGCCGAAATATCTACCTCCGCGCCCCCTCCCCCTTACCAAAAGCCACAGTTTCCCTCTTTCTGCCTTCCTTTCCAAGTTGAAACCTTCACTCCTTGCTTGCAGCACTGCCACCTCCTCACCGGCGACCCTCCTTCACGCTGCTCGGCCTCGCCTATCCACGCAGGTAATCCACACCCGACTCCCATCATCCTCCTCCTTCCACATCCCACATGCCCCGGCCGCCAGCGCGAGCACGACACCTTCCACCCAAATCACCGACCCCTCCACCAAATAAGCGCCAGCCTAAGCCATGGTGCATGCAGTATAGCCAGGACCTCTAGGAGCATTTGGCAGTGGAGAAGCAAATCACGGCCGCACACACGGATGAGGTCGCAATGGCTGCCATTCGTGCCGACCCCCAGATCTTGGAGGAGCACCTCACCGTCGAGGCCACCGTTGACGCCTCACATGCCGACGCTGCGACATGGTTGGCTACTTTAAACGACAGTTTGTGGCGTTTTCTTGAGGCCACCGTCGGTGCCTTCGACGAAGACTATGAGGTGTTTTATCAGCGTGCACGTGCTTACCTCATCTCGAGATCCAGTAGGTTGGTGCCCGGAGTGGCTGAGGCAACTCACCACTACAACGAGGGCACTCACGATGCGGAGGCCTCACCCTCTTCCATGCCCAAGGAGCCAATCGTCATTGATATCTCCAACAATGAGGAGTAGCTTGTCTTATTAGCTCACTATAAGGACCCATGTTCAGTTTGCTAGCTACTTCCTTTCCTTAACAAATTTTGTGCTATCTACTTTTACCATGCAATCTTCTGCTATAGTGTATATGTTCTATATGTCGTGCAATGTGGTGTTCAATTAACTGCTTGGTTCAATTATGCAAATGTGATGTTCAATTCTTCAGGGTGCAATATTTCCAAGTTGTTAAGCATGCTTGGTTTGGTTAATTGTCTGATCTTCTATTAGGAGTATGTTATATTGTTCAATTGGTGTTTAGTTAACTGCTTGGTTCATTTGTTGTGGCTTGGTTCACTTGTTGTGGTGTTTAGTTAACTGCTTGGTTCAATTCTGTAATGCGATGTTCAATTGTTGTGGGTGCATTCTGTTATTGTATACCATGTGAGGAATAGATCGAATTTGGCTATACTAAATACATGAGAAACAAATACAATTGCTATATCCAAGTTGTTAAGCATGCTTGGTTTGGTTAACTGTCTGATCTTCTATTAGGAGTATGTTATATTGTGCAATGTGGTGCTCAGTTAATGTTTGGTTCATTTGCTGTGGTGTTTAGTTAACTGCTTGGTTCAGTTCTGCAATGTGATGTTCAATTGTTGTGGCTGCATTCTCTTATTGTATAGCATGTGAGGAATAAATCGAATTTGGCTGTACTAAATACATGAGAAACAAATACAATTGCTCTATTTCCAAGTTGTTAAGCATGCTTGGTTTGGTTAACTATCTGATCTTCTATTAAGAGTATGTTATATTGCAATGTGGTGCTCAGTTAACGTTTGGTTCATTTGTTGTGGTGTTTAGTTAACTGCTTGGTTCAATTCTGCAATGCGATGTTCAATTGTTGTGGCTGCATTCTGTTATTATATACCATGTGAGGAATAAATCAAATTTGGCTGCACTTAATATATGAGAAACATATACAAGTGATGTATTTCCTAGTTCTTAATCATGCTTGGTTTGGATAAATGGGTTTTCCATGTGGCTTGAATTAATCTGCAATGTGCTTATTTATCATCAACATATTTTACTGATAGCATGCGAACCCTTACTTAGCCTGATTACTAACTACCTTATATGTGTTGCAGGGAAACAATGGGAAGCACCGAGGTTTACAAGATGGTACTAACTATTATCACTTGCCTTTTTGTATTCCTTTGCCCCATTTCCAATATAGAGAAGATATTTATGCACATCCTTGTTTTCAGGCTTCACTGATGATTACCTCTCAAACCACCTATGTGGTCAGGAGGCGAGGAAAGTTTTCATACAACACCCACGGTTCAATATTGAAGTGTTCCTGAAGAGGTCGAAGGATGGACGGTCAATCATCCATAGGCACTGGCCTATAGTTGCAAAGACCTTCAACATGAATGAAGGCTCAATATTCGTCTTCCACTTCAGCAATTTTCCAGATGAGATGCATCTCTCTATGTACCGTCTATGATGCTAATTTCGAAAGGTTCTAGATGCTCCATGTGAAACTTGCTGCTGGTGCAGTTGTGTAATGGGGTACCTGAGTGCTGAAGCTATATCATGTTGTACTCCGATGTATTTCAATTATGAAATCCTGCTTCCTTAATATGGAAATGGAATATATTATGTGTTTAATATGAATGTCAATTAGATTAGTAAATGGATTATTAATAATAGGGCAATTAGCTTGCTAATTGGGTTTTCCTATTGCAAACGGTTAATGAGAAAACACCGTGGGTGATGACCTTAGGAAACGCACACAGTTTCTAGGAATAAACCGTGTTGGATCAATGAACAATCACACACGACATTCTTTTTAAAACTATTTGCGTTACGCCACCTTGCGCAAATGTTTTCCTTATAGCGATTGTGTGGGATGTATATACAAATAGAAACGTTTAGCGAGGACTGACTATGTGGGATGTACTTGCGACCGGAAACAATTTCACCGTATAATTGTATTTTTGTAGCACAACTATACGTATTTCTGTATTTGAGCACTCGCCGGTCGCACACGACCTCATTTTGCCGAGCGTGTGTGCCAGGAGGGCATATCCCCAATGGTTTCTGGGTCGTGTGGGAAGGACCCCCCTATCGCCCACACTCACTTGGCGACGGTTCCGAATGTCGTCGCGGAAAGGGGTTAAAAACCATTTGTTTAGGACCGACGCGCACCAGTGTATGTTATTATTTCTGTCTATAAAATTTGTCAAAGTTTACAAAGTTTGAATTTGAGCAAAGCTAAAATGCAGAGTAAATAAAAATAGAGGGAGTACGCAGGGACTAGTATAGTTACTACTATCTATAAACAGTCGGACAGCTACATTTAGCACACCATCTGACTACTTAATCAAGTGTTACGCTTCACTACTTGAAAAGGAAAAGGGTGGTACCATACCCAAAACCACCACAGTGGGCTAGGGAACAACTTGGTATTGTACCACATTTGAACCTGGGCACGAAAACCACTTGTTATGTGCCTAATGCGCAACGCGGTGCACTGACGCTCGAATTTGGCCAGGAAAATAGGGAAACCGACATATGGGGCACAACAGTCGGGACGACGTGGCGCAGACTAGTCCAATGGAGGAGTTGGCCCATGATCTCCTCGCCACCGGCAACCGTTCATGTGGGTCGTGGGGGCCAGCACCGTGGCGCGGCTCCAGCACCGCCTCTAGACACGGCGACCACGGTGAGAGACACGCTCATCGTCACTGGACACGGTCGGCTTCAGTGTGTCGAGGGTGGCGTTAGTGCTGTGGCACGACCAGCAGATCAACACCTAGCTCGTCGAGGATGTACAGGGCGCCAAAGTGCGCGCGCGTGTCATGACGCGTCCGTGGAGTGGTGTAGCGCAGCCAACTGCATCCCCGAGACCTGAGACCATGTCGGGTCATCTTGCTTTGTCAATGACATGTGGATATCGCATGTGAGCAAATGTCATCTCCAACGTTGCCATGACCGCAGCTGACTACCCTGGCACACCAAAAACCCTCGTCCCTCGCGTAGTCGCGCGGTGCGTTCCCAGCCAGCGCCAGCTACCCGCATTCATGACGTCCATATGTATGCCGTCGTTAAGAGGCTCGGTGCCCGAGGAACCAACTCCGGCAACTTAATGACGCACCCGGACGCTTGGCCTCACCAAAATGCACTACTTAAAGCGGCAACGCCGAGCTAACCTCCACACCATAGCGCATTGTCCTGCTACCTGGCACCACATCCGCCATGACCGCGAGCGCGAACGCTCTGCGAGAGAGCTTGTCTTCGGGGATGAAGCTCGAGGTCGCCGCCCTTACTCAAGTCGCCGCTCGCGACGCAATTGCGGTGTAGCCGGACGTGGAAGCGACCGCACAAGCGGTGGCCACGCTGGCGGCCGTCGACGGGAGCACCGTCAGCCACGCGTCCTACTTGCCGTCGTCGAACACCCGGCACCTCCGAGGTCGGGGACTCCTCCGAGGATGAGTAGGGCATGGGAGGCGGCAGGGCATGGTGTGCCAACTGGGCGGTCCGTCTCCCGTGTTCTACTCTTCCTCGCCGGAGACCGCACCTTCACTTCACGGGTCTTGAACCCCGCCCCCGTACATGGAGATCACAGATGGAGGACGTCGGTCGCCATCGTAGAATAGGTTTAGGGTCGGGTTTCTTTTATTTTTCTGTCCTATAAAAGTTCGAAATGTCATGAAAATCTGTCGTGTTTGCATTAATCTCGGCCGGTGTATATGAACTTTCACAATAATATAGTATATTGTAGGAGTACTAGCAAGATGCCCGTGCATTGCACGGAACATCAAGATCTTGTGGGAGAAAGGGATGAATGAGGGAAGGCCTTATCTACAAATGTGGAGAGGAGCCTTCCTATCTGTTAGATATAGATCGAACGACCTATATTGCAGGATGGCAGGCACACCATCATCACCAACTCTGATTTTTATAAGAGTAGATATATATGGAATGATGATACGTTTTTGTGTGTATAAACTTAGAAGGTTTGAACCGAGACAAAGCTAATATGTGAAGTAAATAAACATATAGGGTCTACATACACAATTTATCTTAGGCACTCCAATAGTACATCCACTACACATTCACGCATTTCACATCTATGGGAAGCTACGAAAGGGTTAACATAAATTGCCTCTCTCTCTCCTCCCGGATTTTCATGGTGGTGGGCCCCTCCCTCCCCCCAATCTACAATCAACAGCTCACACGTTTCACATTACATTAATTACATAACTGGGATTACATAGGTGTAGCATTACTCGTCCTAAAAAACCCAACTAAGCCAACCTCCCATCATATCGCGCGGGAAAAGACCCGGCCGCGCCGTTTTAGTCGGGATTACCAGATTACTAGTAGTAGTATCGATGGATTGCTTGAAGCACCAAGTTTTTTTGAGGGGGCGAAGCACCAAGTTTAAAAGGAAAAAAGGTGTTACACTCACAGCACCCCTGTCGTGGTTGCATTGCACCCCACACATGTCCGGTCCTACACACGGCTCACACAAATGGAACGTGCTTCGGCTTGCCTCTTCACTGACATGTGGGACTGCACTTGGAGAAACCGACCGTGCGCCAAACTCCCCCCGCCCACCGCATGAAAATCCCCCCCAAATCCCAAATTCAACCGCCCTTCGGCCAACTAGCCAATAATATTCCCCAAAGCCCCCTCCCCCCTGGCCCCCTCCACTCCATTCACACTGCCAAAGCCGCCCACCCCGTCGTGCCGATACGTCGGTGCCGCGGTTCGTCAAGGGGACGCACGGCGATCCTCTCGCTCCCATAGTATGCTCTCGTAGACTGTCGTCCTCTAGTCGTGCCGCCACCGCTGGGAACGTTCTTGTGGAGACGCACGATGGTCAGCACCGCCACTGCTGGCGACGTTCGTGTGGAGACGCACGGTGGTCAACTTCTCCCACTGTATGCGCATTCTAGACTGAGGCCCCGTGCATGTCGGTGTAGCGTTGAATGTTAGCTAATAGATGTTGTTAATATCACTGTCTGCCGAAGTAGTTTACAGTCCATATGCTCTGCTTAAGAAGCTTCCTTGCCCTGTTCTGCACTCAATCTTCTTAGCTGAGATGGCATGCCAAGCCCGATTAGTTGCTAAAATATCATGCCATATATTTATTGCGACGTAGATTGCCATGGTCTAGTAGCCAATCTGTTAGGTTAAATAGCTCTACACCATTTTATACTTGATCTGTGTGAGATGGACTTCGATAGTTCGATGGCTGTGTGCTTGGCCTCATTGACTGCTGAAACAGCCTGCCATAATTTAGCACGCAAATCTGTTTGTTGAATTAGCTTTACATATATTTCGTTACTTAGATCTGCTCGTCCAAATATCTTGCCATAGCTTTATACATCGACCTAGGTATTTTTTTGGACTTCATAAAAAAGCATATATGTTTTTCCTATCATATCTAGTAGAAGAACTAATTTGTATGTCTAATAGATGGACAGGACTTGGATAACTTATGCTCAAATATTCTCCGCTGCATATGTCGAGGGGGTTGAAAACTTCATGAACTTTATCAGAGTTGAGTACGGTGGTCCGAAATCAGATGTGCTCTGCCCGTGTAGCAGTTGTATGAATTCAGTTACAAGACCCCAGTCAACTATGCGAAATCATCTGGACTTGTATGGGATGTCGGTCACATATACTAGGTGGGTTCATCATGGTGAAGCTGTGAACGTCAATGTTACTGACTATGTGGAAGCAGCAGATCACCATCTTGATATGCCTGATGCTCAGGTGGACGAGGAGGAGGAGGTGGTGGTGGCGGAGCTAGTGAGTTTGACCAACATTGAAACAATGCTATGAAATGCTCGTGCATTTCGTGAACTTTCACCTGCAGAAGAAAAATGGTGGGCCCGCATGTTGGAACAATGCAACGTGGATGTCACCCCAGGAAATAAGTTGTCAGTATTCTCAGCTATGGTCACCTTTCTTCAGGTGAAGACATCTGAGCGGATGACCAACAAATCATTCGATGCGATGTTGGCTGCTTTCCACAAATCTTCCCCAGATGCGTTTGAGCTGCCACGCACCTACAGTAAAATGAAGAATTTCCTTCATGCAGTTGGAATTGCATATGATATGATCCATGTTTGTAAGAGTAACTGTGTTCTGTTCCGGAAGGATTATGCTAACTTAAGTGAATGCCCGAAATGCAAATCATCAAGATGGAAATATAGCGATGCTGTGAAGAGGATTCCTCATAATGTTCTGAGACATTTTCCAATTATATCAAGATTGCAGAGGTTGTTTCATGATGCCGAAACAAGAGAGGATGTACTATGGCATTCTAGGAACCAGGAGTACACAGATTAGAATGTAATGAGCCATTCATCTCATGGTAGTGACTAGAAAAGCTTCAATCAGAAACACAAAAAGTTTGCTACTGACCTGAGAAACATTAGACTTGGCTTAGCTTCAGATGGATTTAACCCATTTGGCCACCAGAGTGCCACATATAGCATGTGGCCAGTGCTTGTTATCCCTTACAACATGCCTCCAAATGTCTGCACCAAAGAATCAAACTACATGATGGCCTTGCTCATCCCAGGTCCAAAAAGTCCTGGAAAGGATTTTGATTTATTCATGCAGCCTCTTGTGGAGGAACTTCAACGGCTATGGAGGGGTGTTCTCACTCGAGACCTATATAGCAGCCCACCAACTGATTTCTTTCTGAGTTCTGTTATAATTTGGTGCATCCTTGATTATCCGACTTTGGGCATTATGTTAGGGCGAACGACACATGGTTACAATGCATGTGTTCGCTGTGACAGGAATCCGTTGTCATATGCAATACTTAGCAAGATCTGTTACATTGGATACCACCGTTTCCTTGCCAAGGACAAGCTGCGTCCCACAAAATACCGAAGACATGTGTTCAATGAAAAGCATGAAAACCGTGATGCGCCAAAGAGGCTCACCACCGATGAGTTTCAAGTGGAATTAGAGAAGGTCGGGCATATTACACCAGGAAACCATCCTGGTAATGGTAGCGGGAAAAGGAAGCGTGGCGGGGCAGAAGAGAGAGTATTGTTTACCCACAGGTCCACTTTGTGGGACTTGGAGTATTGGAAAGATTTGGATCTGCGGCATAATCTTGATGTGATGCACATCGAGAAAAATATATGTGACAGCATTATCGGCACACTTCTTAATATTGAAGGCAAGATGAAAGATACCTTAAAATCTAGAATTGATTTGACACACCTGGGTATTAGAAAGGATTTGCAGGTGGAAGATGAAGGTAAACCACGTGATATGGCACCAGCTGTGTATGTCTTGGACAAGGTAAAAAGAAAAGAATTATGCGAGGTCCTGTCATGTGTGAGATTCCCACATGGATTTGCTTACAACCCTGAAAGGAGAGTCAGTGCAGATGGAAACAAGGTACAAGGGTTGAAAACTCATGACTGCCACGTCCTACTTCAAAGGGTTTTACCTGTTATCCTTAGAGGATTGGGCCGCCCTGACTTATACAGAGTAGTTGCAGAGTTGGGACAATTCTTCAGGGAACTCTGCAGTAGAAATAACAGGATAGATGCTTTGGAGCGTCTTAGAGACAAGATACCAACTATCATATGCGACCTTGAGAAGATATATCCTCCAGCCGTCTTTGATGTGATGGTGCATTTGGCTGTTCATCTACCTGATGAGCCACTACTTAGAGGTCCAGTACAGTATGGCTGGATGTACCCTATTGAAAGGCGGCTAGGCACTTTCAAGGGCCATGTGAGGAACAGAGCTAGACCCGAGGGTTCCATTGCAGAGGCCTACATTGCTACAGAAGTGTAAGTGCATCTAGTGCCCCTTAGTGATTTTGGTGTATTGAAGACTTATAGGTTAAGGGACTGATGCGTTTGTGAGTGTACACAGGTCTATAAGTCTATGAGCAGTTTGATATTTACAGAGAAAGTCGACCCCTAAAAATGAAGTTCTTCAATTGAAGACTTTGGATTTCTAAAGACTTTCTGAAGACTTTGAAAGTGAAGAAATTGGTGTAATCCTGAAGACTTGGTATTCATTCGAGGAACATGGAGCATGAAGACTTTTGTTTTCGTAGTTTCATTTTCTCTTTCTTGAGTCATAGGAAACACCGTACTGTTAAAGGGGTCGAGGAAATACTAAGGAAAATTTTCCATGTGATGCTCAACTCAAATCCTACACCTACCAATCCCTTCGAGTGAAGCCATTGGAAATCTCATAAAGTTCAGTCATATTCTTCAGTGACAGAGACGAAGTTCGTCTGGTCTCTGAGGAATTTGTTCTGACTGAGGAGTTAGGAATTCGCCAGTGCGGATTGCCTACACAGTGAGGAACATGATAGCCCTGAGGAATTTGATACTCAAAATTCCGACCATTGCTGTGCTATGCGCCAGCTGTCCCAAAATATCTACCCACCTAACGGTCATATCATTGAAGGGCATTTATGTCTTATCATGTCGGACTGCTCCCCAGGCTATAAATAGCTGCCCCTACAACCACTAGCTGGTTGGCAGCTCCGAGAGAAACTGACACTTGTCATTTGAGAGCATCCCATCCTCCGAGGACTTTGAGTGCAAATCATCAAGTGAGGAAAACCCAAACCCAAACACCTACAAACCCAAAGTGATTGAGCATCACTGAAGAGATTGATCCTGTGTGGATCCGACGCTTGTTACCTTTGAAGACTGTGCATCTTCTAGACAGTTAGGCGTCATGGTATAGAGCATCCAAGAGGAAATTGTGGATCGCCGAGTGACCAAGTCTGTGAAGGTTTGGAAGTCACCTGAAGACTTACCATGAGTGATTGGGCGAGGTCTGTGTGACCTTAGCTCAAGGGGAATACGATGAGTACTGAGTGTTCTGGACTACGTGTTCAGAACTGGGTGTCCGGGACTGTGTGTCCTCAGGTTTAAATACCTAGCCGCCCTAACCAGACGTCCAACTGTCACAGCAGTTGGAACTGGTCTACCAAATCATTGTCTTCACCAAGCTACCTGGTTCCATTTCCTCAACCCTTCCATTTCCTCATTTATGTGTTGTGTGCTTGTTCATATCTGTTTGAAGACTTTGACTGAAGACTCTCTCTATTTCCTCGGTTCAATTTCTTCAGTCAGTCTATCTTATCCTGTGTTTATGCTTTCTGTACTCCGTGCTTATTTTTCATTTCATCATGAAGACCATGTTCATGTTCTGTTATGTTTATTTCTGAGTACTTATTCCGTTGCAAGTAGTTCTTCACTCAGGAATTTCCTCACCCTGAAATTCCTCAGTGAAGATTTCATAAAAATCGCCTATTCACCCCCCCCCTCTAGTCGATATAACGCACTTTCAAGAAGCGTTGACATTCTGCTCAAAATACATTGAAGCAGCTGATCAGCTTAGCAAAGAGGTGGGTGAAGACAATCCCGGGCTCAATATTTTTGATTATTCTATTCAAGGTACAAGGAAGAGTCGACAAGAGGACAAACCTAAAGATTTGGAGAAAATGGTTTGGTATGTGTTGGATAATTTTCCTAAGATACTACCTTATATCAAGTAAGTGCTAAGTACTGCAGCTTATACATTCTAATCTACTAAACTTGCAGCACATTCTTATTTATTTAGATGTTTGACGTGATCACTATGTTGTGCAACATCTACAAAAAGGAGTTACTGCCGCAAAATCCAAGAAACATTGACAAACTGGTTATGGCAGGATTTGCGAAATGGTTCAAGAGCCATGTAAGCTTTTGAATTGCACTGTCAGTTTTTTTAATATATTGAGTACATAAGATGATCAGCTTGTCTATTTTCTAACCATAGGTTAAGGAGATGCAGGAGGATGGGCAGGCAGTTGATGATGCCATTTACGCACTAGCAATGGGTCCTGATACTCGGGTAAGACATTATGAATCTTGCGTTGTTGGAGATGTGCGCTACAACACCCTTGCCCGTGACGAAGGCAGGAAGACACAAAACATTGCCATCATGAGCATGGATACATACGGCAGAGAGGTAACTGAGATGTATGCTAACATAACAGACATTGTTCGGTTGTAGTATATCTCCAGTTTCAAGGATCATCGGTGTGTGGTTCTATTGTGTTGTCGTTGGTATAACCTGTTTTCCAGGATCGCAAAACCCAGAGCTGATGATTATTTCAAATCCATCAATGTCAAGGAGGCGTACCAGACCAACGAGCCTTTTATTTTGGCAAATCAAGCAACACGGATATTTTTCTTTGAAGACACATTTGCACGTAGCGATGACTGGAGAGTATTGCAAAGGTTTGAGCAGAGGAATTCATTTAATGAAGTTGCACAACAAGATGATGCTTACTCTGCTGCTGATGTACAAGATTCCACAGATGTTCCTAATATCTTTGAGAACCATCACGTCAATGATGCTGGCGAAAAGATTGACTATCGTGTTGTGGACATACGAGAGTTGATCAAGAAGAAGCCAACGTTCGAGGACATTGAGGATGAAGAAGAAGATGACACTGTGGGGAATTACGATTCAGACTGATACATGATACGTCTCCAACGTATCAATAATTTTTTATTGTTCCATGTTGTTATATTATCAATCTTGGATGTTCTATAATCATTTTATAGTCATTTTATATCATTTTTTGGTACTAACCTATTGACATAGTGCCAGGTGCCAGTTCTTGTTTTTCCGTGTTTTTTACATCATAGAAAATCAATATCAAACGGAGTCCAAATGCCACGAAACTTTATGGAGATTTTTTATGGGCCAGAAGGAACAAGTTGGGCCCTGGAAGCACCTAGGGGAGTCCCGAGGAGGGGACAACCCACCAGGGCGCGCCAGGAGGCCCGGAAGCGCCCTGGTGGGGTGTGCCCACCTCGGTGCCCCCCGGACCGCCTCTTTGCTCTATAAATACCCAAATATTCCAAAAACCCTAGGGGAGTCCACGAAATATTCATCCAGCTGCCGCAAAGTCCAGAACCACCAGATCCAATCTAGACACCATCTCGGATGGGGTTCACCACCTCCATTGGTGCCTCTCCGATGATGCGTGAGTAGGTCCTTGTAGACCTTCGGGTCCGTAGTTAGTAGCTAGATGGCTTCATCTCTCTCTCTCTTTCTCTCTCTCTCTCTTGATTCTCAATACAATGGTCTCTTGGAGATCCATATGATGTAACTCTTTTTGCGGTGTGTTTGTTGGGATCTGATGAACTTTGAGTTTATGATCATTCATATCTTTTTATATCCATGAAAGTTATTTGAGTTTCTTTTATCTCTTATATGCATGATCTCTTATAGCCTCGTATTTCTTCTCCAATATTTGGGTTTTGTTTGGCCAACTTGATCTATTTATCTTGCAATGGGAAGAGGTGCCCGGTAGTGGGTTCGATCTTACGGTGCTCGATCCTAGTGACAGGAAGGGAACCGACATGTATGTATCATTGCTACTAAGGATAAAAAGACGGGGTCTATATCTACGCAATAGATAAACAGATCTTGTCTACATCATGTCATCGTTCTTATTGCATTACTCCATTTTTCCATGAACTTAATACACTAATGCATGCTAGATAGCGGTCGATGTGTGGAGTAATAGTAGTAGATGCAGGCAGGAGTCGGTCTACTAATCTTGGACGTGATGCCTAAGTAATGATCATTGCCTGGAAATCATCATAATTATTTGAGGTTCTATCAATTTCCCAACAGTAATTTGTTTACCCGTCGTTTGCTATTTTGTCGAGAGAAGCCACTAGGGAAACCTATGGCCCCCGAGTCTTCTTCCTCATATATTTGCTTGAGATCTACTTTTCCTTTGCATTTTTATTCAGATCCATTAAACCAAAAATACAAAAATACTTTGCTGCACTTTATTTTATTTGTGATCTATTATTTCAATCTACTACAATTTTCTAGTATTGTTACCCGAAAGGGATTGACAACCCCTTTAACACGTCGGCTTGCGAGGTGTCGTTATCTGTGCAGTTGTTGTTTATGTTGTGTTGCTTGGTTCTCCTACTAGTTCAATAACCTTGGTTTCTTCACTGAGGGAAATACCTACCGTCGTTGTGTTGCATCATCCCTTCCTCTTGTGGAAATACCGACGTAGTCCTACAGACAGGAGCTTTTTCTAGCGCTATAGTTCGAGAGCGATCAAAAGGAATTTTTGGCGCCGTTGCCGAGGAGGATCTTCTTCATAACTAGGTTCCTAATCACAAATCTCATCTCCTCGCAATTTAAATTATTTTCCATTTTCCTCTCGTTTTCCTCTCCCCCACTTCACAAAAATTTGCCGTTTTATTCGCCCTCTTTTTCGTTCGCCTTTTTCTCGTCAGATCTTTTGTTGCATCTTCGCTTGCTAAAAATCTATTGATATGGATCCCCATCCACTTGCTAATATTTTTAAAAGATCCAATCATGTTGAACCAATTGCTAGTGAGTTGCGTGCACTAGATTATCTTTATGAAGTTTTTCTTGAGATTCATGAAACTGAAAATTGTGATGAAGAAATTTATGAAGTGATTCATGATAGCTCCTTGAATGAAAAGCATGGTTGCAATGATTTTACTATAAATTCTATTAATGTCAATTGTGCTAATAATATGCAAAACACCAAGCTTGGGGATGCTAATTTTTCTATGTCTACTACTTTTTGCAATGATCATGATTGGGGTGATTCTTCTTATGATCTTGAAAATTTATTTAAGCCTCATGATGAATATGTTTGCAATAATATTGAAAGTGGGCTTGGAGTGGTCATGACTTTAGTTGATGTTAAGCCCACTATCTTGGAAGATCATAAAACTTGTATGCATGTGGATCGTGAAGAGAAAATTTTATATGATAGCTATATTATTGAATTTGATTATGATCCTACATATAATTATTATGAGAGAGGAAAATATGGTTTTAGAAATTTTCATGTTATTAAATTTCCTCTCGTTATGTTGAGATTGTCAATGTTTTATTCCTCTCCTTTGCATATGGTAGATATTTCTTGTCTTGACAATTTGTTTTCCTATAAAATTCCTATGCATAGGAAGTATGTTAGACTTAAATGTGTTTGTCATATGTTTCATGATGCTCTCTTTGTGTTTCAATTATTATATTTCATGTGAGCATCAATGAAATCTTTATGCCTAGCTAAGGGTGTAAAACTATAGCGCTTGTTGGGAGGCAACCCAATGAATACAATTTATTTTTGCTTTTTGCTTCCTGTTATTCTGTGTTAGCACAATTATGCTACTGTTATGATTGTGTTTTTTATGTTTTAATTAGTGTTTGTGCCAAGTAAAGCCTTTAGGATCTTCTTGGGTGATAGTTGTTTGATCTTGCTGAAAAAACAGAAACTTTTACGCTCATGAAATTAATTTTCGTCTTTTAATAGAGAGCATTAAAATACCCATTACACTTGCACTCGATCAATATACAAATTTCTCAGGTCGTCCTAATTTTTTAGAACTTTTGGAGTGACAGAAGTATTCGAAATAGTCAGATTTCTACAGACGGTTCTGTTTTGACAGATTCTGTTTTCTTTGTGTTGTGTGCTTATTTTGATGGCTCTATTGTTTTCTTCGATGAGTTTTTGCCATAGAAAAGTTAGAATACAGTAGATATAATACAAAAACAAAATATGAATTGGTTTGATACAGCACTTATAGTAGTGGTTTATTATTCTTATACTAACGGATCTCCCGAAGGTTTTGTTGAGTTTTGTGTGATTGAAGTTTTCAAGTTTTGGGTTATCTTACGATGGATGAAGGAAGGATGGAAGAGCCTAAGCTTCGGGATGCTCCGGCATCCCAACCTATTATCCAAAAAGAGCGACCAACTAAGCTTGGGGATGCCCCCAAGTGGCATCCCCGCTTTCTTCCAACAACTATCGGTATTTTACTCGAGATTATATTTTTATTTGTCACATGATATATGTTTTGCTTGGAGCGTCTTGTATGATATGAGTCTTTGCTTGTTTTATTTTGTGTTTTAAGTCATCAATCCTTGCTGGACACACCTATTTGAGAGAGCCAAAATTATGTCATGACTTGTTAGAATTGCTCTCTATACTTCACTTAAATCTTTTATGAGCTAGGACATGCTCTAGTGCTTCACTTATATCTTTTTTAGCACGGTGTGCTTAGTATTTTTGAAGAAATGCTCTATTGCTTCACTTAGATTTATTTGAGAGTTAGTAAAATTTCGAAGAAATTATCTCTTGCTTCACTTAAATTATTTTGAGAGAAAGAAATTTGTTATGCTCATGATCTTCACTTATATTTGTTTGAGCTTATGAAAAGTAACACATGAAAATTAGTCCCAAAGTGATAGATATCCAAGAAGGATAAAGAAAAGAAAAATGTCATGAAGATCATTGGACAAAATAAACTTGATTCTAAGTAATAGTTTTGAGATATAATGATGTGATATGTGAGTTATGTTGATGAGTAATTATGCTCTAGTAGGAATATTGGTGTTAAGGTTTGTGATTCCGAAGCATGCACGTATAGTCTCTCGTTATGCTATGATGTTGGAGCATGATTTATTTTTGATTGTCTTCCTTATGAGTGGCGGTCGGGGAAGAGCGATGGTCTTTTCCTATCAATATATCCCCCTAGGGGCATGCATAGTAGTACTTTGCTTCGAGGGCTAATAAACTTTTGCAATAAGTATATGAGTTCTTTATGACTAATGTGAGTCCATGGATTATACGCACTCTTACCTTTTCGCAATTTGCTAGCCTCTACACTACGTGCATTGCCATTTCTCACATTGAGACATGGTGCAAACTTCGCAGGTGCATCCAAAACCCGTGATATGATACGCTCTATCACACATAAGCCTCATTATATCTTCCTCAAAACAGCCACCATACCTACCTATTATGGCTTTTCCATGTCCATTCCGAGATATATTGCCATGAAACTTCCACCATTTTCGTTTGATGACAGCATTCATTGTCATATTGCTTTACATGATCATATAGCTGACACGGTGTTTGTGGCTCAGCCACCGTTCATCATTTTTCATACATGTTACGCTAGATCATTGCCAGAGGCATTTATATAGAGTCATATTTTGTCATAGGTATCGAGTTGTAATTTTTATTTCTTTTGAGTTATAAGTAAATAGAAGTGTGATGATCATCATTATTAGAGCAGTGCCCCAGTGAGGAAAGGATGATGGAGCCTATGATTCCCCCACAAGTCGGGATGAGGCTCCGGATAATGAGAGAAAAGAAAGAAAAAAGGAGAAAGAAAGGAAATAAAGGAAAAGAAAAAAAGAAAAAACAAAGAGAGAAGGGGCATTGCTAGTATCCTTTACCACACTTGTGCTTCAAAGTAGCACCATGTTTTTCATATGGAGAGTCTCCTATGTTGCCACTTTCATATACTAGTGGGAATTTTTCATTATAGGATTAGATGCACACCCACTTAGTTTTCATATTGAGCTTTCATACACTTATAGCTCTTAGTGCATTCGTTGCATGGCAATCCCAACTCCTCACAATGATATCAATTGATGGGCATCTCCATAGCCCGTTGGTTAGTCGCATCGATGTGAGACTTTCTTACTTTTTGTATTCTCTATATTTATCCCTATCATCATACTCTATTCCCCCCCATAGTGCTATATCCATGGCTTGCGCTCATGTATTGCGTAAGAGTTGAAAAAACTGAAGCGCGTCAAAAAGTACGAACCAATTGTTTGGCTTGTCATCGGGGTTGTGCATGATAAATACTTTGTGTTAAGAAGACAGAGCATGACAAGACTATATGATTTTGTAGGGATAACTTATTTTAGCGTTGATATTTTGAAAGACATGGTTGCTTGTTCATATGCTTGAGTAGCTAAATTATTATGTCAACACTAGACTATTGCTTTGAATCACATAAAAAGTCCAATTGTCCATGCTATAAAGAAGAGAATATGATATGACATGTTAAACAGCACTCCACATCAAAAATTCTGTTTTTATCACTTACCTACTCGAGGACGAGTAGGATTTAAGCTTGGGGATGCTGATACGTCTCCAACGTATCTATAATTTTGTTTATATTATTAATCTTGGATGTTTTATAATCATTTTTTGGTACTAACCTATTGACATAGTGCCAAGTGTCAGTTCCTGTTTTTTCTGTGTTTTTTACATCGCAGAAAATCAATATCAAACAGAGTCCAAATGCCATGAAACTTTACGGAGATTTATTATGGACCAGAAGGAACAAGTTGGGCCCTGGAAGCACCTGGGGGGAGTCCCGAGGAGGGGACAACCCACCAGGGCGCGCCAGGAGGCCCAGACGCGCCCTGGTGGGTTGTGCCCACCTCGGGTGCCCCCCGGACCGCCTCTTTGCTCTATAAATACCCAAATATTCCAAAAACCCTAGGGGAGTCGACGAAATATTCATCCAACCGCCGTAGAGTCAAGAACCACCAGATCCAATCTAGACATGGGGTTCACCACCTCCATTGGTGCCTCTCCGATGATGCGTGAGTAGTTCCTTGTAGACCTACGGGTACGTAGTTAGTAGCTACATGGCTTCATCTCTCTATATCTCTCTCTTGATTCTCAATACAATGGTCTCTTGGAGATCCATATGATGTAACTCTTTTTGCGGTGTGTTTGTTGGGATCCGATGAACTTTAAGTTTATGATCAGTCATATCTTCTTATATCCATGAAAGTTATTTGAGTTTCTTTGATCTCTTATATGCATGATCTCTTATAGCCTTGTATCTCTTCTCTGATATTTGGATTTTGTTTGGCCAACTTGATCTATTTATCTTGCAATGGGAAGAGGTGCCCGATAGTAGGTTTGATCTTACGATGCTCGATCCTAGTGACAGAAAGGGAACCAACACGTATGTATCATTGCTACTAAGGATAAAAAGATGGGATCTATATCTACGCAATAGATAAACGGATCTTGTCTACATCATGTCATCGCTCTTATTGCATTACTCCGTTTTTCCATGAACTTAATACACTAGATGCATGCTGGATAGCGGTTGATGTGTGGAGTAATAGTAGTAGATGCAGGTAGAAGTCGGTCTACTAATCTTGGACGTGATGCCTATGTAATGATCATTGCCTGGATATCGTCATAATTATTTAAGGTGCTATCAATTGCCCAACAGTAATTTGTTTACCTGTCGTTTGCTATTTTTCTCGAGAGAAGCCACTAGTGAAACCTATGGCTCCCGGGTCTTCTTCCTCATATATTTTCTTGCGATCTACTTTTCCTTTGCATTTTTATTCAGATCTATTAAACCAAAAATACAAAAATACTTTGTTGCACTTTATTTTATTTGCGATCTACTATTTCAATCTACTACAATTTTCTAGCATCGTTACCTGAAAGGGATTGACAACCCCTTTAACACGTCGGTTGAGAGGTGTTGTTATTTTTGTGCAGGTTCTGTTTACGTTGTGTTGCTCGGTTCTCCTACTGGTTCGATAACCTTGGTTTCTTCACTGAGGGAAATACCTACCATCGCTGTGCTACATCGTCCCTTCCTCTTTGGGGAAATACCGACGTAGTCCTGGCAGACAGGAGCTTTTTTGGCACTATAGTCAAAGAGCAATCAATACACATGGCGAAGATGTTGACGTTGCTGCTGCTGCAGATGATGATTAGATTGCTTTTGTCGTATTTGGCTGTCAGAAGACGTTTTTATCTACTATGTGAAATTGCGTTTGCTATGACAACTGAAACCTGATGAACGTGTTGTTTAATATTTTGCTGTGAGAACACCACTTGTTATGTATGTTGATTTGTGTTTGGTGATTGTATGACGACTAAAACATGATGACGTTGTTGTTTAGTTGTACTCATATTTGGCTGTGAAACTTGAATTTGATGACATAGTTTGTTGTTGGACTGCAATTTGCTCGATGTCTTCGAATGGAACAAAACTGACCCGACAGGGCCTCTGCTAATTTATTTATTTATTACCAAAAGGGCCTCTACTAATTTATTTATTTATTACCAAAAGGGCCTCTGCTATTTATTTATATATGAGCAAAAGGGGATACCCCTGATTTCCGTTAATAGAAATCATTAGATGTTCACAACACTACGCCCAGCCTGCTGCACAGGTTTCATTCATTACTAGTTTCAGCAAAGTGCTCATGTCATAGCCACTGAATACATCACGAGTGCTACATACACTGCAAATAGAAAGAAAATCATCCTACAAAGCACATCGATTTTGCCCATTATCTTCACAAGCTCTTTCATCTCCTCATTGCTGTCAAGGCCGTTCAGCAGATGTTGCTTGGCCATGATCAGAGGAACTGCATCTTTAACCTTCTGCTCTGCATGTTCCTCTTCTGTCGTTCCTTCAGTTACTTGTCCAACACCCGAACCTGCTGATATTGGGATTCCTCAGCTAACCAAATAATCAGCATAGTCGCATCCCCCCACATCAGCAACTTCCCAGAAATACAAATCACACGAATCTTCCCTTTTCTGCACGAATCAAATTGGAAGATCATCAACCAAACTATTAAAAAATCAGCAACAGAAAGCAGCAAAACAACACTTAAACATATTATTACCCCATGATTCGGGCATTTGTGGAAGACTCGGCTAGGGTTGAGGATTGTGATTGAGATGCAACGGATGACTCTGCGTGATTTGCACTAGTGGCACAACACCAACGGTTGCGGGTTGCGATGAGCAACCGGCTGCGGTGTGTGTGCCGGCAGGGGTGTGATGAGACCCACAGGCGATGGTACGGGTAGCGACTTGGCACATATTTGGTTGTTGCCTGCTGAAGAGCAGGTGGACGAGCAGCCAGTGGACATGGTTGCTGCGGCCAGAGCTTCTGATGCTAGGCAGAGTAAGTAGAGAAGAGGAGAAGCAAATGTTGGATATGTTAGTTTCATTACTTGCAGAGTAGCATAGCACCATATATAGTCATAGTCTAGGTTTGGATTCAAACCAGCTACAGGAGCATGTCTCTCTTTTTTCAAAAACTCAGCAACATCTCTTTACTGGTACACTAGCTTGTTCTGTACGCCTTCTCAAGTCTTTGATTTTCCTTTTTTGCGAGGAAGGAAGGTGGACAAAATTAAGAGTTCCTGGGACTCAAACCCAAGACCTCTTGGTTGAAAACCAAGGGTGCTAGTCACTTATGTGGCGAACGTTCCCTGGGAGGAGGACGGCAGACAAACGCATTTTCCTTGCAGTTTTAGTTGTGACGCAAGATCGAACGGTCGCAGTTTCGGGAATGTTATCAGGCAAACGAGCCCAGTTTTTCTTTTCTTCTTATATATAAAAAAGTATGCTACTTGGTGTCGACTTAGTCAACAAACGATTGTGCCAACCTTGACCGTTCAATTTTCATTCAACGTATGTCGTGTTTCTTCAGTCTCTTCTTCCTCCATCCGCCAAAGCCAAACCAGCGCTGGCGGGACCGCCTGCTCCCGCCTCCCACGAATAGCTGTGTTGTCGCGCACGCATCGTGGCCACATCACACCCTAAAACTCTGCGCATCTTCCCCAGCTCCTATTCGTTCCCGTCCAAGGCCTCACCATCATCCTCCCCCTTGGTTCCTCGCCGCGGCGCCGCCCTCCGGTGTTGTCAACATGGTCAACAACCGAGAGGAATAAGGAGATGACTGTACATGGTGAGGATGACAGTAGGGATCCAGCAGCGCGCGTAGTAATTTTGTTTTTTGGGACGGAGAAGGGTATCAACTGGGTTGTGCGGGAGCTGTGGTCCGTCTAGCCCAGGCTTTTATTTCATATGTTTACCACATGACCGGCCCAGTATGTTTTTTCCTTTCTGAAAATGTCTAGCCCAACTATTTTGTTTTTCGCAGAATAACCAACATAGGCCTACTTGCTTTTCTATGCCCTGCTGGGCCGGAAATCTTTCAAGACGAGGAGGGATGCATTCGGGCTTGCCCAGAAAATGAGCTATAAGTAATAATGAATGGGCTGTAAAATAAAAAAATATAACAAACAGGCAATTAGTTCCAAAATACTTTTTTCTTTTGGATTTTGATATTTTAAATTCATTGTTTTTGTGCGGGTAAAATTTCATTGGATTTAAATTAAGGTATGTTTAGTTTTTAAATTAATTTGAATCTGGCTAGAAATTTCGGGTTGTATGCTGTTTGGGATAGATTTGGAGGCTGACTTGTGGGTCTACTAGGTTGACATGTATGAAAGGCTTTGTCAACTTAGTCCACAAACGATTCTAGCAGTAGTGACTGTTGGATGTTAATCCAACGGCCGTGCTGCTTCTTCAATATCTGATCTTCTTGCTCCAGCCGCCCAAACCAGCACCGGTGGGACTGCCTGCTCCCGCCTCCCGTGGCCGACTGTGCTGCCGCACAAGCCGCACCGCCCCACCCTACTCTCATTGTCGGCCAGGCCATTCCTCTACTCACCCACACCTCATGTTATTTTTTGGCGACGGCAGCCGAACCAGTAAACCCTCGTACTCCCCACCGTGTGGGCAACCACTGCCGAGTCTTCCCCGGCTCCGTGTCGTTCCCTTCCTAGGCCTCGCCATCGTCCATCGCCCTGGTGCTCTCGGCGCGGCGTGGTCAACATGATCAACGAACGACATCCATCGAAAGTGGACTGTATGTGGAGAGGCTGACAGCTGGGTCCACGGCCGCACACAAGGAAATGCCTCCTTATTACGTGGAAAATAATGATTCATCCACCTAATAGCTAGGAACCACCGGAAGGGCCTCTGTATTTCATGAAAAAACGTTTCCCCCGCTGACAGCTCGGACCCGCAAGCTATATCTTCGCACGCAAGGAAGTGCCTCCTTATTACGCACAAAAAATGAATACTTCCCCTGCTAGCTGGGACCCACCATAGTGGGAGGCTTACTTGTGGGCCTACTAAGTTGACACGGACAGAGGGCTTTGTAAACTTAGTCAATATGAATGATTCTAGCTCAAGTGACCATACGATGTCCATCCAACAGCCGTAGTGCTTCTTCAACCTCTAGTCTTCTTGCTCCAGCCGCCCAAACCAGCACCGGTCATGCCGCCTGCTCATGCCTCCCGTGGCCGGTTGTGCTGCCACGGAGGCCTCACCGCCCCCTACTACTCCCACTGCTGACCAGGCCCTGCGGCGACGGCAGCCTCACACCGCAGTCGAACCAGTGAACCCTCGTACTCCTCTCCGCGTGGGCATCCACTGCCGCGTCTTCCCTGGCTCCACGTCATCCCCTTCCTAGGCCTCACCGTCGTCCACCGCCCTGGTGCTCTCAGTGTGGCATGGTCGACGTGGTCAACAAACGACTTCCATCAAAAAAGTATTGTACATGGAGAGGCTGACAGATGGGTCCACGGCCGCAGCAAGGAAGTGCAACCTTATTACGCGCAAAATAATGATTCCTCCACCTGACAACAGGGACCCACCAGACGAGCCACCGTATTTCACGAAAAAAAACGTTTCCCCCTGACTGCTGGGACCGACCAGCTACATCTTCGCACACAAAGAAGAGGGTCCATATTACGGGCAAAAAAATGATTCACCCCCTGACTATTGGGACCCACCAGCTACATCTTCGCATGCAAGGAAGTGCCTCCTTATCCTCCCTGGCAGTCGGGGCCCACCTGGTCAAAGCGTGCGTAGCGTTGTCATTCTAGTCGCGAACGTGTACGTACATACTGGTCGATTGGTCTGTCTGCAGGCTGCAGCGATGAACCGTGGCTGAGTAAGGAAGGGCACGTGTCATAGTAGAGGCTCGCACGTAGCATGTACACATACGTATAGCCAGGGTGCAAGAAAAAAAATACGGCCACATACGTACATACAGGTGGGGTCTCGAACGCCTACTCGCGCATACGTACGGCCAGGGCTCGTGTACGTGGCTGGTCGGAACGGAGAAATTGCATCGTCATGTTCATTAGGAGCCAACATGCTTGGACGGAACAGCCGATCAAAACGAGGCCTGGCGTACCGCAGAACAGAGGAAACGGCCTTGTGTTCGATCGGCCACAGTCAAAACTGGATCCTATTCATCAGAGGGGTCTAGCGTACCACAAAACGGAGGAAGCGGACTTCTCTTGGACCTCCTACGGTCAAAACGGGGTCCTATTGATCGGGATGGGTGTGGCGTACCGCAAAACGGAGGAAACGGACTTGTGTTGGAGCGCTACGGTCAAAACGGGGGTCTTGTTCATCAGGAGGGGTGTGGCATACCGCAAAATGGGACTCCACGGGATACTGTTTATCTCCACCGTCGACTGCCTCCATGGGCTACTGTTCGTCCACCGTCGACCTCCTCCTACCTCCACCTGTGATTGTTCATCCACGGGCTCCTGTTCATCCAGCCTCCACCGCTCCTCCATCGGCTACTGTTTAACCAGCCCTCTCCACAGGGTCCTGTTCAACCACCCCTCCACGGGATAATGTTCATCCAGCCCTCCACCAGCTACTGTGCAACCAGCCCTCCACGGGGTCCTGTTCATCGAGCCCCCACGGGGTCCTTGATACGTCTCCAACGTATCTATAATTTTTTATTGTTCCATGCTATATTATATTCTGTTTTGGACATTATTGGGCTTTATTATACACTTTTATATTATTTTTGGGACTAACCTATTAACCAGAGGCCCAGCCCAGAATTGTTGTTTTTGCCTATTTCAGGGTTTCACAGAAAAAGAATATCAAACGGAGTCCAAACGGAATGAAACCTTCGGGAACGTGATTTTCGGAACGAACATGATCCAGAGGACTTGGACCCTACGTCAAGAAATCAACAAGGAAGGCACGAGGTAGGGGGCGCGCCTACCCCCCCCCCCCCCAGGCGCGCCCTCCACCCTCGTGGGCCCCCTGTTGCTCCACCGACGTACTCCTTCCTCCTATATATACCTACGTACCCCCAAACTACCAGATACGGAGCCAAAACCCTAATTCCACCGTCATAACCTTCTGTATCCACGAGATCCCATCTTGGGGCCTTTTCCGGAGCTCCGCCGGAGGGGGCATCGATCACGGAGGGCTTCTACATCAACACCATAGCCCCTCCGATGAAGTGTGAGTAGTTTAGTTCAGACCTACGGGTTCATAGTTATTAGCTAGATGGCTTCTTCTCTCTTTTTGGATCTCAATACAAAGTTCTCCCCCTCTCTTGTGGAGATCTATTTGATGTAATCTTCTTTTGCGGTGTGTTTGTTGAGACCGATGAATTGTGGGTTTATGATCAAGTTTATCTATGAACAATATTTGAATCTTCTCTGAAATCTTTTATGTATGATTGGTTATCTTTGCAAGTCTCTTCGAATTATCAGTTTGGTTTGGCCTACTAGATTGATCTTTCTTGCAATGGGAGAAGTGCTTAGCTTTGGGTTCAATCTTGAGGTATCCTTTCCCAGTTACAGTAGGGGCAGCAAGGCACGTATTGTATTGTTGCCATCGAGGATAACAAGATGGGGTTTATATCATATTGCATGAGTTTATCCCTCTACATCATGTCATCTTGCTTAAAGCGTTACTCTGTTCTCTTGAACTTAATACTCTAGATGCATGCTGGATAGCGGTCGATGTGTGGAGTAATAGTAGTAGATGCAGGCAGGAGTCGGTCTACTTGTCTCGGACTTGATGCCTATATACATGATCACACCTAGATATTCTCATAACTATGCTCAATTCTGTCAATTGCTCAACAGTAATTTGTTCACCCACCGTAAATACTTATGCTCTTGAGAGAAGCCACTAGTGAAACCTATGGCCCCCGTGTCTATCTTCCATCATATTAATCTTCCAATACTTAGTTATTTCCTTTGCCATTTATTTTACTTTGCATCTTTTATTTCTCTTTATCATAAAAATACCAAAAATATTATCTTATCATATCTATCAGATCTCACTCTCGTAAGTGACCGTGTAAGGATTGACAACCCCTTATCGCGTTGGTTGCGAGGATTTATTTGTTTGTGTAGGTGCCAGGGACTTATGTGCGGCCTCCTACTGGATTGATACCTTGGTTCTCAAAAACTGAGGGAAATAATTACGCTACTTTGCTGTATCACCCTGTCCTCTTCAAGGGAATACCAACGCAGTGCTCAAAAGGTAGCAAGAAGGATTTCTAGCACCGTTGCCGGGGAGGTTGTAAAGCCCACAATGCGCCTATATCTCCCATGTGTCGGGGCACAACTTAGAGGCATAACCGCATGGTAGGCATGTCGCAAGAGGGGTAACCTTTACACATCCCATGTACTGAATAAGAAAGGGATAAAGAGTTGGTTTACAATCGCCACTTCACACAATACATAAATATAGCATACATCATCCAGAATACAATCAATGTCCGACTACGGAACCAAAATAAAAGAAGACAACCCCAATTGCTAGATCCCCGATCGTCCCAACTAGGCTCCACTACTGATCAACTGGAAACGAAACAACACAACGAACACGATATTCATCAAGCTCCCACTTGAGCTCAGTTGCGTCACCTGCACTGGAATTATCGGCACCTGCAACTGTTTGGAAGTATCTGTGAGCCACGAGGACTCAGCAATCTCGCACCCGCGAGATCAAGACTATTTAAGCTTATGGGTAGGAAAGGGTAGTGAGGTGGAGCCGCAGCAAGCACTAGCATATATGGTGTCTAACATACGCAAATAAGAGCGAGAAGAGAAGCAACGCAGAAGTCGTGAACTAGAAATGATCAAGAAGTGATCCCAAAACTACTTACGTTCAAGCATAACACAAGAACGTGTTCACTTACTGGACAATGCTGGAAAGAGACTGTCACGGCTACACACGCGGTTGATTCATTTTAATTAAGTTAAGTGTCAAGCTCTCTACAACCGGATATTAACAAATTCCCATCTGCCCATAACCGCGGGCATGGCTTTCGAAAGTTCAGACCCTGCAGGGGTGTCCCAACTTAGCCCATCACAAGCTCCCATGGTCAACGAAGGATATTCCTTCTCCCAGGAAGACCCAATCAGACTCGGAATCCCGGTTACAAGACATTTCGACAATGGTAAAACCAGACCAGGAAAGCTGCCCAATGTGCCGACAAATCCCAATAGGAGTCGCACGTATCTCGTTCTCAGGGCACATCAGATGGGCAGGACGTCGGGTTGGCATAAACCCTGGTTGCCCAGGGGGCACCGGACATCGCCCAGTTTGTACCAACACTCGGAGGAGCACTGGCCCGGGGGTTTAAAATAAAGATGACCCTTGAGTCTGCAGAACCCAAGGGAAAAAGGCTTAGGTGGCAAATGTTAAAACCAAGGTTGGGCCTTGCTGCAGGAGTTTTATTCAAAGCAAACTGTCAAGGGGTTCCCATAACACCCAACCGCGTAAGGAACGCAAAATCAAGGAACATAACACCGGTATGACGGAAACTAGGGCGGCAAGAGTGGAACAAAACACCAGGCATATTCCACCCTTTACCAAGTATATATATGCATTAATTAAATAAGAGATATTTTGATATCCCAACAATAACCATGTTCCAACATGGAACAAACTTAATCTTCACCTGCAACTAGCAACGCTATAAGAGGGGCTGAGCAAAAGCGGTAACATAGCCAAACAACAGTTTGCTAGGCATGGTGGGTTAGTGGCTTGACATGGCAATATGGGAGGCATGATATGGCAAGCGGTAGGTAACGCGGCATAGCAAAAAGAGCGAGCAACTAGCAAGCAAAGATAGAAGTGAATTCGAGGGTATGGTCATCTTGCCTGAGATCCCGTAAGGAAGAAGAACGAGTCCATGAAGAAGACAAATGGACGTAGTCGAACGGATCCTCACAACTCCGAAACGGAACCGAAGCTAACGAGAGAAGCAACCCGGAAAGAAGCAAACAACATAGTAAACAACCATCACATAAGCATGGCATGATGCAGAACCAAGTATGATGCATGTTCGGTTTAAAGAGGCATGGCATGGCAAAGTGCAACAAACAATACTACAAATTAAGTGGAGCTCAATATGCAATGAGTTGCATATTGACGGAACACCACATGACTTATTTAGTTCTCTCCCATTTATGTACTCAACAATATTAAATGTTGGTTAGCATGGCAAGAGGTGAAGCAAATGAAAACTACCTATCTAGGCAAGTTTAAATGAGGCCGGAACAACAAGCAACAAGTCCGAAAAAATCCTCATGAGCATCCATTAGATTTGGTACTGTTATGCCCTAAACACAATTTTAGAGTTGTTAAACATGCAAGAAGAGTGCACCATGTTAAACTAGGCATTTTTCTACCCCATTTACATATAAAGTTTGTTAAGTTTGGAGCTACGGTTATTTAGTTATGAATTAAAGCATTTTAGCATGGCATTAGAGCAAAAATTAACAAACAGCATTTTAAACATTTTAAACATGGTTGAAAGTTGCATATTATGAAACTAGACAAAATTCTAAGCATGTTACATATATAACTTATTTTAATCCGATGAACGGTTCTGAAGTTATTATATGCATGAACATTAAGGGGTTTTCTGGAAAACTGCGGTCTCTGGAATAATATCTAAATTCGTTCCACGGAAAAAACATGAATCGGGCCACATCTGAAATTGGGCCCAACGGAAGGAAAACAACACAAAAAAGGGGCGCTCGGGTGTGGCCTCACCCAGTGGGCTGAGGCCCAGTAGGAAGCAGAGAAGGCCGGCTGAGGCAGCGGTTGCTTGGCCTCGGGTTGGGTCGCGGCCCAGCTGGACACCGATGCGGAGGGAGACGGGATCGGGGCTCCTCCTGATCCGAGCGACACACGGTGGCGCTCACCGGTGAGGACGACGGGGACGGCAAGGTCGGAGGCGGATCCGACGGGGGAAGGCAGAAGAGGCGGCGAACGGCGCGAAGAGGCCGAAAATGGATGCGGGGGAGGGAACCGAGGATGGATCTGGGTGTGGCTTCCCCGGATCCGGTCGGAGGCGAGTGTACTCCAACGAGTGTACTCTGGCAGGTGGCGGCGCTGCAAAGGACTGGGAGAGTGAGACAGGGAAAAAGAGGAGGGAGGAAGGAGCAGGGTGCGGGGTCTGGCCTGGGTGAATCTCAGCGACGTGCCGGCGAGGCTGAACGGGCGGCGGCGCGAGCTCTCGGGAGGAGGAGGAGCTGCAAGTGGGGAATGGGATCTAGGCGGTGGTGCGGGCGGCTTCGGGCCTGGTGCGGCCCGAGGTGGGCTGCGGATGGGCCTCGCGGGCCTAGCACGGTGGATCGGAGGCAGGAAGGCGACGTGGCCATGCGCCATTGGCTGGAGCCGGCGGCGGCGCAGCGAATCGAAGCTCGCCAAGTGGCGGGGACGCGGTGGCTGGCAACGGAATTTGAGGAGAAGGTGGCTGGCGGCTGCGGGATCCCGAAGAGGAGGCTAGAGGTAGGTGGGGGGGTTAGGGTTCCAAAATAGGAAGGGGAAGGTCTATATATAGACACATGGACCAGGTTAGGGGGGTTTGGGGGCTTCCGGAGCCCTCCAATCGTGATCCGACGGCTCCGGTCGGAGGGGAGGGGTTAGATGGGCTAGGTGGGCTGTGGAGAGTGCGATGGGCTGAGAGGAGAGAAGAAAAGGCAGCCCGGCAATGGTTTCCGGAGACCGAAAACATCCGACGTTAGACCGGCTATAATGCTGCTATAGTTATCCATTGGGGCGTCAAACGAACTCCGAATGCGATGAAACTTGGCAGCCGGTCTACTGACAACAAAACAACACCGCACGCAAACTTTCAACCCATTCCGAGAACATTTTCCGGCCACTTATAAAATAATATTTCAGACGTTCCGCGGGCGCGTGCGAGTGTGTCTTGGCTCAGAACGGACAACGGACGGAACTGGAGGAACCCGGACGGATGCATGTTTTGAAAACATGATGATGCAATGCACATGATGACATGTCAAGATGCAACACGCAAGCGAAAGACATGGCAACGATGGCGAACAACTGGAAGATGCCTGGCGCATCGGTCTCGGGGCGTTACAACACTCCACCACTACGAGAGGATCTCGTCCCGAGATCTAGGCTGGCACCGGAGAGAAACGGAAGAGGAAGAGAAAAGGTAAAGCTAAGTTGCTTCTTTGACAAACGGGTGAAACCAAAGAACCTTGAGATGTTAACAATTTTGAGAAAAGAATACAGGGGAGATGAACGAAGTTGACAACTCTCCGTTAGAAAAAAGAACATGGGATACGACGAGAACTAAGAGGTTTAGTGATAAGATAGATATTGGAACCACTCTGGTTGAAAAGAGATGCGAGACTTGATAAGTTGAAAATAACTTAAACAGAGGACACAACACTCCGGTTAAATGGATAAGCATGAAAGAACACGATCCTCGTATTTCGAGACGATGAGTGAAGAGAGCAACATCACAATGCCTCCGGAAGAGATAATAGAAGATAGATCATTAGAATGAAAGAATGGAGAAGAAAATGCCAACTTCTGTCACAAATGAGCTTGGGAAACACCCTTCTGAGAAGTTTATAACAGAGTTGTTGGAAAAGCAATAACGAAACAAATAAACTTGTAGTGGGCTTATGGAAAACTTCTCGAAATTGAGGCAAAATTCTGCCACTAGGGAAACAAAAGATTGGATTGAAATCAACAAGGAGACGAGAAACTTATTTCACCGGGAGGATAAATGAAGAACTTGGGTCATTTATACGCACCACAATAGCAACATTCCTTAGGGAAGGCTTTAGGTGAAATATAACCCAAGATAACTGCAAAGAAGAGATTGATGGATAGCAAAGGATCTCATGAACGAATTGAAAATGATGGGTTTAAAATATGTCATTCCGGACAATTTGTGAATCATGAAACATGAAGGAAGCTGTCAAAACGACATAACACCACCTGAAAAAGATAAGATAGAAAGAATTGCACTTCGGAATGCAAGATGAAGAATACTTGAAGTATAGCTTGGCGGATCATAGCTTCGAGAGATATCTTGAAGAACAATTGAAGAATGAAAAGAATCCTTGACGAACCACCATGTAGATCCTCCATGAAGAACTCCGTAATAAAGAATGATCAAACGAAAGGAAATAGAAGTTGAAAACACCAGGTGAAGCCTTGCAATGATTAGATGGAGCTTTGTGATGATATAATTGAGAGATCTTGGGACTCCGAGAAAGTATGAAGCACTTGAACCGAGAATTTATTCGTCGTAAACACACTCTGGAGGAATGAATCCATCACTTGGATGAAGCAAGAATAAGAATTATTTTATGCGTATCCTTCACCAATTAAATTGATGGCAAGCAAATGGATTTGACATACTACTTATTCTCGTAGAAAGCATTAAGAGAGATATAGCGCAAACTTGAGAAAAGACTTCAACGAACCACCGTTAGGAATTTGAAAGAACGAATGAATTGATATGATAAAAGAAGGAAGAAGAACTCTTGAACGAACCACCGTAAGGATTAAAAGAACGAACGAAGAAAACAAACGCATCACCAAGAAGAATTGGAAAAAATGAACGAATATACTTGAGAGAATTTATATACAAGTGAACGAAGAGATCCCGAACTGATTAGAGAAAACTTGAATGATGCCTCGGTAAGATTTGGAGAACGAGAGCTGAAAGCTGGAATGAATAAACACGAAATGATGGCCTTCGGAGAAACAAACTGAAAAGACTCCTAAATTGCTCCTGATGGTTGAAAAGAATATCTCACAATCGAAAATAATTATGAGAGGATGGCATCAAGCTTGAACCATGAATCTTTGGAAGAATGGGTAAGGATTTGGAGGAAAAAAACTCTTCTTCGGTCTTCAAATGTTGAGATTGATTATGAGAACCGCCATGACACTTGATGAGACACTCCGGAATGAAAATTAGAATGGTTGAACCAATGTTGAAAAGAAAGTGAAATATCTTGGAGAAGGCATTTGACTGATGATAACTCATCCTTACGTCAAACTTGGAAAAGAATTTGAGAGCAACTCCGAAAAAGAAAAGAGTCAGGTAAGATCCTGGGAAAAGACCTGTGGGTTAGGGCCCACTCAAAAGAAACACCGTTGAACGATTTAAAAGATAGATTGCGCCGGTTGAATTAAATGGCTCGAAAGAGATAACAACCTCGAGATAACTTGAACGAATTAGCAATGGAAACACGAATCTTCTGAGATGTCTTCAGCACTCCGAAACAATTGAATAGTGAGAGGCGAATGATTAAGAGGTGCATCGGCATGAGAAAACATTTGAAACGAGAAAAGGATATGATTGACAAGGCTTGACTTGAATCCACCGGAGAAGAAAAGAATGTAGAATAATACACTTGAAGCTCCGTTAGAATCTTCCTGAGAATCACCGGATAAGAACATTGATGGAAAAGAATGGAGAGGCTTCCCATCAATAAAAGGATACTTGATTAAGATATCTGAGTCCTTGAATAAAAAGGGTGGGAGGGCGGGAAAACAAAGACAACTTGGGATGAATGAAACAAACACCGTTGAGAAGAACTGATAATTGATTTTATGGATGGGGAGAATGATGGGATCATCTCAAAAAGAAGCACGCCGGTTGGAAAGAATTGACATGACAATCTCGATGATCACGAAGGATTAGCATCCACACAGAAATATGAGAACACCGCTTAGGCAAGGTATGGAATCAACATTTGACTTTGAAGCAACTCGAATACCATAAACCAAAACAAAACAATGGATTGGCTTGCAAAATAAGCCGGAACAAACATATGATAGACCCCATATCGTATCATGTGTCTGTTGGAAAGATATCCTACGTGATACTTGAATTCCCACTTATAAACTCCCAAAACTTTCTGGTTATGCAATCAGGTGTTGGGGATACAGGGGAAGCATAATATCTCACCCAAACTAACAATACCTACATCCAGCTGTATCCATCCTTCAACACATAACCAAGAAACCTTCGGAAATCATTTACCTCAACCTTCAAAAAGCATCCGTTATATGAGTTATAGAAATACTCCCAAACTCCCGCCCCAGTACTGGGTGGCGTCGAGGTTATCTCACCAACAACTGCATAAAAGAGATTTTCAATGTCGGCAAACTCAGGTATTCCAGAACTGCAACGATAAAATTGTGACGACAACACCTCGGAGCTCAACTCCCTGGGACACTGCCACAACCCCTAAATGTCAGGAGGCACCAAGAACAATGTTCTCGTCACAAAACCATCGGAATGATTCCAAGATACCCGCGTGATCCTAAAAAAATTCATGAAATTTTAGGAGAGAAGAGTCAAAACTTCTATGTCAGGAGGCCTCACCAGAGCGACGAAGGGACTAAGGAGTAAAAAGAATCCTACTCTCTGATATATATAATCCTAAGACTCAAAACATTTTGTTCTAGACTCAACAACGTCAGTGATTCGATCAAGCAGGGGGCTCCTAAGTCGGGGATGGCTCTGATTACCAATTTGTAACACTCACAATGCAGCTATATCTCCCACGTGTCGGGGCACGACTTAGAGGCATAACCGCATGGTAGGCATGTCGCAAGAGGGTTAATCTTTACACATCCCATGTACTGAATAAGAAAGGGATAAAGATTTGGCTTACAATCGCCACTTCACACAATACATAAATATAGCATACCTCATCCAGAATACAATCAAGGTCCGACTACGGAACCAAAATAAAAGAAGACAACCCCAATTGCTAGATCCCCGATCGTCCCAACTAGGCTCCACTATGGATCAACTGGAAACGAAACAACACAACGAACACGATCTTCATCGAGCTCCCACTTGAGCTCAGTTGCGTCACCTGCACTGGAATCATTGGTACCTGCAACTGTTTGGACGTATCTGTGAGCCATGAGGGCTCAGCAATCTCCCACCCGCGAGATCAAGACTATTTAAGCTTATGGGTAGGAAAGGGTAGTGAGGTGGAGCTGCAGCAAGCACTAGCATATATGGTGGCTAACATACGCAAATAAGAGCGAGAAGAGAAGCAATGCAGCGGTCGTGAACTAGAAATGATCAAGAAGTGATCCTGAAACTACTTACGTTCAAGCATAACACAAGAACCGTGTTCACTTCCCGGACTCCGTCGGAAAGAGATCGTCACGGCTACACACGCGGTTGATTCATTTTAATTAAGTTAAGTGCCAAGTTCTCTACAACAGGATATTAACAAATTCCCATCTGCACATAACCACGGGCACGGCTTTCGAAAGTTTATACCCTGCAGGGTGTCCCAACTTAGCCCATCACAAGCTCTTATGGTCAACGAAGGATATTCCTTATCCCAGGAAGACCCGATCAGACTTGGAATCCCGGTTACAAGACATTTCGACAATGGTAAAACAAGACCAGCAAAGCCGCCCGATGTGCCGAAAAATCCCGATAGGAGTCGCACGTATCTCGTTCTCAGGGCACACCGGATGGGCAGGACGTCGGGTCGGCATCCGAACATCGCCCAGTTTTGACCAACACTGGGAGGAGCACTGGCCCGGGGATTTAAAATAAAGATGACCCTTGAGTCTGCAGAACCCAAGGGAAAAGGTTTAGGTGGCAAATGTTAAAACCAAGGTTGGGCCTTGCTGGAGGAGTTTTATTCAAAGCGAACTGTCAAGGGGTTCCCATAACACTCAACCGCGTAAGGAACGCAAAATCAAGGAACATAACACTGGTATGACGGAAACTAGGGCGGCAAGAGTGCAACAAAACAACAGGCATAAGGCCGAGCCTTCCACCCTTTACCAAGTATATATATGCATTAATTAAATAAGAGATATTGTGATATCCCAACAATAACCATGTTCCAACATGGAACAAACTTAATCTTCACCTGCAACTAGCAACGCTATAAGAGGGGCTGAGCAAAAGCGGTAACATAGCCAAACAACGGTTTGCTAGGCAAGGTGGGTTAGTGGCTTGACATGGCAATATGGGAGGCATGATATAGCAAGTGGTAGGTAACGCGGCATAGCAAAAAGAGCGAGCAACTAGCAAGCAAAGATAGAAGTGAATTCGAGGGTATGGTCATCTTGCCTGAGATCCCGTAAGGAAGAAGAACGAGTCCATGAAGAAGACAAATGGACGTAGTCGAACGGATCCTCACAACTCCGAAACGAAACCGAAGCTAACAAGAGAAGCAACCCGGAAAGAAGCAAACAACATAGTAAACAACCATCACATAAGCATGGCATGATGCACAACCAAGTATGATGCATGTTCGGTTTAAAGAGGCATGGCATGGCAAAGTGCAACAAACAATACTACAAATTAAGTGGAGCTCAATATGCAACGAGTTGCATATTGACGGAACACCACATGACTTATTTAGTTCTCTCCCGTTTATGTACTCAACGATATTAAATGTTGGTTAGCATGGCAAGAGGTGAAGCAAATGAAAACTACCTATCTAGTCAAGTTTAAATGAGGCTGGAACAACAAGCAACAAGTCCGGAAAAATCCTCATGAGCATACATTAGATTTGGTACTGTTCTGCCCTAAACACAATTTTAGAGTTGTTAAACATGCAAGAAGAGTGCACCATGTTAAACTAGGCATTTTTCTACCCCATTTACATATAAAGTTTGTTAAGTTTGGAGCTACGGTTATTTAGTTATGAATTAAAGCATTTTAACATGGCATAAGAGCAAAATTAACAAACAGCATTTTAAACATTTTAAACATGGTGAAAAGTTGCATATTATGAACCTAGACAAAATTCTAAGCATGCTACATATATAACTTATTTTAATCCGATGCACGGTTCTGAAGTTATTATATGCATGAACATTAAGGGGTTTTCTGAAAAACTGCAGTCTCTCGAATAATATCTAAATTCTTTCCACGGAAAAAACATGAATCGGGCCACATCTGAGATTGGGCCCAACAGAAGGAAAACAACACAAAAAAATGGGCGCTCGGGTGTGGCCTCACCCAGTGGGCTGAGGCCCAGTAGGAAGCACAGAAGGCCTGCTGAGGCAGCGGTTGCTGGGCCTCGGCTTGGGTCGCGGCCCAGCTGGACGCTGATGCGGAGGGAGACGGGATCGAGGCTCCTCCCGATCCGAGCGACGCACGGCGGAGCTTGCCGGTGAGGACGACGGGGACGGCAAGGTCGGAGGCGGATCAGACGGGGGAAGGCAGAAGAGGCGGCGGACAACGCGAAGAGGCCGAAAATGGATGTGGGGGAGGGAACCGAGGACGGATCTGGGTGTGGCTTCCCCAGATGCGGTCGGAGGCGAGTGTACTCCTGCGAGTGTACTCCGGCAGGTGGCGGCGCTGCAAAGGACTGGGAGAGTGAGACAAGGAAAAAGAGGAGGGAGGAAGGAGCAGGGTGCGGGATCCGGCCTGGGTGAATCTCGGTGACACGTCGGCGAGGCTGAGCGGGCGGCGGTGCGAGCTCTCAGGAGGAGGAGGAGCTGCAAGTGGGGAACGGGATCCTGGCGGCGGTGCGGGTGGCTTCGGGCCCGGTGCAGCCCGAGGCGGGCTGCGGATGGGCCTCGCGGGCCTGGCGCGGTGGATCGGAGGCAGGGAGGCGACGTGGCCGCGCGCCATTGGCTGGAGGCGGCGGCTGGCGACGGCGCAGCGAATCGGAGCTCGCCAAGTGGCGGGGACACGGTGGCTGGCAACGGAATTTGAGGAGAAGGTGGGTGGCGGCTGCGGGGATCCCGAAGATGAGGCTAGAGGTAGGTGGGGGTTAGGGTTCCAAAATAGGATGGGGAAGGTCTATATATAGACACATGGACTAGGTTAGGGGGATTTGGGGGCTTTCGGAGCCCTCCAATCGTGATCTGATGGCTTCGATCGGAGGGCAGGTGTTAGATGGGCTAGGTGGGCTGTGGAGAGTGCGATGGGCTGAGAGGAGAGGAGAGAAGGCAGCCCGGCAATGGTTTCCGGAGACCAAAAACGTCCGACGTTAGACTGGCTATAATGCCGCTATTGTTATCCGTTGGGGCGTCAAACGAACTCTGAATGCGATGAAACTTGGCAGGCGGTCTACTGACAACAAAACAACACCGCACGCCAACTTTCAACCCATTCCGAGAACATTTTCCTGCCACTTATAAAATAATATTTCGGACGTGTCGCGGGCGCGTGCGAGTGTGTCTTGGCTCAGAACGGACAACGGGCGAAACTGGAGGAACCCGGACGGATGCAAGTTTTGAAAACATGATGATGCAATGCACATGATTACATGGCAAGATGCAACACGCAAGCGAAAGACATGGCAACGACGGCGAACAACTGGAAGACACCTGGCACATCGGTCTCGGGGCGTTACAGAGGTTCGCGCAAGACAAGTCAAGATTTGACTCCCGACGATGAGTCACTTATGGTGCCGTTGCAAGTGAAGACATACCAAGTACCCATCACAAACCCTTATCTCCCGTATTACTTTATTTGCCATTTGCCTCTCGTTTTCCTCTCCCCCACTTCACCCTTGCCGTTTTATTCGCCCTCTCTCTCCATCCTCCCTTTCTTTCTCTATTTGCCTCTTTTTGCCCGTCTCTTGTTTGCTTGTGTGTTGGATTGCTTGCTTGTCATTATGGCTAGTCCCCTATCTTCTCCGTTGTCCGAAAATGAAGTTCTTAATTTTAAGCAAAGGGAAGGAGAAAACCTAAAAGACGCTTGGTATAGAATTTGCAATGCTCAAATAGATCTACCAGGAAGCAATCTACTTCTATTCTTCTTTGCAATTTTTATGTAGGTGCTATTCCTTAGCACAGATATGTCCTTGATACCATTGTCGGAGGGAATTTCTTGGGTAGCCACACTTCCGATTCCTATAATGCTATGATAGATTTTTTTGGCTCGCCCCCTCTTTTGGTTAATGGAACTATGTTAACTTTGGAGCATGTAATGCAAAAACTTGAAATTATTGAAAATAAAGTTGCTACCGTTGAGTTAATTGAAAATTTCGATAAAAAGATCCACAACCAAATTACCCAATATGGATCTAAAGTAGGAGTAACTTTGAAAAATATTAAAGAGACGGAACCTATAGTTAATGAAAGAATAAATCATGATTCCACTAGAATCAATAAACTTGAGGGTATCATTACCAACTTGGGAACCGCTTTTTCTTCCATAAAGAATACTCCAAGTCGTCCAACTAAAATTGCCAAGCTTATGTATGTTCCTAAAAATAAGGGTGAATCCTCTAGCAAAGAAACTACAGATCTCAAATCTATAAGTATCCATCCTGTTCTTTTTGCTATCATTAAGGAACCATTTGCTACTAATGATTTTTTTCGATCTTGTGCCTAGAAGTTTGATTATTGATAAAAGGAAAGAAACTCCTAAAGGTGATAGATGTCTCATTAAAGAATTACCAACTAAAGATACCTTATGAGTGTGTTGAATACTATGAGAAGTTTGATACTTGATAATTGTTTTTGAGATATGGAGATGGTAATATTAGAGTCATGCTAGTCGAGTAGTTGTGAATTTGAGAAATACTTGTGTTAAAGTTTGCGATTCACGTAGCATGCACGTATGGTGAACCGTTATGTGATGAAGTCGGAGCATGATTTATTTATTGATTGTCTTCCTTATGAATGGCGGTCGGGGACGAGCGATGGTCTTTTCCTACCAATCTATCCCCCTAGGAGCATGCACGTAATACTTTGCTTTGATAACTTGTAGATTTTTGCAATAAGTATATGAGTTCTTTATGACTAAGGTTGAGTCCATGGATCATCCACACTTTTCTTCCTTCCACCATTGCTAGCCTTTCTAATACCACGCACCTTTCACCGGTATCATACAGCCACCATATACCTTCCTCAAAACGGCCACCATACCTACCTATCATGGCATTTCCATAGCCATTCCGAGATATATTGCCATGCAACTTTTCACCGTTCTGTTTACTATGACAAGCTCCATCATTGTCATATTGCTTTTCATGATCATGTAGTTGACATTGTATTTGTGGCAAAGCCACCGTTCATAATTCTTTCATACATGTCACTCTTGATTCATTGCATATCCCGGTACACCGCCGGAGGCATTCACATAGAGTCATATTTTCTTCTAAGTATTGAGTTGTAATTGTTGAGTTGTAAGTAAATAAAAGTGTGATGATCATCATTTTTAGAGCATTTCCCCAAGTGAGGAAAGGATGATGGAGACTATGATTCCCCCACAAGTCGGGATGAGACTCCGGACGAAAAAAATTTAAAAAAAAAAGAGGCCAAATAAGCCCAAATAAAAAAAAGAGAGGCCATAAAAAAGATAAAAGGCCCAAATAGAAAAATGAGAGAAAAAGAGAGAAGGGAAAATGCTACTGTCCTTTTACCACACTCGTGCTTCAAAGTAGCACCATGATCTTCATAATAGAGAGTCTCCTATGTTATCACTTTCATATACTAGTGGGAATTTTTCATTATAGAACTTGGCTTGTATATTCCAATGATGGGCTTCCTCAAAATGCCCTAGGTCTTCGTGAGCAAGCGAGTTGGATGCACACCCACTTAGTTCCTTTTGTTGAGCTTTCATATACTTATAGCTCTAGTGCATCCATTGCATGGCAGTCCCTACTCACTCACATTGATATCTATTGATGGGCATCTCCATAGCCCGTTGATACGCATAGTTGATGTGAGACTATCTTCCCCTTTTTGTCTCCTCCACAACCACCATTATATTCCACCTAAAGTGCTATATCCATGGCTCACGCTCATGTATTGCGTGAAGATTGAAAAAGTTTGAGAACACCAAAAGTATGAAACAATTGCTTGGCTTGTCATCGGGGTTGTGCATGATTTAAATACTTTGTGTGGTGAAGATAGAGCATAGCCAGACTATATGATTTTGTAGGGATAACTTTCTTTGGCCATGTTATTTTGAAGAGACATAATTGCTTAGTTAGTATGCTTGAAGTATTATTATTTCTATGTCAATATTGAACTTTTGTCTTGAATATTTTGGATCTGAATATTCATACCATAATTAAGAAGAATTACATTGAAATTATGCCAAGTAGCATTCCACATCAAAAATTATGTTTTTATCACTTACCTACTCGAGGACGAGCAGGAATTAAGCTTGGGGGTGCTTGATACGTCTCCAACGTATCTATAATTTTTTATTGTTCCATGCTATATTATATTCTGTTTTGGACATTATTGGGCTTTATTATACACTTTTATATTATTTTTGGGACTAACCTATTAACCGGAGGCCCAGCCCAGAATTGCTGTTTTTTGCCTATTTTAGGGTTTCGCAGAAAAAGAATATCAAACGGAGTCCAAACAGAATGAAACCTCCGGGAACATGATTTTCGGAACAAACATGATCCAGAGGACTTGGACCCTACGCCAAGAAATC
>NC_041388.1:66366212-66370248 GCF_002162155.2 Triticum dicoccoides
TGTTGCTCCACCGACGTACTCCTTCCTCCTATATATACCTACGTACCCCCAAACTACCAGATACGGAGCCAAAATCCTAATTCCACTGCTGTAACCTTATGTATCCACGAGATCCCATCTTGGGGCCTTTTTCGGAGCTCCACCGGAGGGGGCATCGATCACGTAGGGCTTCTACATCAACACCATAGCCCCTCCGACAAAGTGTGAGTAGTTTACTTCAGACCTACGGGTCCATAGTTATTAGCTAGATGGCTTCTTCTCTCTTTTTGGATCTCAATACAAAGTTCTCCCCCTCTCTTGTGGAGATCTACTCGATGTAATCTTCTTTTGCGTGAGTTTGTTGAGACCGATGAATTGTGGGTTTATGATCAAGTTTATCTATGAACAATATTTGAATCTTCTCTGAATTCTTTTATGTATGATTGGTTATCTTTGCAAGTCTCTTCGAATTATCAGTTTGGTTTGGCCTACTAGATTGATCTTTCTTGCAATGGGAGAAGTGCTTAGCTTTGGGTTAAATCTTGCGGTGTCCTTTCCCAGTGATAGTAGGGGCAGCAAGGCACGTATTGTATTGTTGCCATCGAGGATAACAAGATAGGGTTTATATCATATTGCATGAGTTTATCCCTCTACATCATGTCATCTTGCTTAAAGCGTTACGTTATTCTCTTGAACTTAATACTCTAGATGCATGCTGGATAGCGGTCGATGTGTGGAGTAATAGTAGTAGATGCAGGCAGGAGTCGGTCTACTTGTCTCGGACGTGATGCCTATATACATGATCATACCTAGATATTCTCATAACTATGCTCAATTCTGTCAATTGCTCAACAGTAATTTGTTCACCCACCGTAAAGACTTATGCTCTTGAGAGAAGCCACTAGTGAAACCTATGGCCCCCGGGTCTATCTTCCATCATATTAATCTTCCAATACTTAGTTATTTCCTTTGCCATTTATTTTACTTTGCATCTTTTACTTCTCTTTATCATAAAAATACCAAAAATATTATCCTATCATATCTATCAGATCTCAATCTCGTAAGTGACCGTGTAGGGATTGACAACCCCTTATTGTCGGCGTTCTGGGAACGGGGGTCCCCGGACTTGCCTGCCTGCGGCCTGCGGCGTGGCTCAAAGGAGGCCCAGCATGGCCCATCTTCATTAACACCAGACTCAAGACCCTCGCGAGGGGCCAAGCCTCGCGAGGCAGACGACACGGAGCTTCCTCAGGCACGGCCTCGTCAGGCTGGCTCGCGAGGAGGCGGAGAGATCAAAGCGAGGTACCTCGCGAGGTGCCCGTGACGCAAGCCATGACGACTCAGGGCGCCAGGCGGGTGCCAGCGCGCGCAGCGTCCTTCTTTCCTCTTTGGTGCAAAGGGGGCAAGCGCAGCCATGGAGTACCGAGGCGTCAAGCAAAGGTTGCCATTTCAGCGCAACGAGACCAAGACCAGGAGGACTACGAGACGGAGGTCACCGTGGAGCCCAAGACGGCGTCATTGCCAGAGCTTTGCGCAGGCGAAGACTGCTTTTGTCAGGATAGTTGATGCTTGCTCTCCCCCTTCAAATTAGCCCGCCATTGTTGGCTCCCTTCCCGCTTGATATTTGGGAAGAGGACCAGGGCCTCTATAAATAGGACCAGCCACCCGCATAGCAAGGGGGTTTTCGGGGGGTTCATCTCAATTCGGTTCGGTGAGGTTCGTTCGAATGGTCGACAAGTGAGAGCAAAGCAGAGAGAGTGAGAGAGAGAGAGAGAAAGGTGGCTGAACTCCTCCTAGCAGTTCATCGCCCCAGCCAAGAACAGACCCTCGCGAGGCTGTTCTTCCTTGTATTGTTCATCATCATCAGCCCCAGGAGGCAATCCACCAACCACACACTGGAGTAGGGTATTACACCACAACGGTGGCCCGAACCAGTATAAATCATGTGTCCCTCGTGTAGTTCTTTTAGTAGTTTAGATCTTTGCGAGACGGGGAGGTAGAAGGCGTAATCTCCGCGCGCACCCCAGTGTTCGAACCTTAAGGGTCTGCCGGAACCCGAAATCCGACATTTGGCGCGCCAGGTAGGGGTGCGCCAGAATTCGTCTTCCACCACTCCGCGCCCCGTCGCGTCGTCATCACCATGCCCGGCGGCCAGGAGGGCAACCCCGACCCATGGGTTGTGTGGGCCGACCGCGCGGAACCGCTCGCCTCGGGCGACCCCGTGCCCCAGGCAACTCGCGGTTCGCAGGGCGCTGCGGGCCGCGGGCGACGCGGACAGACTTCGGCAAGTCTTACGCCGCGGCAGGCACGGTCGGCAGCAAGGGCCTCCAATCACGCCACGACCACGACACCCTACACCCGCCGGGAGCAGGCGAACTCGAGGGCTGCGCTCACGGTGGCCCGAGAGCTACTGCGGTGCAGACTGCTGGAGGGCGGCCACGACGTGCTGCTGGAGCGAGTGGCGGAGCTCCTGGGCTTCGCCGCCTCGGGGGCTCACCCCTTCTCCACCCAGCTCCCATCTCAAGCCCAGGGCGACCCGCACGGGGGCTCCACGCGCGCCCGCGGTCTCCAAGGCTACTCCGACGCCAGCGAAGCTGTCAGCACCGAACCGGCGGCGGCGCTGCCCCCGCCCCCGGCCCGCGAAGAAGAAGGACTCAACGCGACCCGCGGCCCCGGAGGGCGGCCGCGTTGCCACCCCGCAGTAGGCATGATAGGTGGGACCACGTGGCATGCGTGGCATCACGGCGTGGCACTCGGGATGACGGCGACGGAGGAATACGTGCCCCTCATGATGGACCAAGGACACCCTCACGAGAACGGACAAGGCTCGCTCCTCGGCCCAAGCTGGGGGGACGAGGCAATGGAAGCCGAGCCTTTCTAGGAGCCCCGGGACGGACCCGCTGGCCATGCTGGAGGCAACGATTATCGGGCGCCGCTAATTCTTCAGGAGCAGGTATACGCTAACCATGGATCGCAGGAGGTGCAGGTCGCTGCGGCAAGCAGCTTGCCCACTCCCACAGTCTCCTACCCCTCGGGAGGAGGGCGCAGGGGGCTGCAGGAGAGGGCCGAGATCCGACATCACCACCGCAGCGTTCAGAGCAAGGTGTTCTCAGGAGCTAGGCCCTCTGCTGGGGAGGTGCCTCAGGGCCTGCCCCTGGCAGAGGACCCGTGGTCGTCGGGGGAACCGCTGGCGACCGCTCTACCCCATCGGGCGGCGTCCTGGGTTCCGGTCGTTGCTGATGGCACTAGAGTGTGGCGCAAGGTGGGGCCCTCGTCTGGCGATATGAAGCAAGGCCAGTACCTGTGAAGAAGGCCCGGTGCCTGTGAAGCTCGCCTCCCCGTGACACTCTCACGTAATAATGAGTGGGGTTGTACACGCCCTGGAGTCTCAGGGGTGCCGGCCTCAGGCCCTGGGGCTCCCTCCCACGCCCAGTGGACAGCACTTAGCTCCGCGCTGGTGAGAAGACGTCCAAGACTAGATTAGGTGCCGGACGCGGCCTTTTGTCTGCTTTCATTGCCTTTCCCTTTGGCTGTAGCTTTTCCCCCGCTGGATTTAAGTTGGATTCGAATTTGAGATTTGCGTGTGTTCGGGGAAGGGGTGCTTATTCTCGCTCGAGCCATTTCTCGCATTCTGGTTACCGCTTCGCCACAGCTGCCTCCCCTCGTGAGCCCCTCGCGAGTCCGGTCAGGCCTGGCTCGTGCGCAACCCAAATTGCTGCTGTCGCTCCCTCTCGGGAGGATCTTCGGGTGCCTGCGGAGGTTGCCCTGTTTGGAAAAGGCCCAGAGCCTGTGAAGCAAGGCGAGTGCCTGTGAAGCTCTCGCGCTCAAGAAAAGGCCCAGAGCCTGTGAAGCAAGGCGAGTGCCTGTGAAGCTCTCGCGCTCAGGAAAAGGCCCAGAGCCTGTGAAGCAAGGCGAGTGCCTGTGAAGCTCTCACGCTCAGGAAAAGGCCCAGAGCCTGTGAAGCAAGGCGAGTGCCTGTGAAGCTCTCGTGTTCAAGGAAAGGCCCAGAGCCTGTGAAGCAAGGCGGGTGCCTGTGAAGCTATCGCGCTTAAGGAAA
>NC_041388.1:66370643-66375872 GCF_002162155.2 Triticum dicoccoides
GTGAAGCTCTCGCGCTCAGGAAAAGGCCCAGAGCCTGTGAAGCAAGGCGAGTGCCTGTGAAGCTCTCGCGCTCAGGAAAAGGCCCAGAGCCTGTGAAGCAAGGCGAGTGCCTGTGAAGCTATCGCGCTCAGGAAAGGGCCCAGAGCCTGTGAAGCAAGGCGAGTGCCTGTGAAGCTCTCGCGTTCAGGAAAAGGCCCAGAGCCTGTGAAGAAGGCCAACACTTGTGAAACTCCCCGCCAGCGACACTCTCGTATCCAACGGATTCAACTAAAGAACACCAAGGGTGTCACACCCTCCCACAGGCTGCTTCGGGGCTTGCGCGAAACAAAGGTAAACCTGCCAACCGCCCGGCGCGGGCACTCGTGCTATATGACAACTACTGATACGACAAACACAGGTTCTACATGAGGGGCTTCCCCTCCCAAAATGATCTCACAGCCATCAGGTCAAAAACCTGAGTTCTATTAATGCAGGATAAAAAAGACAGGAGCGATACGCACTCAGTCGGACCAATCCCCCAATGCGTCCCCGGAAGCACCTCCCGAGCCTTCGCTGGGGTCGCCGAATTCGCCATCGTTGTCTGCGTCGCCGCCAGCGGCGTCAGGGCCGCTCACCGCGCCGCCCTCGTCAGCACCCACGATCACGTCGTCGTCGTCCGAAGCAAAGGCCCTGACAAGGGCGTCCACGTTGTCTTCCACCCAGTGCGCCAGGTCACCTCGGACGGCCTGGGGAACTGGGGCGATGACAACATCAAAATCGAAGTGGGAATCCATGTTAAGGAGATGGCTGAAGACACGGGAGAAGGAACGCCCGAGCAGCGCACGGATCCTCTCTTCCACCAACCTATCGGCCCTTGCCGAATGCGCCTCCAGCTGCGTCACCACGGCAGTGAAGAACTGAAGGTTGCCGGCATAGTTGGCTGTGTGCGGCTCGCCAACAGCCGCCTCACAGATGTTGCCCAAGGCCGCGCTAGCTCTCTCCCGGAGCATGGCGAGCATGGGACCGTGCACGTGCTCCAGGACCTGCCGCTGACATATCTCGTCCGCATTCTGGCGCGCGACGCCCTCAGCCTCCTCCACCCGCTGACGAAGACGGAGCATCTTGGCCTGGGAGGTGTCTAACTCCCCTTGCGCTACCTCAAGGGCGGCCCGAGAGGCGTCGGCCAGCCGCGTCGCCTCCTCCCGCTTGACCCTCAAGGCTGCGGTCCTCCCTTCAGCTTCGACCCGGATCAACTCCAGTCTCTTCTTGAACTCGCGCTCGAGGTCTTGGCGCGCCATCGCCACCCGATGACCGACCTCCTCCAGGACACAAGCCTCCCGTGCGGCGACATCGTCCTCCGCCTGCGTCACCAAGCGCTCCCTCGTCTCCAGCCGCTCGTACTCGCGAGTGCGTTCGGCGGCTTCCAGCGTCAACGCTTCTTCGTGCCTCTGGAGCTCGGCTGGGTCACCGGAGGCCACCCGCATCGACGCAAGGGCCAGCTCACGCAGCTCCACTTGCTCCTCCAGTGAGTGGCACCGGGCCAGGAGCTCGCGAGCCCGCTCCTCCGCCGCCTCTCGCCATCGGTCAGCTCTCCGGGCCTCCTCGGTGGCCTGGGATCGGGCCACTCGAGAGGCCTCCAGCGACGCCTTCGCCTCTTCATCGTCAAGATCACGCTGACGACGCGAGAGGGCGATGGCGGCCTCCAGCTCGTGCCTCCCTGCAGCCAGGCGCGGGCCCTCGGCCTCCAGGCGCGCTTCTTTGTCAGCAAGCTCCTCCCCAAGCAAGTTCACCGCGTCGGTCGCTCTTCGAAGGAACCCTTGGCGGCGAGCGCGGCGCTCCCGGGCGCGCTCAAGCACGTCTTCCACACCATCATCCGCCCCAAGCAAGCGCCGGGGGCCGCGAATCATCGTTCCTCCTCCGGGTAGGGGGCTGGGGGCTGGCACCCTCGCGACGGCCGGGCGCGCCGCACCAGAAGCCAGGCCTAGGGCCAGCCCGTCTCCAGATGAAGGGCGCGGGAGGCGCCTCAACCAGTCGCAGTCCCCGACCAGACGAGAAGCCCACGGCAGACTGGCTATTCCCCGAGAGGGCCCACGAAGGAAAATCGCGGGGAATGAAGGGCCGCGGTGCACCTTGGGATGGTCCACCCCTTCAGACGCCCTCACCACAAGGGCAGAGCTGCTCGGAGCATCTGAGGACGATAGAGGGGGCGAAGCCAAAGGGGGCGGCACCTCTGCTACTTCCGCGAGCTCGGCCGGGAGGGGCCTACGAAGCAAGGATCAGTGAAAGCAACAAGAGGGTCAGGAGCCAGAGAGGAAGAATACTTACTCGTCAGTGGCGAAGTACTTCCTGCGCTTCAGCACGCGACAAGGGAAGTCGTCACCCAGGGCCTCCCTTTTCCTCCGGAGGGCCTCAAAGTCCACGCGGAAGCAGCCCAAGAGAAGGGCGCAAGGATCAACCTGCGGCGAGGGCGGAGCATTAGAGCGATCCGCGTCAGGGGCGCCTGCCTGGCGCGCGCCGTCCATCACCTCGCCAGAAGACGCGGCTGGGGCCTCCGAGGCCTCAGCCCCGGGCGCTGGGAGCGGCTGCTTGCCACCTTCAGCCGCAGCGGCACGGGCCCCAGGAGCTGTCCCCTCGCGAGCATCACCCGGCGCTTCCACCTCATCAGGAGCCCCCTCGGCCTCCGGTGCCCCCTGCCTCCCTGCTCCACCACTTGAGGAGGAGTCGCCTTGGCCGATTGGAAGGGCAGTCACCACCATTGGGTTCTCACGAGGTCCCTGGAGGCCGGCGGGGTGCAGCCCCCACTCATCAAAGACGGGCATCTGCTTCACGAAGTCAGCCCTGCTCTGGCAGAGATACAGCAAGGCCCCTCCCTGCCGGACATTGCCGGGATTGGGGTCCCCAGCCAAGGTCAAGAGTGTCGACTTTAGCATCGCGGGAGCTAGGTCCTCTTCCTGGAGCCTCATGCTATCCTCGCACCCACGGAAGGCCCACATCCGGCGAGAGTGGTGTTGAAGGGGAGCAACACGGCATAACAGAAACTCCTTCACCACCTTAGGCGCTGTCACGCCAAGCTTCCTCAGGAGCGTGAAGCGGCTCCAGACAAAGACGAGCTGGGGGCTCTTGAGCGTCTCCTGGCCCCAACCCGAATTAGGGACAACAGGCGAGGTCGGCTCCGATAGCAGGGGTTGGGCACCCCTGCGTCCACGTACAACCACCGCTCGTGGAACCCAACCGCGAGCAGGGGGAGTTTGAAGTCAATCCCAGAGGCCTCGGTCTCAGGCTCGGCAGCAAAGCTCGCGCACGCCCAGCATTGGGAAGGGTCGACAAGGTGCAGCGAGAAGAAGTGGTGCAGCAAGGCAACCGAAGGAGGGATGCCCACCATGGCTTCGCAAACGAAGGCGAAGACCGAAAGGAGGGTGATGGACTCAGGACTTAGATGCATCATATGGATCTGATAATGGGAGAGCACGGCATTGAAGAAATCAGAGAAGGGGGGAACCAGACCCGCCCACAAGCCGTCGGTAAAACATGGGACCTCGGTTGCTATCCTGTCGATGGAGAAGTGGGACGCGGGCCAGGCCGTTGTCCTCCCGCACTCATTGAAGACGGTGGCCAGAGCCAAGCTGTCCCTGCCCAGGCACTCTTGATTGAGTACGGTCGACTGGCCGACGGCGGGGGCCACCGATGGCGGTGCACAAGACGAAGGCATGGATTTCTCCCCTCTCTCCTTCCTCGTCGGAGTCATGGCGATGGGAAGGAGGGGGAAGATTCGAGATTGGATTGGAGGCGGGAGCAGGCGTTCGAAGGAAGGAAGAACAGGGGACGCTCGAGCAACAGGAAGGGGAGGAGCTATGTGCAACTACAAGTCCGCCTAGCAGGGCGCAGAATAAGGGGGCGTGGGGGGAACAGTGCCGCCCACGTCCCATCAACCGCCACGCGGCGCCCAAGGCCGCAGGCTGTTAGGGCCCGCGGCGCTTCGCCCTTGCCCTTTCGCCTCTCGGCACGGCCAAGTCCGGGCGCGCCTTGGCCCGAGGGCTACTATCGGCATTCTGGGAACGGGGGTCCCCAGACTTGCCTGCCTGCGGCGTGGCTCAAAGGAGGCCCAGCATGGCCCATCTTCATCAACACCAGACTCAAGACCCTCGCGAGAGGCCAAGCCTCGCGAGGCGTACGACACGGAGCTTCCTCGGGCATGGCCTCGTCAGGCTGGCTCGCGAGGAGGCGGAGAGATCAAGGCGAGGTACCTCGCGAGGTGCCCGTGACGCAAGCCATGACGACTCAGGGCGCCAGGCGGGTGCCAGCGCGCGCAGCGTCCTTCTTTCCTCTTTGGTGCAAAGGGGGCAAGCGCAGCCGCGGAGTACCGAGGCGTCAGGCAAAGGTTGCCGTTTCGGCGCAACGAGACCAAGACCAGGAGGACTACGAGAAGGAGGTCACCGTGGAGCCCAAGACGGCGTCATCGCCAGAGCTTTGCGTAGGCGAAGACTGCTTTTGTCAGGATAGTTGATGCTTGCTGTCCCCCTTCAAATTAGCCCGCCATTGTTGGATCCCTTCCCGCTTGATATTTTGGAAGAGGACCAGGGCCTCTATAAATAGGACCAGCCACCCGCATAGCAAGGGGGTTTTCAGGGGGTTCAGCTCAGTTCGGTTCAGTGAGATTCGTTCGAACGGTCGACAAGTGAGAGCAAAGCAGAGAGAGTGAGAGAGAGAGAGAGAAAGGTGGCTGAACTCCTGCTAGTAGTTCATCGCCCCAGCCAAGAATAGACCCTCGCGAGGCTGTTCTTCCTTGTATTGTTCATCATCATCAGCCCCAGGAGGCAATCCACCAACCACACACTGGAGTAGGGTATTACACCACAACGGTGGCCCAAACCAGTATAAATCATATGTCCCTTGTGCAGTTCTTTTAGTAGTTTAGATCTTTGCGAGACGGGGAGGTAGAAGGCGTAATCTCCGTATGCACCCCAGTGTTCGAACCTTAAGGGTCTGCCGGAACCCGAAATCCGACACTTACCGCGTTGGTTGCTAGGATTTATTTGTTTGTGTAGGTGCGAGGGACTTGTGTGGGCCTCCTACTAGATTGATACCTTGGTTCTCAAAAACTGAGGGAAATACTTACACTAGTTTGTTGCATCACCCTTTCCTCTTCAAGGGAAAACCAACGGAGTGCTCAAGAGGTAGCAGTCCTATTCATCCACCCCCAACCAGCTTGATAGGGGTCCTGTTCATCCAGCGGCAACGGCCTCTACTACC
>NC_041388.1:66376309-66429283 GCF_002162155.2 Triticum dicoccoides
TTCAGTTAGCAGCAGTAGCAAAGGAATCACTCGGGTTCAGTTAACAGCAAGGGATCGATCGGGGTTCAGTAACGTAGCTAGTGCAATCGCTCGTGTTCAGTTAGAGCCCAATGCGTCGCTCGGATTCAGTTAGAGCGCAACGCCTCGCACACACGTGTGTACGTGTACGAGAGAAACGTGCAAACCTCCGTGCATCGCTCGGCCCCGATCACCCACCGTAATCGGGGACTCCTCGATATTTTCCTCGCCCTCGCTTCTACCACGTTTTTTCGTCATGGACGGCCCAAATAATGTCATGTAGTTGCGTCTCCGGCCCGCCCAGGACAAAACGTCCATTTTCTGTCATGATTTTTTGTCATAGAAGTAGGAGCCCACCACATCTATGGTGATACCGGGTTTTGTCACAATTATCGTCATAGAAGTGTCATAAGCATGACCAAAAAATTCGTTCGGCCCAAAATGTCATGGATGTGTCTTTTTTTGTAGTGTAGGACAGAAATAGGTTTTCTCCTATGTTCTATCAGAAGTCCCTCCAACCAGACGTATCTCTTTTGTAGAAGAATGAACGGTTCTACCAAACCAACTGTCGCCTTCGAGCATCACTGGTTCATTCTATTCTACTATAATACTTTTAGTAGTTTACTTTCAGTGCTCTACGAGCCGATAGCTTTCATGATCATGTATTCATATCTGTAGCTTGTTTCATTTCGCTCGATTGTGCCTATTGTGGGTGTTGTTATTTCATTCATTGTTTCTATCTATTATCAGCATCTTATTTTCATGCCCTTAGTTGTTGCTCAGTCTCTCATGCTATTTATAGTATTATCCTTCTGTTCCACCACCATCATAGCTAAAGTTGAGAGTTATTATACTTGGACTATTATCTTATCTTTCCATGAAAGATTTGCTTAGTCTTCCCCTTAGTTTTACCTTTCAGCCAAGATCAGCCTATTTATCTTCAGCACTTGATCTTCCTAGTTTATTTCGCTGTAGTGTTTGGTTTTGATTCGAAGTTTCGACAGAAAATTTGAATCTCCCATTCACCCCCTCCCCCTCTAGTTGATATACTCTCGGTCCTAAACAAAATATTGTCCGCTCATTAAAAATATTTCTAGGTCCCAATATATATACCCAATGCCAGATTGTTGCCAAAAATACAAGCCAGGAAACACAATATGCACACCTACCACACCTTCCTGCTTCAAAATACGCAAACTAACCTAGTTGCACATTTTAAACAAACAATACACAAAAAATGTCATATGCAAATACCTAATTAAAGTTCTCATATTCAAAAGATGCACTCTTTTAAAATGAACAATTGTCTGGCTAATAAAAACAAATAGGAACATAAAACAATTACATAGGCAGCAGACAAGGGCGGACCAAACCCATACAGATAGAAATCGAAAACTTCTTTGTTATTGTAGGCAATTGTATTGTAGTGAAATTGGCTATTTTTTGAACACATGACATAGTGTACACGTATACATTAATACATAAAGAAACCATACAAAGCCAAGTAAAAACATAAATAAACAGAGAATACAATTGCCTCCGACAACATACACAAAGGACCCAAGAAAATAACTAAAGAGTCCTATGCATCCACGTCAACCATGGTCCATAGTCACCAACCACTAATATGCCCCGTCATCACTAGAGAACGAGTGGAGAAGAACTAAAACAACGACCATCATTCTCATAACAAGAAAAACACCATCGATTAATGGCTTTACAAGAAACACTAAACACCCGCCTCTCAAGATGGGAAGAACACAGCTACAAGCACACCCCATGTGTCCCCATCTCATATACAAGGCCATCATTGGGCGCTACTAAGGAAGATCCCTAAATCTGCTTGTCTTGCACCTGTAGACACCACAACTACCCCTCCCGGATTATTTGAAGGACTGCCACCACAGTCACACAGAGTCGAAGCATCGAATGACCACTAACTCCTAAAGAATCCACCATATCCAACGAATGACAGACACGCTGGACCCTCCATGCACTCCTTGTCAGTACCGAAGTAAGCATAGTTGGAACTGGCTAGAGTGTAGAGGAATTATTCTGACCCGAATGTTAGAAATATGTCCTAAAGGCAATAATATTGTATTATTATATTTCCATTTTCACAATTAAGATTTTATATCTCATGTTATAACGGCTATGATTCTGGAATATGCAATTCAGTGGAAAACTCATATGCACGTGTGGAATGATAAATAGTAAAATACAGGTTCCTAGTCTTGCCTCTGTCACTGGCTTGGGTGTTGTTAGTGATCATGTTTTCTGGATCTCAGGATATCATTAATTGTAATGATAGTCCTGAAATAACATTGAGAGTATGACGTTAGAAGAACAATCATATTGAATTGTCCCAATCTTGTTTGTTATAGTTTGAGATAATATCATTTGTAATAAATTGTTATAACACGGAGTGTTGGCATGTATTTTAGTTCCTCAGACCATGAGAGCATCATAAGTCACTTCCTACCGTATGATGGGCTTTGGGGTTGCTCACACGTCATTTGTAACAAGGTGGTCATAACGATAACTTACGGGTTCATCGAAAAGTTTGGCAAGCGATTAGATACCTCGAGAGTGGGATTTGCTCCTCTGACAATGGAGATATATCCTTAGGTCCCTCTTAGTGTGAGGGCATCCATCATCATCTGGATAGTCATAGGTAACTACGTCACGGGTGAGGGAGTCCTGGATTAGGGGGTGTCCGGATAGCCGGACTATACCTTCGGCCGGACTCCTGGACTATGAAGATACAAGATTGAAGACTTTGTCCCGTGTCCCGAAAGGACTTTTCTTGGCGTGGAAGGAAAGCTTGGCGATACGGATATGTAGATCTCCTACCATTGTAACCGACTCTGTGTAACCCTAGCCCTCTCCGGTGTCTATATAAACCGGAGGGTTTTAGTCCATAGGACGACCAACAATCATACCATAGGCTAGCTTCTAGGGTTTAGCCTCTCTGATCTCATGGTAGATCTACTCTTGTACTATCCATATCATCAATATTAATCAAGCAGGACGTAGGGTTTTACCTCCATCAAGAGGGCCCGAACCTGGGTAAAACATTGTGTCCCCTGCCTCTTGTTACCATCCGCCTAGACGCACAGTTCGGGACCCCCTACCCGAGATCCGCCGGTTTTGACACCGACATTGGTGCTTTCATTGAGAGTTCCTCTGTGTCGTCACTTTTAGGCCCGATGGCTTCTTCGATCATCAACAGCGATGCAACCCAGGGTGAGACTTTTCTCCCCGGACAGATCTTCGTATTTGGCGGCTTTGCACTGTGGGCCAATTCGCTTGGCCATCTGGAGTAGATCGAAAGCTACGCCCCTGGCCATCAGGTCAGATTTGGAAGTTTGAGCTACACGGCCGACCTCCGCGGAGACTTGATCTTCGACGGATTCGAGCCGTGGCCGAGCGCGCCGCACTGTCACGATGGGCATGATCTAGCTCTGCCGCTGAACAGTGCCCTGGAGGCCGCACCCGCATCAGCCCTGACCCTTAATTCGGAGCCAACTGTGCCAATCGAGGATGGGTGGTTGGACACCGCCTCGGGGGCTGCAATCTCTACAGCGATCGAGCCGAACACCAGCCCTATTCTCTGCGAAGCCCGTGACTCCAAGGAGTCGGACTCCTCTCCAGACTCCGAGCCCTCCGTGCCCCTACCGATCGAAACCGATTGGGCGCCGATCATGGAGTTCACCGCCGCGGACATCTTTCAGCACTCGCCCTTCGGCGATATTCTGAATTCACTAAAGTCTCTCTTTTTATCAGGAGAGCCCTGGCCGGACTATGGTTAGCGAGGTTGGGATGCGGATGATGAAGAAATTCAAAGCCCACCCACCACCCACTTCGTAACCACTATCGATGATTTAACCGACATGCTCGACTTCGACTCCGAATACATCGACGGTATGGACGCCGATGCAGGAGACGATCAAGAACCAGCGCCTATAGGGCACTGGAAAGCCACCTCGTCGTATGATATATACATGGTGGACACCCCAAAAGAAGGCAATGGCAATGGAACAGCGGAGGATGACCCCTCCAAGAAGCAGCCTAAGCGCCGGCATCAGCGGCGCCGCTCTAAATCCCGCCAAAGCAAAAACGGTGATTCCGGCACGGGAGATAATAACACCCCGGACAATGCCGAAGACAACCACCTCCAGCAAGATTCAGCACAGGAGGATGGAGAAGCCAGCCCTCATGAGAGAGCGGCAGACAGAGAGGTCGAGGACAATAATTATATGCCTCCCTCCGAAGACGAGGCAAGCCTCGACGACGACGAATTTGTCGTGCCGGAGGATCTCGTTGAACAAGAGCGTTTCAAATGCAGGCTTATGGCCACGGCGAGCAGCCTCAAGAAAAAACAGCAACAGCTTAGAGCTGATCAAGATTTGCTAGCCGACAGATGGACTGGAGTCCTTGCGGCCGAAGAGTATGAACTCGAACGCCCCTCCAAGAGCTACCCAAAGCGCAGGTTGCTACCCCGACTAGAGGAGGAAGCACCTAAACCTACATCACCAGCGCATGATGCGGCCGATCGGCCACCCTGTGGCCGCGACAGAGAAGCCTCTCGGCCCTCCACTCAAGCCGCACCCCGGCGCCGCTCAAAAATTACCAGGGCACGGGAAAATGCGCCAGACCTGTGAGATATATTGGAGGACAAGGCAAGGCAAACAATATCGATCTACGGATCGCGTGGGCGCCCCACGGCACGAGACGGTAATCGTCACTCCGGATACAGTCAATCCGGCCGGGCCGAACACAGTAGACAAAGCTCGTTTGAGCTGCGTCGTGATATAGCCCAATACAGAGGCGCCGCACACCCACTATGCTTCATAGATGAAGTAATGGATCATCAAATCCCTGAGGGTTTCAAACCCGTGAACATCGAATCATATCATGGCACAACAGATCCTGCGGTATGGATCGAGGACTATATCCTTCATATCCACATGGCCCGCGGTGATGACCTACACGCCATCAAATACCTCCCGCTCAAGCTTAAAGGACAAGCTCGGCATTGGCTTAATAGCTTGCCAGCAGAATCAATTGGTTGTTGGGAGGACTTGGAAGCCGCATTCCTCGACAATTTCCAGGGCACTTATGTGCGACCACCAGACGCCGATGACCTTAGCCACATAATTCAGCAGCCAGAGGAATCGGCCAGACAATTCTGGACACGGTTCCTAACCAAGAAAAATCAAATTGTCGACTGTCTGGACGCAGAGGCCCTGGCAGCCTTCAAGCATAACATCCGCGGTGAGTAGCTTGCATGGCACCTAGGACAGGAAAAGCCGAAATCTATGGCAGCCCTCACGACACTCATGACCCACTTTTGCGCGGGAGAAGACAGCTGGCTAGCTCGCAGCAATAACATGACCAAGAGCCCTGGTAATTCGGATACCAAGGACAGCAGTGGCAGGTCGCGTCGCAACAAGCAAAAGCGCCGCATTAACGGCGACAATGCTGAGGATACGGCAGTTAATGCCGGATTCAAAGGCTCTAAACCCGGTCAGCGGAAAAAGCCATTCAAAAGAAATACTCCGGGCCCGTCCAGTTTGGACCGAATACTCGACCGCTCATGCCAGATACATGGCACCCTCGAAAAACTAGCCAATCATACCAACAGGCATTGTTGGGTGTTCAAGAAGGCAGGCAAGTTAAATGCCGAAAACAGAGACAAGGGGCTGCATAGCGATGACGAGGAGGAGCCCCGGCCGCCAAACAACAGTGGACAGAAAGGTTTTCCCCCACAAGTGTGGACGGTGAACATGATATACGCAACCCACGTCCCCAAGAGGGAGCGGAAGAGTGCTCTAAGGGACGTATACGCGATGGAGCTAGTCGCCCCAAAGTTCAACCCATGGTCTTCCTGCCCGATCACTTTTGATCGAAGGGACCACCCCACTAGCATCTGTCATGGCGGATTCGCCGCATTGGTTCTAGACCCAATTATTGACGGATTTCACCTCAATAAAGTCCTTATGGACGGCGGCAGCAGCCTGAACCTGCTTTACCAGGATACAGTGCGGAAAATGGGCATCGATCCCTCGAGGATTAAACCCACTAAAACGACCTTTAAAGGCGTCATACCAGGTGTAGAGGCCAACTGTACAGGCTCAGTTACACTTGAAGTGGTCTTCGGATCTCCAGATAATTTCTGAAGCGAGGAGTTAATCTTTGACATAGTCCAGTTCCGTAGTGGCTATCACGCACTGCTCGGGCGAACCGCATTTGCCAAGTTCAATGTGGTGCCGCACAACGCATACCTCAAGCTCAAGATGCCAGGCCCTCGAGGCGTCATCACGGTCAATGGAAACACCGAACGCTCTCTCCAAACGGAGGAGCATACGGCGGCTATCGCAGCGGAAGTACAAAGCAGCCTCTCAAGGCAATTCTCCAGTCTGGCCATTAAACGTCTGGACATCGTCAAGCGCGCCCGGAGTAACCTACAACAAGACCACCTGGCACGTTCCAAGCAAGCGTAGCAATGCGGCCCCAACCCCAGCCCTCCCGAACTTGCGAAACCAGTGTTGTGCGTACATAACTACACTCTAGAAATACCATGGGCACAGGGGTAGGGGCACCATCATGGTACGCCTGAAACGCGGCTTAAACCGCACTAGGGGCTGCCGTTTTCTTAATTTTCTCTTATTTTCAGGGCTCCATTCTTCAGAAGGCTTGTCCGGCAGTACAATTTCCGCACAAACGATACAACCAGGGAAGCAGAAAGCTATGCCGCACTATGGAACTCTAAGGTGGTCTCTATAACGAGCAGTATACCTGTTTCACATAACATTCCGTGGCTTGCCCCTGGAAAGGACATGTTAAATTGTCCCATCTTTTGCTTATTGCAGTATTTGTATCGTTCTGCTTTGATCGCAGCCTTTTTTAAATAAACAATGCATAGCTTCCGTCTATTATTGCATTACTCTTTTTTACAAATATATGTTCATTAATGACATGTTGCACCCGTACACTTTGGTGCGGCCAATACGCCAGGGGCTTAAGTACCCCACAATACGGTGTGAGAAGTCCGAACACTTTCATAAGTGTGGCACCCCGAACTTATAGCATTATATGCATCGGCTCAGAATCATGTCTTGGGTCAATAGTTGGGTTTGCCCGGCTCCTATGTTTTGGTACCTTATGTTCCGTTATATCGGCTAAGGTAGCACTAGGAGAACTACTGCGATTGTGCCCCAGTTGAGCTGGGCTAAGCACCTCAGTAGAGAAAGCTAAAACTGACCATCATGATGAGGCGAGAGTTGGTCACAGTTCAAGAGGTTTTCGAGTCCCTAAAGACTTATGCCGCTTAGAGCGAGGAGTCGGCTTTGTCCGGCCTAGGCGTGGATAGCGCCCCGAACTCGGTTCTCCGAACACTAGGGGCTTCGCCGAAATTTAAAATTATAGAATTCTATGGCTAAGTGAGAGTGTTCAAGCATTATAGTCCGATTGCCTTGTTCTTTGTGTTGAGCGCCTCCCTCGAAGGACCCAAGAATGGGAAAAAGAGTGCTCATGTTTATCCCGAACACCCCAGCACTCGTGGCATGGGGGCAGAAGCCGATGACTCGCCGTCTCTCAAATTTGATAAACGACCGCACATAAGGTAATATTTTAAATTCAAAAGCGTTTCTTAGCGCATATGAACAAGTTTTCAGCATACAGGATCACAAATGCGAGTTTACTCAAATATTACATCTTTGGAGCATTCATCCGCTATAAGGCGGGCACCCTTCAGGACGCCCTCATAATACGCTTCCGGGACGCGATGCTCCTTGCCCGGCGGCGGCCCGTCCTTCACCAACTTCTCTGCATCCATCTTGCCCCAGTGCACTTTAGCACGGGCAAGCGCCCTACTGGCACCTTCGATGCAGACGGAGCGCTTGATTACTTCAAGCCATGGACAGGCATCCACCAGCCGCCTCACCAGCCTGAGGTAGCTCCCAGGCAGAGCCTCTCCAGGCCAAAGCCGAACTATGAGTCCCTTTATAGCCTGTTCGGCCACCTTGTGGAGCTCGACCATTTGCTTCAGTTGGTCGCTCAAAGGCACCAGGCGTCCGGCCTCAGCATACTGAGACCAGAACACCTTCTCCGTCGAGCTCCCCTCCTCGGCTCGGTAGTAGGCAGTGGCATCAGACGCACTACGGGGCAAATCTGCGAATGCTCCTGGAGAGCTCCGGACTCGGGTAAGTACCAAGTAATTCACTTTCACGTGCTTGCTTTGCATAATGAATGCCTTACCCGCCGCTATCTTCTTTATATCTCCAATTTCTTGGAGGGCTTTCTGGGCTTCGGCCTTGGCAGACTTCGCACTTTCAAGGGATGCCGCAAGCTCGGACGCTTGCGTCTTTGAGTCAGGCTCCAAACTCTCGTGTTTTTTCATGAGAGCCTGGAGCTCTTTCTGCACCTCCTCCACCTGCGCCTCCTGCTTCCCTCTCTCTGTGCGCTCCGCGGCCGCTCTGTTTTCGGCCTCGGACAGCGCTTTCTTAAGGGTTGCCACATTGTTCGTGGCCCCTATAATAGCACGTTGATCTTGTCATTTTTTGCAACCACATCTTCTCTATATACTTGTGCAAGGTATTACTTACCTTCCTTCTCCTCGAGTTGCCTCTTGGCATGGCCGAGCTCGTTCTTGGACCGCGTGAGGTTTTGCTTCAGCATATCCACCTCCGTAGTCAGTGCGGCGGAGGCCGGCAGCGAAGCCTGCATTTGATTATGTTAGACTCCTGCGAATGTTATTAGATCCTCTATTCGGCTTTTCTTTCTGAACGCCGAACAGAGCATCAGGGGCTACTGTCTATGCGGTAATATTTTTACACATTCTTTACTTACCTCAAAGCCTGTTAGAAGGCTGGCACAGGCTTCAGTCAGTCTGCTCTTGGCGGACTGAACCTTCTGGATCACCGCACTCATAATAGTGTAGTGCTCCTCGTCGATGGAGGCGCCATTAAGCACCTCCAGCAAATTGTCCGGTGCCTCCGGTTGGATGGAGGTCGCCGGCTCGGTAGGCTTGCTCCTCTTGGAAGGAGGCTGCCTACCGGAGTCCGGAACCATTAAAGGTTCCGGCGCGGTGTCCGGCTCAAGGCCGGACTTGGAGCCCTTGGGGGTTCTATCCCCTTTACGCCTGGAGTTCGGGAGGTCGCCTTGCGGCACCTTCAGGACCACCTCCTCCTGGCTTGGAACCTGTTGGGACGCCACCGCGGCGTCGTCCGTAGGATGGGGGGAGGTAGCCGTTGGAAGCAAATTCACATCCGACGAATCCAGGGAACCGCTCGACGACACGTCAAGCCGGTCTTTGGGTGGACTGCGTAAACATGTTCGACGTAAGGAAAAGCTGTGCAATGGGGGAATACTATGAATCACTCTGGTATCCGGATACTTACGATCTCGCCAGGGGCTTGGCCCTGTGCGGCCACTCCTCTTCACCGTCGTCGGCGTTGGTGGAGTAGTCCGGAGGAGGGGTCTTCCCCTTCTTGGACCCTTCAGCCTCCCCAGTTGGGGCGGCCTTCCTTTTCTTCCCTCCCCCCGCTGAAGGGGGAGAGGTCTCTTCTTCCTCCTCCTCATCTTCATGGGAGGAGTGCGCCTTGGAGTCGTCGGATGATGAATCTGACACCTCCTGGCGCCGGGCACTCTTTCAAGTCCTCGTGGCCTTCTTCTTGGCCTTCTTCTCCGGCACCACATAGGGTACCGGAACCAGCAGCTTCGCCAAGCGAGCGTCCGCTGGGCCTTCGGGCAAAGGAGCCGGACAGTTGATCTGTCCGGACGTCTCCTGCCAATCCTGTCAAAGGTAAGGGAGCTTCGATCCCGCATGGAGTCAAACTATGAGAAACTAATACCCTGTAAAAGGTAAAAACATCTTACCACGAGCGTGACGCTGCGTGCTGAATCCGCGATCCTCGGTAGCGGATGCGGGGCCTCAGCGCCCTTGAAAAGCACCTTCCAGGCAACTTCGTACGTCGTGTCGAAGAGCCTGCTCAAAGTTTGGTACCGCGCCGGGTCGAACTCCCACAGGTTGAAAGCCCGTTGTTGACACGGGAGGATCCGGCGGATGAGCATAACCTGGACTACGTTGACAAGTTTGAGCTTCTTGTCCACCAGGGTTTGGACGCATGTTTGGAGTCCGGTCAGCTCTCCTTTTTTACCCCACGACAGGCCCGTCTCTTTCCAAGAGGCGAGCCGCATAGGGGGTCCGGATCGGAACTCGGGGGCTGCGACCCATTCAGGGTCGCGCGGCTCGGTGATGTAAAAGCACCCCGATTGCCACCCCTTTAGGGACTCCACGAAGGAGCCCTCGATCCATAGGACGTTGGGCATCTTGCCCACCATGGCGCCTCCGCACTCCGCCTGGGTGCCGTGCACCACCTTCAGCTTGACATTGAAAGTCTTGAGCCATAGGCTGAAATGGGGGCAGATGCGGAAGAAAGCCTCGCACGCGATGATAAACGCCGAGATGTTGAGGACAAAGTTCGGGGCCAGATCGTGGAAATCCAGGCCATAGTAGAACATGAGCCCCCGGACAAATGGGTGGAGAGGGAAGCCCAGTACGCGGAGGAAATGGGGGAGGAACACCACCCTCTCATGGGGCCTAGGGGTGGGGATGAGCTGCCCCTCTTCGGGAAGCCGGTGCGCAATGTAGAACATGAGCCCCCGGACAAATGGGTGGAGAGGGAAGCCCAGTACGCGGAGGAAATGGGGGAGGAACACCACCCTCTCATGGGGCCTAGGGGTGGGGATGAGCTGCCCCTCTTCGGGAAGCCGGTGCGCAATGTCGTTAGACAAGTATCCGGCCTTCCTCAGTCTTTTGATGTGTCCCTCCGTAATGGAGGAGACCATCCACTTGCCTCCCGCTCTGGACATGGCTGGAGAAGGTTGAGGTGGGGTGTGCGAACTTGGGCGCTGGAGCTCGAGTGCGCGGAAATGGATAGGCAAAGGAGGAAGAAGGCATGGATGAAAAGGTGGATCCTTATCCCCTTATATGGGCGGACGCGACTATGCGTCCCCACCAGCCTGGTAAAACTCGCTTATCTCCCAAGCGCCGTAATCAATGGCGCGGTTGGGTTACCCACGCCCGTATTGATGAGAATCCCGGAATAAGGGAACACGATCTCTTCTGTGACAAGACGTGCCAAGGAAACCGCCTCGCTAAACGCGCTGAGGTGGGACAGTAAAACAATTCGAATAAATACTTGGCCGTGGTGTGATGTCACGCTACGGAATATGTCAGCAGATTAGATTTGTGTAAATATTATTCTCTCTATGGCAATATGTGGAAACTTATTTTGCAGAGCCAGACACTACCTTTGTGTTCAAAATCTTCTATGAAGTACTTGGAGGAGGAACCCGCCTTGCAATGCCAAAGACAATCTGCGCGCCGGACTCGTCATCATTGAAGCCTGGTTCAGGGGCTACTGAGGGAGTCATGGATTAGGGGGTGTCCGGATAGCCGGACTATACCTTCGGCCGGACTCCTGGACTATGAAGATACAAGATTGAAGACTTCGTCTCGTGTCCGAAAGGGACTTTTCTTGGCGTGGAAGGCAAGCTTGGCGATACGGATATGTAGATCTCCTACCATTGTAACCGACTCTGTGTAACCCTAGCCCTCTCCAGTGTCTATATAAACCGGAGGGTTTTAGTCCGTAGGACGAACAACAATCATACCATAGGCTAGCTTCTAGGGTTTAGCCTCTCTGATCTTGTGGTAGATCTACTCTTGTACTACCCATATCATCAATATTAATCAAGCAGGACGTAGGGTTTTACCTCCATCAAGAGGGCCCGAACCTGGGTAAAACATTGTGTCCCCTGCCTCCTGTTACCATCCGCCTAGACGCACAGTTCGGGACCCCCTACCCGAGATCCGCCGGTTTTGACACCGACAACGGGGATGCCGGAACACTTCAACAAGAAAGAAGAACAATAATGGCAACAGGATCAACGGTATAGTGAGCATGTGCATGACTCAGGGGGATACCGATGCACCCGGGTGTTGTAAAGTATCATGAAGGAAAGGAAACATCATATGATAGCCAAAGGTTCACTCTAATGTCATTCTTGTAATCACAGGGGTCGATATGGACGTCCACGGTTCCGCTATCGGTCATTGAGCGAAGGGGTTTCGTTCATGTCTATGAACATATAGGGTCACAAGCTTAAGGTAATCATGATCTATTGAGTGTCTGTAGGATGAGAGTATCGAGGATTTATTTGTGGAATTGTTTCATTAATATTTGGAATAGTTTCTAGAGGAACCGAAAGTGTTTTAGGGTCACCGGAAGGGTTTCGGAGTTTTTCGGGCAATACCTGGTATTCCCGATAATTAATATATGGGTGGAAAATGTTTTCGGTGATGTTAAATTATATATAAAGGGGTCTAGTAATTATTAGAAGGCTTTTATATAAATTTTAAATCTCAACGGGCCTTAAAAGGCCTTGAGGTGGAAGGCAACTTGGGCCACAAGGGGCCAAGTGGGGAGGCGCCCCCCTTTCCCTCTAGGGGTGGCTGAATCCTATTGGGGGAGGACTCCTCCTTTCCCGCTTGCCCGGCACAAGGGGAGGGGAGTCCTCCCCTCCTCTTGGCAGCCCCTCCTCCCCTCTAACCTATATATACATGAGGTGTTGGCCCTTTTTCAATACACAAGTTTTGGAGCCTCCTCTAGTTCTTCTAGTTCTAGTTCTAGTTGGTCCTAGTTGACTAATTTAGAGCTTGATCTAGTTCCTCTAATCCTCATAATTAGAAGCCCCATGCGGTTCTAATCTCCTCTCTCTAATTCTCCGGCGACAATTAACTATGGACGGCGAACCACTATTGTATCATGAAGACCGTACGCTTGCAACCAAGTAGAGAGGCCATGATTTTGATCTTCTGTTCGTCATTCGAGGGTGGTTTATGGGATAGTCATCAACAATTCGAGGGACTCCAAGTACGATCTACACCGACTCGTCTACTTCCACTGCACTCCGGAGTCGGTAACGATCGTTGATCCAAAACTTATATGCATCTTCATATTATTCGTTGGGCGAAAAAAATTGTTTTCTACTACGTTCCCCAACCCCGAATACACCACCATAATGTTTCCCAAGACAACCTAACCTATATAAAAATTGGAACCTTCTCCCACATGCCAGTGTATATTCATGGTCTGTCACATCTCCAAAGACCATGAGAACCTCTAGGGGCGAGGAAGACTAGAAAGCACGCTGACTAGAAGGCACACCTCAAAATCTCCTCCAAGGACATAATGATGATGTTTAATGACTGCCATCATAGTAAAGTCGTGGGAGTTAACACAAAACAACCCAAAATCTTGAAAGAATTCATCGGCTAGCAAATCTAGTGATTTTTTTAGCTAAATTCAATACAAGTGGAAAAGCTGAAACAATTGATCCAATGCATTGCTATATGGAGGATGTATCATTGTAGGATTAATTTTGTTATGTGGTCTCGAAATTCATAAGGTGCTCCAACTTGAGGTGGGTGCGAAGAAAAAAAATGCTAAACTAACACTACCATAAGAAACAAAACCAAAACATAGATGTGTTGTGCATGCTTTTATAGTAACTAGTCCCTACTACTTAAAAAGAATCGTAAGGCTCCCGTTCCTTCGTCCAACCTGTGTTCCCCCCTCCCTCCTCTTTTTTTCCTTTTCCCTTCCATCTTTGGTTTTCCTCCCATTGATTTTTCTTAAACTCAACACAATTGTCCCAAGTCTTATTAACTTTCCAAAATAAAATAATAGTTTCTTTGGCAAGACATTAAATTCTTAACAAATAAGTGATTAACAATAAGATGGCAGGTAAATCATGATGATTGTGTACAAAAACTTGTTAAATAAGTTATTACAAAATAAGTGCTTAATAAGATGATAGGTAAATCATGGTGATTATGTATAAAACTTGCTAAGGTTTTAGCGCACCAACATAATAATAGGTGTGCAGTCACGGGCCACTCTACTAGATTGTTTATGTTCACATTGCAATGCACGGGCAATTATCTATATAGAAAAAATAATGCAAGGCTCCAATATTTGTAACTATGTATGCATGTAACTAATTTGATATTCTTTACCAGACACAGTGTCTGACTGAAATCTATCAAGCAAAGAAACATATAGGTATTAAGGAACCGAGAAGCATTTCTTTAAAAGGTCACTAACTGTATGGAAGGGTTATAATTGCACTCAGCTCATAAGTAAACAACATGGACTACAACAAGACATGTTTGCAATCGTTATTCATCGCATTGATAAACATCTTCTTGTTTGTCACACTTGTTGGCGTATGCAACATAACAAATATAGGCCATCTTCTTCACCAAGTAAACGATCATCAATACATATTGAAATCAATAAACTTGGTATGAGTTTTTTGGGGGAGGGGAGATGAGTTAACATGGGTTCATGGATTGAACCATCCACCATTAAGCATCTTGGGAATTCACTTATTTCATTATGAGAGTCAAATAAAAACTACAAACCGATACATGATCACCGATGGGGAGTAGATGTTGCTTTCACAAAGAAAAAACATATGTTAACGCAACAAAAAGACATACATTAGTTTTTTATCGCAAGAGATATATTTCCATCGACCGTTACAAGAACAGGAAAAAATCAATTTTTGTGTGTTCATCAAAGGACGAGACGAGAAGGCAGTTTTCTCATTATTCTATTTCCCTGTGCTCTTTGTAGGTTCTCCGCGCTAAATCCATGGGTCTACGATGACAGGCAGGTTGATTTGGCGAGACCCAAAAACAGCACCACTACCTTGTCAAGACAACCTAACCTATGAAAAAACTAGAACCTTCTCCCACCTACAAGCGTAGAGCTGTGGCCAGATCTCCAAACACCATAAGAGCCTCTAGAGCCGAGACCTCCTGCAAGCACACAGGCTAGAGGACTCTAGATTGTCGTCCAAGGACTGCTGGGCGGCTAGGGTTCAATTATTACAATCATAGTAATGTTGTGGGAGTTAACACACAACCACCCAAATCTAAAAAGAATCCAACGGCTAGAAAATCTAGTGATTTTAGGGTTTAGGTCTAGCAAATCTAGTGATTTTATTTAGCTAAATAGTAAACTAAATTCAATGACAAGTGGAAAAAATAAGCATCAGATTTGATGCATTGCTATATGCAGAATTCATTTTGTTAGGTGGTCTCAAAATTGTTAGCTATTACTCAAAGTGGACGTTTATATGGAAGCTTTAGAGTGTGGGAGCTTTAAAAAAATAGATGTCATGTGGTGGACCTTGGAGAAACACAAAGTCCCAACAAAGTATATTACCCTCATCAAGGACATGTATGATAATATTGAGACAAGTGTTCGAACAAGTGATGGCAACACTGATGACTTCTTGATTAAAATAGGACTGCATCAAGGGTCAGCTTGAGCCCTTCTCTGTTTTGCTTTGGTGATGGATGAGGTCATGAGGAATATACAAGGAGAATCCCATGGTGTATGCTCATTGCGCATGATGTGGTGCTAGTCGATGTAGTCGACAGGTATAGGAAGTTAAGATATTTGGAGACAAATATTGGAATTGGAAGGCTTTAGGCTTAGCAGAAGTAAAACCGAGTATATGAGGTGCGATTTCAGGAGCAGGAGGTTAGCATGAGCAGGTGATACCTTAGAAGGACACCTTTCAATATTTGGGATCAATGCTGCAAAATGATGATGATGTCAATAAAGATGTGAGCTATCGAATCAAAGCTGGATGGATGAAGGGGCGTCAAACTTCTGGCATTCTATGTGATAAGAAAGTGCCACAAATGCTAAAAGGTACTCCCTCCGTTCCAAAATAGATGACCCAACTTTGTATACAAAGTTGGGTCATTTATTTTTTGTATACAAAGTTGGGTCATTTATTTTGGAACGGAGGGAGTAGGTTCTATAGAACAGCGGTTCGACCTGCGATGTTGTATGATGTTGAGTGTCCTGACTAAAAGATGACATGTTCAATAATTAGGTGCAGCGGAGATGCGATGTTGAGATGGATGTGTGGCCACACAATGACGAAGCGGACCGGAATGATGATATACGGGATAGAGTTGGGGGTAGCACCAATTGAAAAGAAGCTTATCCAACATCATCTAAGATGGTTTACTCACATTCAGCAAACCATATTCAGCGCGGGCCTCCAGAAGCTCCGGTGCATATTGGACAGCTGAAGTGTGCTGAAAATGTAGAAAAATCGGAATAGACCTAATTGACATTGAAGGAGTCCAAAAGAGAGATCTGAAGCACTAAAATATCACCAAAGAACTAGTCTATCCATGGTCACGGGTGCATGGAAGCTAGCTAAGGCCCTGTTTGGTTCAGCTGTGGATTTCTAAAAGTAGCTGTGAAAAATCTGCTGTGGAAAAACAGTTGTGAAAAATCTGATGTCAAAAATATGTAAGTCATTTGGCAAACTAGCTGATACAGCTTTTTCAGATTTTGACCCGCAGCGAAATCAGATTTTGGAAAGCACATCCTGAGCTGCTTCCGCTTTTGGTTCAGATTTTGACAGTAGATTTCTGGAATCGGATTCTGCTGGGTTCGCCCTTTGGTTCAGATTTTGTTGCGCGATAGCCGAATCCGTCGATAAAAGATAAACCAAATAGGGCCTAACTATCCCTGTGCCAAGATCTCAAGCACTAAAATATCACCAAAGAACTAGCCTGTCCATGATAAGGGGTGCATGAAAGCTAGCTATCCATGTGCTTAAATCATGATTGCGAGACCTTATGGATTTCAGGTCTAGCGTACCCTAACTTGTCTGGCACCAAAAGGCTTTTTGTTGATGGTCTCAAAATTGTTTCCTATTAAGCTATGGAAGCTGTCCAGACAACAACAATGCTAAGCAAACACGGCGTAAGAAACAAAACAAAAAAAACGTTCTAAAGCTCACTAGCAAAAACAATGCAAGGCTCCAATATATGTAACTATGTATGCATGTAATTGATTTGATATTCTTTACCAGGCACAGGGCAAAACTGACTGAAATATATCAAGCAAAGAAACATAGCTATTAAGGAACTGAGAAGCATTTCTTTAAGAGGCCACTAGCTCTATGGGAAGGATTACAATTACACTCGGCTCAGAAGCAAACAGCATGGACTACAACAACGCATTATTACGGTTGCAATCATTATTCATCTCTGAAAGGGCTCAATGCCCATTCCCAGGGTGATAGGATGGGTAGCGGCTTGCTGCGTTCGCTGAGGTCGTCTGGTAATCCCTCGACTGATAGGGGTAGGCATTGATGTCCGCCCCGAAGTTCGGCATGGAGTTGTCGGCGCGGCTGTATGGCCACTGGCCCATCACCATATCATCAAATTGGCTGTTGGAGTATGAAGGGAGATCAAACTGTGAATAACTCCTGTCCCTAAGCCCTTGAGGGCCACCGTTCAGATCACTGTAGTACGGTGCAAGCTCCTCATCATAGTATTGCTCCGACTGATCAAACAGGTACTGATCATTAAACATGCCATAATCAGGTGTGCTGGCGTTATTGGGAACATTATTCGGCATAGAGAACTGCCGAACAAACCCCGGCTGTAGAACCTTTCTTCTGTCGCCGAGCTCCTCGTCCAGCAAGTCATTGATGATGTCTAGGTGCGGAAACTCGTCGCCGACAAGGCCTTGCGGTTGGTACGGAGTGAATCTGGTCGAAATTTCAGACAACAGCTGCTTGCTTCTTGGTCTTCCATTCAAATTGAGCTTATCAGACTCATTGCCCACACTTGAATTCAGTAGACCATGATCATTACTGCTGCTGCTGCTGCAGCTTGCCTGCTGTGAGCTCTCTTCTCTCCACTGGTACTGATTGAGTGACTCAGGCTTCACCGTTCCAAACGTAAATCCAGGTTCCAATGATGACTTTTCTGTCCTAGCAGAGTTATCTGGTGACAGAATGGAAGGCGATGATGCAAACACTGATTGTGAGTGTGTAACTCCTTGCCCTGAGGAACTAGTATGATGAGTGAGACCGCTTGCTCCAACAGAACTTTTCTCCATCATGGCATTACGGTATGACCAGGGAATGTAGCTAGGAGCACTGGCAGAGGGCTCATTGCCCAACCGTCCAACTGCACTCCTCGAACGAGAAAGAACTGGTGCAGTCTGAACTGTTGAAACAGCAGGTGCCACTTGTTTTGCTGCGGGGACTTGTGGGGCACTCAAGGGCCTTGAAACTGTAATGACCTTGGTTGCACTAGAGCTATTTACTAGAGAAGTTGGCTTCTGAGATTCAGATTTGGTGGGCAGAGGTACCTGCAGAGGTCGACTTGCAACTGGAACTGACCTCTCATTATGAGTTGGAGGAACAGACAGAGGTCCTTTATTTGGAACTAGCTGAACAGTTGGGGCGGAAGCCACACCCGTTCTGGTAGTGGTAGTACTAGCTGCAGCAGCTGAAACTTCGGTTGCACGGGAACTCAGATTGTTGGTACTTTCTAGTGAAGATTTTGGCTGCTGGGAGAAGATAGGTTGCTTCTTAACAGGGCTCACAGAAGGAATGGAAGACTCCGTCATTCTTAACTTGGAGGGGCTCGTAACATCAACATGCCGCTGTGCATTTTGCTTCTTCTGTGACACAACTCTGTCATCCTGAAATGAGTTGATTTCGATTCTTATTCAGCCAAGCAGAACACTTGAGAAAATTGATAAAAAAAATAGCAAGACTGAACTAAATGAAAAGGCTGCTGGGCAGGTACATACCCCAGCCTCAAGTCTCATGTCCTTTGAGTTGCTAGATCCATAACTGCCATTGGGTGCTGGATTTGATCCACCATGTGCATGCCCTGTTCGCAAATCAGTATCCTTATTCCTCCGGTTGTTCCCTCTGAATCACAAAATAGAGCAGTGTAAATATCAAATGATAAAAATGAGGAGAAGTAATAAAATAAAATTATACCTATTGGATGAGGATTTGACATTTGTCCAGGCACCACCTGTATTCAACCCATTCAAAATAACTGAAGGAACCGAGTCAGATGAACAAGTAGACGAGCTATCATCAACAAATGAAGCCCTCTTTCCTGATTGCTCATTTTGCACATCACCGCCTTCAGGAACAATGCCTCGAGTTTCTGAAGCATCTGTTTCCCAATTAACAGGACTGGATTCACAGTCTTCAAGATCAACATTAAGCACCTCAGAATTATCATCTCTGTTATCAGAGATATCAGATGCTTCATCAGGATTGTCAGGATTTGAGGTCACTTCTTCAGCTTGACTTGACAAATCATCAGGGTTTCTATCATCTGATGGACTGCCCTCTAGAGCTACTTCCTTCATGTCAACCCTTTCATTTTTTCCTTTATTATTTTTCCGGTTATTTTTCTTTTGTTTGGCCTGAGCGAGAGAAATTAAACATTATCAAAGATCTCCTCAACTAATAAAAAAGGACAGGCACGTCAGAATAGATGAGATGTCAGCGCTACAATCTCCTACTGCACCATCAACATTGATTCCGGAAAGAACATGGCAAAAACTAGAAACCATTTGGCAAGGTAGATAAAATCTATAATGACAAAATAAGATGACATGGTTGCACTAGCGGAAGAAACCAAACCTGCTTTTTCCTGATACGTTTTTCCTTCTCAGCAGCACTACGCTTTGCCTTAAGTTCGATTTCTGCAAGCCCAGCAGCTTCTTCTTCACGGATGAGCTCTTCTTGGCGCTTCAAAGCCACAGCCTCTTGGTATGCCACTTCAATTCGACTGATTCAAGACTTATAAGTAACATGTGCATGCAGACCATAATTGACTCAAGACTTGTAAGATGTATGAATTTCATCATGGAACACCTTGTTTCCCAAGAAAAATAATATGGAAACAGGTTTATCTAATACTCCCTCCATCCCAAAATAAGTGTCTCAACTTTGTACTAGCTTTAGTACAAAATTGTACTAAGGTTAAGACACTTATTTTGGGAGGGAGGGAGTATCTAATAAGTAATAACGTCTGGTGTATGCTTGCCACAACTGGTAAAACCAGAACCAGGATAGTCATCACCCACTAAAGTACCAAAGTGACAGAAAAAAAAGGTCAAGTCTAGCATCAAATGCTGGCAATTGATATTTCAAGTTGCTGACTCTTGTTCCACAATTGTGGAGCAAAATACAAATCCTAGAGGGCCATGTTAAACTGCAGAAAACTTCTCACCTGAATATATGAGCCAAGGCAAAAAATTCTAGTGTCTTCCAGCCAAGCTCTATAAGTCGTCTGTCATCGCGCTCAATAGAGTCTTTGTTGAAGTCATCACCCGAGCTGCTTTCCTATAATCACAGAATTGGCTAGGACTTCTTAGATACAGTATAACAAGAACTCGTCGAGACATAAGTCTTAATAAGAACCTTCTTTTGCTAGTTTAACTCATCCCTGGCACAAGTTAATGACTCTTGATCCTACCTCAAAACAGTATTGTTTAGGAAAGCTTAGTTTGTTGAACACAATCTCAAAATTAGGCATCTAATGGTTATAAAATGGATGGTATGAAAAAGGTGCTCCAAATTAAGACATTGAAGATGAAACGAAAATATCTGTAGTCAATACCCAATGACCTGTAAAGCTGGTAAAATAGAAGAATGCATACCTTTGTGCGGTTCTGTGAAGCTTTTTCATCCTTGGTAGGCAATTGTTGGTGTGGCAGTGTGTCTAATGTAGCTCTTTCAAGCAAAATTAACACATCATCTGCCAAGACAAACATATCCTGCTCAACAAGCACCATAGAAGTGCTTCGAGCATCTGTCTCTGTTAATTTGGACAACCCCACTTGGTTCTTGCTCTTATATTCCAGAGCCTTCAGTCCGGTATACAGCGAGTCCATTACTAAGGTTGATGTAACTTCCTTTTCTATGAAAAAATGTTTCACTAGAACTTTCAATATGGTGTCAGTCTTTTCCCTTGTCATGTTCCGCCGCATACTTGGATCCATGCCTAGCCAGAATGCATTGAAACTGCAACCCACCAATTAAACATTTTAATAATGGAATGGCACAACACAACAAATTTTGTATTAATATTTATCTAACACGTGCTTGGTTCCACAGTAGCCAAAAAATATATCTTTATCTAACCTGGACCATCTCAGTCTATCCTCAATTAACCTGCAAAGCTTGCTTCTTCTTTCATCAATAAATCGCCGGCAAATTTGTTCCACATTTGATAAATACACCCTAACTAGTTCCCTTCGGTACTGGCCATCAAGGCAACGAAATGGGCGGTCTGCCTTCTCCCTCAAATATCACAATGCAGAAGCAGACATGGTTATGCGAAGTAAACATATACTCTCAATTCCAAAAATAACTGATGCCACACCAAAGTCCAGCCCTAGGCGGTGTAACCCACAGTGGGAAAATGGATGCCAAATAACTACAGAAAACAGATACCTAATAACTTGAACTTGAGCTTTGATGGTAAGAACATCCTCGATGACAAAGCCATCATGTAATTTTGATAGCTCCATAAACTTTTTCCAACCCCAGTCATGCTCTTTCTTCCAAAACCGGTGCAGCGTATCTGAAATGCCACTTTCTTTAAACTTCATGTGCAAAGGTCAACCAAAGCTACTAGCCAAGCAAAAATAGTGGTATACCAAACTCACCAGAATACTTAGATTTCTTAGGATCTCTATTAATTACAGCTATTGTAAACTGCGCGAAGTGGCTCCATCCTAAAATAAAAGCAAACAATAATAATATTCAAGATAACGTAGTGCGATCAAGAAGTGTGTTTGTTGGTAATACATGGAACATTTCATTTACCTGGGAGTAGTTTATCATGGTTCGCAACACAAAGAAAGAGTGACAAGTGATTGCAAACATCACATCCTTGTGGATAAATCAAAATGTACCTGAAAGTCAATCAGTAGATATCAATGCGTGATGTGCAGAACAAAAGCTTGAAAACACATATCTAACTCAAACATGATACTTATTGACATTTGAAGGCTACATATCAGATCACAAAGCAGATAAAAGTAGAGAAAAGATTGGCAAAATATATATGGATACAATTTCAAGTTATATGCGGAGCTCCCTCTTGGTACCCTATGAATATCATACCATTTATAACCGCCAACATCGAAGGAGTTACTCCGTAGCTCCCTCTTGTTGATTTGCGAAAAATTATCAATCCTCCATGTAAACTTTCCATAAAGTTCAGGAGGCCTTGGCCCTATTAGAATAGAAGAAAATAAAAACAACAGGTTAAATAATTGTCGATGCTAAATACTTAAGAAATTATACAAGGATTGGAACTAAATCAACCTATCAGAACATCCAAGTTCAACTTCTATCATAGTATAGCCAGACTAGTCAGTGAACCACCTAGGTTACTAGTCAAACTGGGAGTTCTACAAAATTATTGTAACAACCATTTTATTGATTTTCAACTCAATAAACAAGGAAAGATGAAACAAGGCAATATAAAACAAACTTATCAGTTCCGTGCCATTCCAGCCGAAACAGTTGACCATTCCATTTCGCGACCAGAACAGAATGTAGACGCTGCCATCCCATACCACTCCAAATTCACAGCATTGTGCCCAACCAGTTCTGGTGCTGCTAGTGTTTTGCCCTGTGATTCTAGGGCGTTGCTATCTCGCGCACGCTCGTTGAGACACTCGGTTTCCGACAAAGTAAACTTTCCTGTTTAAGCAAATAAGCGTGAGGTGGAAATGGAAAGACAGGTTGGGCCCCACCCGTTAAATTCAGCAGGGGAGAGAGATTATGGAAAGGCAAGCTGGGGCCCACTGGTGGAATTCACAGAAGGGTAGAGGATACGCACACATGCATGCATGCATGCATGGGCCCCGCGTCCAACATGGACAGCTTTTGTCACTAGCCCCACCGCATCTCACTCTCCTTGTTGAGGTGGTAATAACACGAAGCATCGAGTGTGAAGTTTTGCTATTCTTGCAGGCATGGGCGATTGGGCCGGCCACTAGCTAGACGTTGTACACAATGCTAGGCCAGGCCACCACTAGGCACTAACCCCTATCGTACCATTGTTTGTACTTTTTTATTCTTTCTTTGATAATATGATTACACACAAACAATGGTAAATCAAAACAGAATGGTTACCAGAAACGAATTAAAAGGATTAGTAAGTATGATAAATAAACCCTTGGATGGCATTTGACACTAAAAAAACACTATGGCATGCGATGGAGCATATTGAAACAAGATAATACATAACCAGGCCTGATTCTGGTTCTCTTTTTTGGTTCAAACAGTTATGAGCGGTCAGGTTTTAGAGGTAATGTAGAACTTAGCAATAGCTACTGGGAAACATGTATTTGATCCCAATTGCATTCACACATGATAGAAACCCTAAGAGATTGTGATATACATCATTAAATAAGTAAATATTCTTGAACATGCCGAAACTATTTTGCTAGTACGACAAACCGTATATATTCAGTATTCCATTATTACTTTTGCCATTTCCAAAAATAAATTGATAAATATGACTTAGTTTCAACCTCAAGGTTCGGTGAAGTACTATTGGGCTTCCTTCCAATAAATAACTCTAGAACCTCAAGAATTTGAAGCTAAGGAATGCTTCAGCTAATGTATCGTGATACACATCTCAACAATCCCACTGTAATTTGAATGAAATTTCAACTGGCATTCTGATGTGAGTGATTTTATGAATGATATTGCATGTCTCATGGGCAAATAATGCATCACTAAAGTCTGTAGATTTCAGTCACCTTATAGCACAAAAACTGACACTATAACTAATATAAGATATCTACAAGCTGATCAGCACTAGAATCATGTAACACTTGGCAAAAACTGTGGACTCCTCAAGCTTGCATGTCATAAACTTGCCATAGCATAATTAGTTAACTACTCCCTCGTTCCCAAATATAAGTCTTTTTAGAGATTTCAATAAGTGACTACATAGGGAACAAAATGAGTGAATCTACACTCTAAAATATGTCTACATACATCTGTATGTTGTATTCCAGTTGAAATGTCTAAAAAGACATATATTTAGGAACAGAGGGAGTACATGCAACGACTCATAAGCCTATGTTTTAAAATTAACATGAAACTATTTGTTACTTCTTCAAACTCATGAATCCTGATCCACAGAAGCACAAAACATAACTGGTTCAATCAGAACAGAAGAACGTACATGCCCAAATTTGCACAGGATAGTTGTCCTAAACCTACCAAAGATAAATAAAACTCTATCATCCATTATAGTGCATGGAGCCATGGGCAGTGATTCAGGAGTTCTACATGTATTATGTAGCACCACAACATAATCAAATGTTCTACTTTTATAGAGACAACACTTTCATGAGAACTAAATAGGTCATGGGCAAGATGGTAAAACTGGAAAATGTTATATTAAAATAACTATGTCTGAATGAAGCAGTAACAGGTAATATGAACAAATGCAAGGTAAAGTGAACAACACACCACAATCATCATCTTCAGTGTCCGAGTAAGCTGGTGAAGTGGATGGTGTTCCATTCTCAACTTGCTCGCTTGACCTCCACTCAGCTAAAGATTCCCCAGAATGGCTTTGTTGATCACTTGGCAAGTCCTCGGTTGATGAGGATCTACCATCCCCTGTATAATCTTCGACCAAAGTGCCAGCCATTAACCTATCCAGTACGGGGCTCGCCTTTTTCCTTCCTACAACAATGAATTAAGACCATATAGTCATCAAACCTCAGCATCAATAACAAAAGGAACATAAATAGGACAAAACTAAAACTCTAGCACCCGAAGACACCAAAAGCGGAAACAACTAGGGTTTCACTAGTCCGTAAGCAAAACCTATATCTATCGGCGTCACATCTCATAGCAAGCAGTTGCGAATAAGTCATGTATACAAAGCTGGCATTGCACAGGACGAAATGTGATCGGAGACAAGGGTAACGCCGGAGCACAAGCCAATCCAGCAAGAACTAGTTCCTGTCACGAGGCATAAAATACTCAACCCATAGATTCCAGAGGACACCATGGTCAGTCTACGAACCATCGACTAACTGAATGTTGAGGCCACAGAGACAAACTTAAGCAGCATTAAATCATCTACCCCAGGGCTAATTATATTATCGCTATCACCCTACACGCCTGCCCCTGCAACAAGGAAAATAAAAAGTCACTGCGCACGCCCACGAGGAGCTGACGCACGAGACCATCAGCTAAGCTAAACCCAGGCGCCCGTCGCCGCCCAACCTAACCTAACCTAAGCAATCCAAGGACGCGCCCCCGCGCGGAACCCAACGCAATCTCCCCGGGGCACGAACTGGGAGAGAGACCACGCACGCGCGCACGTAGGCGCGCAGATTAGATCGGGGCCGCGAGCGCGGCAATGCTCGCCTCGCCTAGGAACCTAGAAAACAAAATCTATCTCCTCCGATTTCGACCCTTCCCCCCGCGTAGTCCGGATCTGACCTCACCTCCGCCCCTCGCCTCAGACCGGTGCCGTTCCGCGTGCGTGCGTCGGAGACATGCCCGGGGATCGAGAGTTACCTGCACGTCGCTGTCGTCGACGTCGGCGGCGGCGGCGATGGCAGCTGCTTCGTCGAGGAGGAGATAGGGAGGGGCGGGGTGGGGGGGAGAGACGGAGGGGAAGGGAGCAGCGGGGTGTGCGTGCGCCCTAGTCGAGTCGAGTAACGAAATCGGATCGGGTTTAGCGAGGGAGGGAGGCTGCCTAAGCTAGGCTTAGGCTCAGGCTCCGGCTCAGGATTACCGAAGAAATGATTTGTTGGGTATTTCCGGATGGGGGTGGGTATATATAGCGTGGCCGCGCGTCAACATTAATTTTACTTTTTTATGAGCCAGCCAGTCGTATTTGGAAGCATTATATTGCTTACCGTACAATATTGCGTCTCACTCGGGCGCGTTTCGGTTAGGGCACATACCTCCACGGGATGTCAATGCCGTTTTTCCGATCGATAGTTGGTGCTCGGACGGATCCACCTCATGGTGCTCTATCGTCCGTCCGTCCCGGCCTTGCTCTAACTTCTATCGTCTCCTTTCTCTACCCTACCTATATTGTCTTCTTTCATCGCGGTCGGTGTATTTTGTATCATTTATTATTATTGCCATTATCTTTCCTATAATCTTAAGGATGTGTTTGCTTTGGGAACGAAGGTGGAATGGAATGTCATGATTCCATTCCACGAGAATGGGTCAGTTCTGTCTTTGTGGTTGGTATATGTAATTACGGGGGCATCCATCTTATGGTTCGCTCGTTCATCGATCATCACTCAATTATCTAAGGGTGTCTCTAACGGCGATCTGCAAATTTTCTGCCACATTCATCCACGGACAGGGGGCCAGTTAACGGACAAGGACAGGGGGCATCAATCATAGCCGCATACATTTGGCCTTCATTTTTTTTTCAAGTCCGCACGATCAAATAGCCACATGCAAAGGGTACAGACGTTCAAATAACCGCATGCAGCACTAGTTCAAATTTAAAAAAGTTCAAATATTACATCCCAACATTGTTATCCCCTTTCATCGCCCATTGATGCTCAATCAGATCTTCCTTCAGCTTCTCGTGAGTTGGTCGATGTTGAATTTGTTAATGCATTTGAATAAACTTCTCAAATGTGGCCGGATTAGGATCACCCACGTTCTCAAATTTCAGTGTTGCGGCAGCATCGTCATCCTCACCCTCGATGATCATGGTGTACATAATCACACAACATGTTGTCGCCTCCCACAAGGTTTCTGAATCCCATTGTTTAGCAGGTCCACGAACAACTGCAAAACGGGCCTGTAGAACTACAAATGCCCTCTCGACATCCGTTCTAGTCGCTCCTTGTCTTTGGGCAAAGTGAGCCTTTTTCTGACCAACTGGGTTTGAGATGGTGCTGATAAAGGTAGCCCATGGAGGATTGATAGCGTCAACCAGATAGTAGCCCATGGTGTACTCATGTCCATTGACAGTATAGTGACAAGGAGGAGCTTTTCCTTCAGTCAGTCGCGCAAACAACTGCGATCGTTGCAGCACATTGATGTCATTGTGTAACCCGGGCATGCCAAAGAAAGTGTGTCAAATCCAAAGATCATGTGATGCAACTGGTTCGAGAATGGTGGTTGGCTTCTTAACATGACCCTGATATTACCCTTGTAAAGCCTTCGGATAATTCTTCCATTTTCCAATGCATGCAGTCAAGAGATCCAAGCAAACATGTCCACCATCTTGCTTCTAAGATTGTCAGGAGCCTCTCAGTGTCTGCCACAGTTGGTTCTCTCAGGTACTGAGGTCCGAACACCTCGACCACGGTAGTTGCATACCTGACCATGGCATCTCCGCATGTGCTCTCAGAGATCCGTAGGTACTCGTCCCACGAATCTATGTTGTGCCATATGCAAGCATCTGGAGTGCGGCCGTGCACTTCTGGTAACCAGAGAAGCCAATCATTCCGACAACATCCTTCTTTAGGATGAAGTAGTCATCGTAGGACCGGACGCCATGGTACAAACGATCAAAGACAGTCTCGCGCATCCGAAAACGCCGACAAAACTGGTAAGCGAATAGTGCATAGGGGGCAAAGTAGCCGGCCATCAGTGTCAAATGCATGCGCGCCCTGTTGCGGTTGAGCACTCGATGAACCTTGATCGGGCCCTTGAAATTGAAAACATGCTCTTTGCATGCTCCGCGTCTTCAAGGACCGCCAACATCATCGCCGTCTCATCAGATTACTCCTTGTCCGATGAGTCATCTGACAACTCAACATACTTCTCTTATATGTACTCCAAATTGGAATCCATTCCTAGAAAGAAGAAGGGACAACTGTTTTCAGCTCAGGCGATTCATCCAACAATTGTCGGGCATGGTGAGAATTGTAGTAGCGGATGGTACCTGACGGGGCGGTCGCAGGACAGGGGTTGAACGAAGACGGAGGAGAAGCAGGGTGGAGCCCTGCTGGGGGCGCTGGAGGTGACGGAGACGCAGATTTCCGACAGGGGTGTGGCGTGATGGCCGGGGTGGTGGAGCGGCGGTTATAGCAAGAGAGAAAGAAGGAATGAGAGAAAATGGGGAGGATGGAGTCGCGGGGTCCTGGAAGGGTTTTGAGTGGGTCTGGGGTGTCGAATTCCTATGTTTCGTGTGTCCGGACTCCCGCAAAACTCCCCCACTTTTATCTCCATTTTGCAGGAGAAATCGCGTCCGGACCTCCTGCAGACCGATACAGGCTCGTGTTGTATGGCTCCTGCGGCCCGGACGGATGCGGGCGGTTTGCGGGTCCGCCTTGGAGATGCCCTAACCTATATCATTTTCTTTCTTTGTATTTGTCATACCTTCACATTGTTTTCCATTGTTGTCCTTGTTTCTCATATGACCTTAGAGGCATCCACCTCATGGCTCTCTCTTACATACATCGCATGTCCTTCCCTAACGTCTATCATATTTTATCTATGTATTCAACATAGCTTCGTACCGCCACCACAATCGTTCTCGTTCTCTCATTGGCCTTGCCTCCACTGACTCAACATCCACTACCATCGCCTCATAGAATCGTCCATTATCACTGTTGGGCTACAACCATCTTTATATGAACATACAATCGGGGGAACACATTGAAGCAATAAACCGCAAGCCATTGCACAACCTATGCCTTCATTCGAGTCAAGTACGATAAGAGAGAAAGCAGGATAGGAGAAGAGGGCAACGTTCACGTGATAATGGCACGGAGGATAAAAAATAGCCGTTTACTTGCCTTTTTGGTTACTACACAAATGTTGCCTCACATTGGGCTAGTGTCATTCTAGTATACCTCTACATTTGTGGCGCACATCGGACCAGGAAAACCGCATGTTATGGCACCACCTACGTCTTCGATTAGGTCAAAACCAACTAGAGAAAAAGAGAAGAGAGAAGAAAGGGGCAAAAAAAGGTTGTCAGTAGTGCAAAGGATGGAGTTTGTTTATTGTCGTTCACTTACCTTGTCAGTTATTATAAGCATGTCGCCTCCCTTGAACTACTGACATCCTAGTCTACCTCTACATTTCATAGGGCACATTAAACCAATCAATTGTTAGTTGTGGCACCACCCCCGTCCTCCGTTAGGTCAAGACCAGGGATAGAAAAAGGCAGGGAGGATAAAAGGGCAACAAATATTTGACAACAATCCCAAGGTTGAAGATTATTTCTTGACGCTCTATTACCTTTTCAATTATTGTATGGATGTCACCTCCTTTGGACTACTGCCATCTTAATCTACCACTACATTTTCAAGGAATGACGAACCAATCAACCGCGAGTTGTGGCACCACCTATGTTCCGGTTAGGTCAAGACCAATGATAGAAAGAGCGAGAAGGGATAAAGGGGTAACAAATGGTTGATGACAATGCAAAAGTTGAGTTCATTTCTTGTCATTTACTTACCTTCTCTTTTATTATATGCATGTTGGCTTTGTTAGACTAGTGTCATTTTAATTTGCCTCTACAAGCCTTAAGGGGCGTCGAACAAATCAACCGCGAGTTTTGGCACCACCTATCTTTTTGGCTGGGTCAAGACCAATGAGAGAAAAGGTGGGAGAGGATAAAAGGGCAACGAACGGCTGACGAATGCCACAAAGGGTGGAGTTTGTTTCTTATTATTTACTTACATTGTCAATTATTATATACATGTCATCTCCATTGGGCTCATGCGAGCTTAGTGTGCCTCTACATTCCTCAAGGCACATGAACTGATCAATCACAAACTATGGCACCACTCACATATTCGATTAGGTCAAGACCTATGAGGCAAAAGATGAGAGAGGAGAAAGTGGCAACAACAGACTGCAACAAATACAAATAGTGGATATCGTTTATTGTCCTTTACTTACCTTGTCGGTTAGGTAATGACTAGCTAGCGAGAGAAAAGTTAAGCAGAATAAAAGTTCAACAAATGGTTGAGGACAATGCAATGGGTGGAGATAGTTTCTTGTCAATTACAATATGCATATCACGTTTGTTAGACTACCATCTTATCTTGCCTCTACATTCCTCGAGGCACATCAAGGCAATAAACTGTGAGTTGTGGCACCACCGACATCATTGGTTAGGTCGAGATCAATGAGAGAAAAGGATATAGAGGGAAAAGGGCAAGAAACGATCGAGATAATGCAAAAGGTGGAGTTTGTTTCTTGCTATTTACTTACCTTGTCGGTTATTATGTACATGTCGCCTATGTTGGTCCATTGCCATCGTAGGTTGCCTCTACAATCCTCAAAGCACATCAAATCAATCAACCACAAGTTGTGGCATCATCTACGTCTTTGGATACGGTAGGACCAATGAGAGAAAAAGGCGCGTAGAGAGAGAGAGAGATGGAGAAACGTAGAGAGAGAAGGGGAGGGCAACAAATGGTTTATGACACTATAGAGGGTGGAATTTGTTTATTATAAATGACTTATCATGTTTGTTATTATATGCATGTCACTTACTTACAATGGTCTCCTGACATCTTAGGTTGCCTCTACAATCCCCAAAGCACATCGGATCAATCAACTGCAAGTTGTGGTGACACCTGCGTCTTTGGTTAGGTCAATACCAATGAGAGAAAAAGGTGTGTGTGTGTGTGCACACGCACAAAGAGAGAGAGAGAGAGAGAGAGAGAGAGAGAGAGAAGGGCAGCAAACGGTTTATGACACTACAAAGGGTGGAATTTTTTAGTATCAAATACTTATCATGTTGGTCATTTTATACATGTCCTCTGTTAGACTATTGTAGCCGCAGTCCGCCTCTACATTCCTTCGGGCACATCAAACCAATCAACTGCAAGATGTGGCACTACCTATGTATTTATTTAGGTCAAGACCAATGAGACAAATATCAGGAGAGGAGAAAATTAAAGGGTAATAAATGGGTGAAGATAATGCAAAGGATGGAGATTGTTTATTATCGTTAATTTACCCTATTGGTTAGGTCAAGACCGGAGAGAGAAAAGAAATGGGCGTGGTAAAAGGGCAACAGACGATGGACGCCAATCCAGAGTGGTATGATAGGTTCTACTAGCATCACCATGTCGAGCAAGTGGTCCAACAAATCGATATTGGGCCAAGGTAATAGGTGATGAGGTGATTAATAACCCAAAAGCGTAGGGGGTCAACTTTAGATCTTTTTGATAAGTAGACTACCGAACCCAATGAGGAGCAGAATGATTAAGCTGATGGAAAATAGGAAGGAAATTACTCCTATAAAGGATGCTGAAGTACCTGCCTCTTGGTGGCCTTCGTGAGTGAGAGTGCCCTCCGTGTTGTCCGTTTCGTGGTGGCTTGCTGCGTGCGCCACCCTCGGGCTCTCTGCATCATCCATTCTTCCTGGACGGCGCGCAACTGGACGACCCGGTTGGAAATATGCCCTAGAGGCAATAATAAATTAGTTATTATTATATTTCCTTGTTCATGATAATCGTTTATTATCCATGCTATAATTGTATTGATAGGAAACTCAGATACATGTGTGGATACATAGACAACACCATGTCCCTAATAAGCCTCTAGTTGACTAGCTCGTTGATCAATAGATGGTTACGGTTTCCTGACCATGGACATTGGATGTCATTGATAATGGGATCACATCATTAGGAGAATGATGTGATGGACAAGACCCAATCCTAAGCATAGCACTAGATCGTGTAGTTCGTATGCTGAAGCTTTTCTAATGTCAAGTATCATTTCCTTAGACCATGAGATTGTGCAACTCCCGGATACCGTAGGAGTGCTTTGGGTGTGCCAAACGTCACAACGTAACTGGGTGACTATAAAGGTACATTACAGGTATCTCCGAAAGTGTCTGTTGGGTTGGCACGAATCGAGACTGGGATTTGTCACTCCGTGTAAATGGAGAGGTATCTCTGGGCCCACTCGGTAGGACATCATCATAATGTGCACAGTGTGATCAAGGAGTTGATCACGGGATGATGTGTTACGGAACGAGTAAAGAGACTTGCCGGTAATGAGATTGAACAAGGTATCTGGATACCGACGATCGAATCTCGGGCAAGTACCGTACCGATAGACAAAGGGAATTGTATACGGGATTGATTAAGTCCTTGACATCGTGGTTCATCCGATGAGATCATCGTGGAACATGTGGGAGCCAACATGGGTATCTAGATCCCGCTGTTGGTTATTGACCGGAGAACGTCTCGGTCATGTCTGCATGTCTCCTGAACCCGTAGGGTCTACACACTTAAGGTTCAATGACGCTAGGGTTGTAAAGGAAGTTTGTATGTGGTTACCGAATGTTGTTCGGAGTCCCGGATGAGATCCCGGACGTCACGAGGAGTTCCGGAATGGTCCGGAGGTAAAGATTTATATATGGGAAGTCCTGTTTTGGTCACCGGAAGAGTTTCGGGGTTTATCGGTAACGTACCGGGACCACCGGGAGGGTCCCGGGGGTCCACCAAGTGGGGCCACCAGCCCCGGGGGGGCACATGGGCTGTAGGGAGTGCTCCTTGGCCTACATGGGCCAAGGGCACCAGCCCCACTAAGGCCCATGCGCCTAGAAGAGGAGAGGGGGCAAACCCTAAGGGCAGATGGGCCCTAAGGCCCATACACCTTGCGCCTCCCTCTCCTCCCCCCTCTTGTCCGCCACCCCTTGGCCATCTAGGGCTGCCCCCCCCTAGGGGTGGGAACCCTAGAGGGGGCGCAGCCTCCTCCCCTTCCCCTATATATATGAGGCCTAGGGGGCTGCCCATAACAGACGTGATTCGATCTCTCGTTGGTGCAGCCCTGCATCTCTCTCTCCCTCCTCCTCTGTGGTGCTTGGCGAAGCCCTACAGGATTGCCACGCTCCTCCATCACCACCACGCCATTGTGCTGCTGCTAGATGGAGTCTTCCTCAACCTCGCCCTCTCTCCTTGCTGGATCAAGGCGTGGGAGACGTCACCGGGCTGTACGTGTGTTGAACACGGAGGTGTCGTGCGTTCGGCACTTGGTCATCGGTGATTTGAATCACGACGAGTACGACTCCATCAACCTCGTTCACTTGAACGCTTCCGCTTAGCGATCTACAAGGGTATGTAGATGCACTCTCCTTCCCCTCGTTGCTGGTCTCTCCATAGATAGATCTTGGTGACACGTAGGAAAATTTTGAATTTCTGCTACGTTCCCCATCAGTGGCATCATGAGCTAGGTCTATGCGTAGTTTCTATGCACGAGTAGAACACAAAGTAGTTGTGGGCGTTGATTTTGTTCAATATGCTTGCCGTTACTAGTCTTATCTTGATTCGGCGGCATCGTGGGATGAAGCGGCCCGGACCGACCTTACACGTACTCTTACGTGAGACAGGTTCCACCGACTGACATGCACTAGTTGCATAAGGTGGCTAGCGGGTGTCTGCCTCTCCTACTTTAGTCGGATCGGATTCGATGAAAAGGGTCCTTATGAAGGGTAAATAGCAATTGGCATATCACGTTGTGGTCTTTGCGTAGGTAAGAAACGTTCTTGCTAGAAACCCATAGCAGCCACGTAAAACATGCAAACAACAATTAGAGGACGTCTAACTTGTTTTTGCAGGGTATGCTATGTGATGTGATATGGCCCAAAGGATGTGACGAATGATATATGTGATGTATGAGATTGATCATGTTCTTGTAATAGGAATCACGACTTGCATGTCGATGAGTATGACAACCGGCAGGAGCCATAGGAGTTGTCTTTATTTATTTATGACCTGCGTGTCAACATAAACGTCATGTAATTACTTTACTTTATTGCTAACCGTTAGCTGTAGTAGTAGAAGTAATAGATGACGAGACAACTTCATGAAGACACGATGATGGAGATCATGATGATGGAGATCATGGTGTCATGCCGGTGACGAGATGATCATGGAGCCCCAAGATGGAGATCAAAGGAGCTATATGATATTGGCCATATCATGTCACTACTATTTGATTGCATGTGATGTTTATCATGTTTATACATCTTATTTGCTTAGAACGACGGTAGTAAATAAGATGATCCCTTACAACAATTTCAAGAAGTGTTCTCCCCTAACTGTGCACCGTTGCGACAGTTCGTGTTTCGAAGCACCACGTGATGATCGGGTGTTAGACTCTAACGTTCACATACAACGGGTGTAAGACAGATTTACACACATGAAACACTTAGGGTTAACTTGACGAGCCTAGCATGTACAGACATGGCCTCGGAACACAGAAGACCGAAAGGTCGAGCATGAGTCGTATAGAAGATACGATCAACATGAAGATGTTCACCGATGTTGACTAGTCCGTCTCACGTGATGATCGGACACGGCCTAGTTGACTCGGATCATGTAATCACTTAGATGACTAGAGGGATGTCTATCTGAGTGGGAGTTCATAAGATGAACTTAATTATCCTGAACATAGTCAAAAAGGATTTTGCAAATTATGTCGTAGCTCGCGTTTCAGTTCTACTGTTTAGATATGTTCCTAGAGAAAAATTAGTTGAAAGTTGATAGTAGCAATTATGCGGACTAGGTCCGTAAACTGAGGATTGCCCTCATTAATTATCCTTAATGCACCGCTCAGTGTGCTGAACCTCGAACGTTGTCTGTGGATGTTGTGAACATCTGACATACACATTTTGATAACTACGTGATAGTTCAGTTAAACGGTTTAGAGTTGAGGCACCGAAGACGTTTTTGAAACGTCGCGAAACATATGAGATGTTTTGAGGGCTGAAATTGGAATTTCAGGCTCGTGCCCACGTCAAGAGGTATAAGACCTCCGACGATTTTCTTAGCCTGCAAACTAAGGGAGAAAAGCTCAATTGTTGAGCTTGTGCTCAGATTGTCTGAGTACAACAATCATTTAAATCAAGTGGGAGTTGATCTTCCAGATGATATAGTGATGTTTCTCCGAAGTCATTACCACCAAGCTGCAAGAGCTTCGTGATGAACTATAATATATCAGGGACATATATGATGATCCTTGAGATATTCGCGATGTTTGACACCACGAAAGTAGAAATCAAGAAGGAGCATCAATTGTTGATGGTTAGTGAAACCACTAGTTTCAAGAAGGGCAAGGGCAAGAAGGGATACTTCATGACACGGCAATTCAGCTGCTGCTCTAGTGAAGAAACCCAAGGTTGAACCCAAACCCGAGACTAAGTGCTTCTGTAATAAAGGGAACAGCCACTGGAGCAGAATTACCCTAGATACTTGGTAGATTAGAAGGCTGGCAAGGTCGATAGAAGTATATTGGATATACATTATGTTGATGTGTACTTTACTAGTACTCCTAGTAGCACCAGGGTATTAGATACCGGTTCGGTTGCTAAGTGTTAGTAACTCGAAATAAAAGCTACGGAATAAACGGAGACTAGCTAAAGGTGAGCTGACGATATGTGTTGGAAGTGTTCCCAATGTTGATATGATCAAGCATCGCACGCTCCCTCTACCATCGAGATTGGTGTTAAACCTAAATAATTGTTATTTGGTGTTTGCGTTGAGCATAGACGTGATTGGATTATGTCTATCGCAATACGGTTATTCATTTAAGGAGAATAATGGTTACTCTGTTTATTTGAATAATACCTTCAATGGTCTTGCACAATGGTTTATTGAATCTCGATCGTAGTGATACACATGTTCATGCCAAAAGATATAAGATAGTACCACCTACTTGTGGCACTGCCACATAAGTCATATCGGTATAAAACGCATGAGGAAGCTCCATGTTGATGGATCTTTGGACTCACTCATTTTTGAAAGGTTTGAGACATGCGAACCATGTCTATTGGTGTATATGCATGAAGAAACTCCATGCAAATGGACCGTTTGAACTCACTTGATTTTGAATCACTTGAGACATGCAAATCATACCACATGGGCAAGATGACTGAAAGCCTCGTTTTCAGTAAAATGGAACTAGAAAGCAACTTGCTGGAAGTAATACATTTTGATGTGTGCAGTCCAATGAGTGCTGAGGCATGTAGTGGATATCGTTATGTTCTTACTTCACAGATGATTTGAGTAGATGTTAAGTATATTTACTTGATGAATCACGAGTCTGAATTATTGAAAGGTTCAAGTAATTTCAGGGTGAAGTTGAAAGATCGTCGTGACAAGAGGATAAAATATCTATGATATGATCATAGAGATGAATATCTGAATTACGAGTTTGGCACAGAATTAAGACATTGTGGAAACTATTTCACAACTAATACAGCCTGGAACACCATAGTGTGATGGTGTGTCCGAACATCATAACTGCACCCTATTGGATATGATGCATACCATGATGTCTCTTATCGAATTACCACGATAGTTTATGGGTTAGGCATTAGAGACAACCGCATTCACTTTAAATAGGGCACCACGTAATTCCGATGAGATGACACCGTATGAACTATGGTTTAGAGAAACCTAAGCTGTCATTTCTTAAAAGTTTGGGGCTGCGACGCTTATGTGAAAAAGTTTCAGGCTGATAAGCTCGAACCCAAAGCGGATAAATGCATCTTCATAGGACACCCAAAACAGTTGGGTATACCTCCTGTCTCAGATTCGAGAGCAATTGTTACTAGAATCGGGTCCTTTCTTGAGGAAAAGTTTCTCTCGAAAGAGTTGAGTGGGAGGATGGTGGAGACTTGATGAGGTTATTGAACCGTCTCTTCAACTAGTGTGTGACAAGGCACAGGGAGTTGTTCCTGTGGCACCTACACCAATTGAAGTGGAAGCTTATGATAGTGATCATGAAACTTCAGATCAAGTCACTCCCAAACCTCGTAGGATGACAATGATGCGTACTACTTCAGAATGGTACGTAATCCTGTCTTGGAAGTCATGTTGCTAGACAACAATGAACCTACGAGCTATGGAGAAGCGATGGTGGGCCCAGATTCCGATAAATGGCTCGAGGCCATAAAATCCGAGATAGGATCCATGTATGAAAACAAAGTGTAGACTTTGGAAGAACTACTTGATGGTCGTAAGGCTGTTGAGTACAGATGGATTTTAAAAGGAAGATGGACAATGATGGTAAGTATCACCATTAAGAAAGCTCGACTTGTCGTTAAGATGTTTTCTGACAAGTTCAAGGAGTTGACTACGATGAGACTTTCTCACTCGTAGCGATGCTAAGAGTCTGTTGGAATTATATTAGCGATTACTACATTATTTATGAAATCTTGCAGATAGGATGTCAAAACATTGTTTCCTCGACGATTTTCTTGAGGAAAGGTTGTATGTGATACAACCGAAAGGTTTTGTCAATCCTGAAAAGATGCTAATAAGGATGCAAAGCTCCAGCAATCCTTCTGAGGACTGGAGTGAGCATCTCGGAGTTGGAATGTACACTTTGATGAGATGATCAAAGATTTTGGGTTTATACAAAGTTTATGAGAAACTTGTATTTCCAAAGAAGTGAGTGGGAGCACTATAGAATTTCTGATGAGTATATGTTTTAACATATTGTTGATCGGAAATGATGTAGAATTTCTGGAAAGCATATAGGGTTATTTGGAAAGTGTTTTTCAATGGAAAGCCTGGATTAAGCTACTTGAGCATTGAGCATCAAGATCTATAAGGATAGATCAAAACGCTTAATAGTACTTTCAAATGAGCACATACCTTGACATGATCTTGAAGTTGTTCAAGATGGATCAGTCAAAGAAGGAGTTCTTGCCTGAGTTGTAAGGTATGAAGGTAAGACTTAAAGCTCGACCACGGCAGAATAGAGAGAAAGGACGAAGGTCGTCCCCTATGCTTAAGACAGACTCTACAGTATGCTATGCTGTGTGCCGCACCTGAAGTGTGCCTTGCCATGAGTCAGTCAAGGGGTACAAGAGTGATCCAAGAACGGATGACAGGACAGTGGTCAAAGTTATCCTTAGTAACTAGTGGACTAAGGAATTTTCTCGATTATGGAGGTGGTAAAAGAGTTCGTCGTAAAGGGTTACGCCGATGCAAACTTTGACACTAATCCAGATTATTCTGAGTAGTAAACTGGATTCGTATAGTAGAACAGTTATTTGGAATAGCTCCAAATAGAACGTGGTAGCTGCATCTAGGAGATGACATAGAGATTTGTAAAGCACACACGGATCTGAAAGGTTCAGACCCGTTGACTAAAACCTCTCTCACAAGCAACATGATCAAACCCAGAACTCTGTGAGTGTTAATCACATGGCGATGTGAACTAGATTATTGACTCTAGTGCAAGTAGGAGACTGTTGGAAATATGCCCTAGAGGCAATAATAAATTAGTTATTATTATATTTCCTTGTTCATGATAATCGTTTATTATCCATGCTATAATTGTATTGATAGGAAACTCAGATACATGTGTGGATACATAGACAACACCATGTCCCTAGTAAGCCTCTAGTTGACTAGCTCGTTGATCAATAGATGGTTACGGTTTCCTGACCATGGACATTGGATGTCATTGATAATGGGATCACATCATTAGGAGAATGATGTGATGGACAAGACCCAATCCTAAGCATAGCACTAGATCGTGTAGTTCGTATGCTGAAGCTTTTCTAATGTCAAGTATCATTTCCTTAGACCATGAGATTGTGCAACTCCCGGATACCGTAGGAGTGCTTTGGGTGTGCCAAACGTCACAACGTAACTGGGTGACTATAAAGGTACATTACAGGTATCTCCGAAAGTGTCTGTTGGGTTGGCATGAATCGAGACTGGGATTTGTCACTCCGTGTAAATGGAGAGGTATCTCTGGGCCCACTCGGTAGGACATCATCATAATGTGCACAGTGTGATCAAGGAGTTGATCACGGGATGATGTGTTACGGAACGAGTAAAGAGACTTGCCGGTAACAAGATTGAACAAGGTATCTGGATACCGACGATTGAATCTCGGGCAAGTATCGTACCGATAGACAAAGGGAATTGTATACGGGATTGATTAAGTCCTTGACATCGTGGTTCATCCGATGAGATCATCGTGGAACATGTGGGATCCAACATGGGTATCCAGATCCCGCTATTGGTTATTGACCGGAGAACGTCTCGGTCATGTCTGCATGTCTCCCGAACCCGTAGGGTCTACACACTTAAGGTTCGATGACGCTAGGGTTGTAAAGGAAGTTTGTATGTGGTTACCGAATGTTGTTCGGAGTCCCGGATGAGATCCCGGACGTCACGAGGAGTTCCGGAATGGTCTGGAGGTAAAGATTTATATATGGGAAGTCCTGTTTTGGTCACCGGAAGAGTTTCGGGTTTATCGGTAACGTACCGGGACCACCGGGAGGGTCCCGGGGGTCCACCAAGTGGGGCCACCAGCCCCGGGGGGGCACATGGGCTGTAGGGAGTGCTCCTTGGCCTACATGGGCCAAGGGCACCAGCCCCACTAAGGCCCATGCGCCTAGAAGAGGAGAGGGGGCAAACCCTAAGGGCAGATGGGCCCTAAGGCCCATACACCTTGCGCCTCCCTCTCCTCCCCCCTCTTGGCCGCCACCCCTTGGCCATCTAGGGCTGCCGTCCCCCCTAGGGGTGGGAACCCTAGAGGGGGCGCAGCCTCCTCCCCTTCCCCTATATATATGAGGCCTAGGGGGCTGCCCATAATAGACGTGATTCGATCTCTCGTTGGTGCAGCCCTGCATCTCTCTCTCCCTCCTCCTCTGTGGTGCTTGGCGAAGCCCTGCAGGATTGCCACGCTCCTCCATCACCAGCACGCCATTGTGCTGCTGCTGGATGGAGTCTTCCTCAACCTCTCCCTCTCTCCTTGCTGGATCAAGGCGTGGGAGACGTCACCGGGCTGTACGTGTGTTGAACGCGCAGGTGCCGTGCGTTCGGCACTTGGTCATCGGTGATTTGAATCACGACGAGTACGACTCCATCAACCCCGTTCACTTGAACGCTTCCGCTTAGCGATCTACAAGGGTATGTAGATGCACTCTCCTTCCCCTTGTTGCTGGTCTCTCCATAGATAGATCTTGGTGACACGTAGGAAAATTTTGTCCATGATGGGTGGACCGCGGGCGCGTGATGAGTCCAATTTACGTGATGTTTTTCCCTTATATTTTGTGCCTACAAGGTGGGCTTTGTGGAATTTTGATACGCTTCCAACGTATCTATAACTAGATGATACCCCACTACTGCAGGATGCTGCTAATGCGGCACTACGATGAGAGACCCTTCAAAAACTGTGTGTGATGCCATAATCGCAAACGGTGTTGTATGAAAACCGTCAAAAAAAGGCGAAAACATTTGCGATGGAGGATGCATCAAACATGGTTCAAATTTTAGTTGCGTGTGCGATCCAGGGCATACGGTTCAGTCCAATGAACTGTTTGCGATGAGGCGGAACAAAGAAATGGGCAGCCTGATGAAGGCGTGTGCGATATAGAGCATACGGTTCACTCGGATGAACTATTTGTGATTAGGCAACAGAAAAGAAACGGGTAGCCAGATGAAGGTGTGTGTGATATATAGCATACGGTTCACTCAGATGAACTGTTTGTGATTAGGCAACACAAAAGAAATGGCCAGCCACATCAAGGTGTGTGTGATTGAGGGCATACGCTTCAGAAGGATTAACTGTTTGCGATTAGGCAACAGAACAGAAACGGGTAAGCCAGATCAAAGTGTCTGCGATTGATGGCATACACTTCACATGGATGAACTGTTTGCGATTAGCCACGACAAACTGAAACAATTAGATAGATCAACGTGTGTGCGCTAGACGAGCACACCCATTCTAATTAAAAGACGTGTGCTGACATCGCCTATTGCAGTGCACCCTATGGTGCAAACGCCACGTACGCGGCCGAGAAGGCGTACGTGCCCATGTTATGCCTTTCGGGAATAGTGCCGCACTTATAACCGCCAGTAAATTTTGAGCATGCGTCCCGTCACATTCCAAATTGCAAACCTGTTCACACTGATCAAAATCTAAACGGTTTCCCACTTAGGAGCGTATTACTACGCGGTTATAAATACTACTACTCCAAGATGACTGTACATTCCTCCTCAACTCCTCATCCATAAAAAGTCAAAAACAAACAAGTCATTCATCATCGTTCGCTTGCGTCCGCCATGGCCAGCGTGAGTTCTGGGTCGAGAGATTGCCACCAGGGAGAGGCGATCCTGGAAGCGGGAGCACGAGAGATGTCCCGCCTCGCCGTGATAGCAGCCAACATGTCCCGCCGCACGGCCGTAGTAGCAGAGAGGTCCCGCCGCGCCGCCGAAGCAGCATAGAGGACCCGCCGCGCCGTCGATGCAACAGACTGGTCCGGTCGCGCTGTGGAAGCAGAAGAGATGTCCCGCCGTGCCACAAATGCAGTAGAGATGTCCCCCCTTGCCGCGGCGGCCTGAGAAAATGCCTCGCGGGCAGGCGAGGACTCTTACAGGCACATGCATGCCCTCGTCCATAGGCAGATGGATCAGATCTCCAGGTGGGCGAGGTTGCAGGATGACCTGCAAGCCTCATTTGAACAGTCTACCGATGTCATCCGACAACTAAATGAGAGCAATGCGAAGCTCCGGGCCAAGCGCGACCTGCTGAGGGTGAAGATCGTCGAAAGTGCAGAGCAGCAGGAGCAGACCACTGCCTTGTTGAAGAGGACCGACGTCATCGTCAAGAAACTTATGGACGAGAATAACAAGCTGCACATCGAGCACAAAAGGCTGGTGGAGGAATCCGTGGATGCTCTCAAGCAGCATCTTGAGGACAAGAAAGAGCTCGTCGCCGCTCGCCACGGAGGCTAGTTCCCGCGGCCTGCAGCAATGCATCAAGAATATAGAGATCAGCGAGCCAGATCGTTGTCTTCCTTCTTCTTTTGCCATTGTGTATTTCGGGTGTTGCTGCATGTGGCTTTTTTAATATGTTTCTAAATATGTAAGACAATTACTATCCACTGTCATCGTCCTTATATTCATCATGCTTGCTATAAGTCGTAGTCGATGCTATATAGGTCCGTCGGATCTTACATTAAGATCCATGCAATTTTTTTTCTTCAGATTTTCATTTTTCTCTCTTAAATCTCAGTCTAGTGAGACATATAGCCACGTTGTAGAACAGGTGCTCGGGCACCATTAATGGAGACATTGGGAGGGAGGTGCGCGGCGGGTAGCGGTCAAAGGGCTCTCCTCCCGATGAGCACGCGCAGGGGTCTGATCGCACGCCTCCCATACTCAAATAGCTACCCCACACGGCACCTCCTAGCCCATAAAAAAAGAGGACGCGTGGCCGCACGTAATTGGTAAGTCGAACGCACACGGTTTCAATAATACTTGTGTTTCCGATTTGTAACGTGACATCACTTGTTCCAAAATGACTTTGTTGATTGTTAATGTGTGGGCCTTCGCAAATCGGACAGAAAAAATACTACAACATGTTGGTGCCATGTTATGAGACCATGCCAAGTTTCATGATTTTCAGACGTGTTTTGGAATTACAGGAATTAAAAAACCAAGTTTCTCAATCTTTTTGGCCGAGCCACGACGCCCAGATGTTTAAATTTCACTCCCGTATCTTGCATGGGACCTAGAAATTCACCCAAGGACACACATGTGATTTTTCAAACAACTTTGGTGTACTGGAGCATGTGCTTGTAGTTCAAATTTGAACTGTGCACATTAAATGCCCAGAAACTCAATTAATGTATAAAAAGGCCAAACAAACCCAGAACAATTCCAAAATTTAGCACGGTACTTCTATTTGGTCTAATCTGGTTGTGTAAAAAAATAAGGCGGGAGAAAGCAGTGTACGTATGTCGTTTCGCACACGGAGGTGACACGTTCCCTCTTGGAACCATGAGCCTTCTTGAGGGAAGCTCCAGTTTGCAAGAAGCTTACACCAAAGCTTGTCCCAATTCGGCCAAAAATATAACCGCAGCATGTTGGTGCCATGTCATGACACCATGCCAAGTTTCATAATTTCAGGCGTGTTTTGGAATTACATGAATTAAAAAAGCAAGTTTCTCAATCTTTCCGGCCGAGGCATGACGCCCAGATGTTTGAATTTCACTCACATCCCTTGCATGGGACCTAGAAATTCACCCAAGGACACACATGTGATTTTCAAACACCTATGGTGCACTGGAGCATGTGCTTGTAGTTCAAATTTGAATTATGCACATTAAATGCCCAGAAACTCAATTAATGTATAAAAAAGGCCAAACGAACACGGAATAATTCCAAAATTTAGCACGATACTTCTATTTGGTCTAATCTGTCTGTGTAAAAAAATTAAGGCGGAAGAAGGCAATGTACGTATGTTGTTTCGCACACGGAGGTGACAAGTTTCCTCTCGAAACCAGGAGCCTTCATGAGGGAAGCTCCGGTTTGCAAGAAGCTTACACCAAAGTTTGTCCCAATTTGGCCAAAAAATTTACTACAACATGTTGGTGCCATGTCACGACACCATGTCAAGTTTCATGATTTTCAGCTGTGTTTTGGATTTACAGGAATTAAAAAACCAAGTTTCTCAATCATTCCGGCTGAGCCACGACACCCAGATGTTTGAATTTTATTCCCATTTCTTGCATGGGACCTATAAATTCACCCAAAGAGACACATGTGATTTTTCAGCAAACTTTGGTGAATTGGAGCATGTGCTTGTAGTTCAAATTTGAATTATGCACATTAAATGCCCAGAAACTCAATTAATGCATAAAAATGCCAAACAAATCTGGAATAATTCCAAATTTAAACACGACACTCATGTACTAGTTGCATGTTCACTGTACGTAAATGTTCTAGCAATTCAAACACCATCCTTTCCATCCATAACATCATTTTGTCTTTCAAAACATAATGAAAAAACTCAGGTATACCACAAACAGTTTACTAGAAAGAATCGTGTGGGATGCGATATAAAATATCTTGGTGCACCATCTTGTCTGGCTTAGGCAGGAGGCTTCGTCGTCTACAGTCCACCGCCCCCGCTTGAATCACACTTGCGCGCCAGTTTCTCATGGCATCGACCGAATTTTTTTTGCCACCGCGGAAATATCTATCTCCCCGCCCCCTCCCTCCTACCAAAAGCCACATTTCCACTATTCCTCCTTGCTTTCCAAGTTCAAACCTTCGCTGCTACTTACTGGCAGCTCAGCCTCCTTGCCAACGACCCTTCTTCTTGCAGCGCCGCCTCCTTGCCGGCTACCCTTCTTCTTGCAGCTCAGCCTCCTCACCGGCGACCCTTCTTCTTGCAGCGCCGCCTCCTCGCCGGCGACCCTTCTTCTTGCTGCGCGGCCTCCTTGCCGCCGACCCTTCTTCTTGTTGCGCGGCCTCATCAATATGGTCAGGTAATCCACACCCCACCCACACCATCCTCCTCCTTTCCTGTCCCACATGCCCCGACTGACGAGCGACACCTTCCACCGAAATCACTGCCCCCCTCCTACAATTAAGCGCCGCCCACAACCATTTTACACACAGTATAACATGGAGCTGAGTAGCATGCGACCGCACGCGCGAACGAGGGCGCTATGGCTGACATGCGTGTTGACCGCCAGATCTTGGAGGATCACCTCGTCTTTGAGGCCACCGTCGACACCGCCGCATGGTTGTCTACTTTAAAATACAGTTCGTGATGTTTTCTCGAGGCCACCGCCAGTGCCTTCTAGTGATTTGTCCTCTGTAATGTTAATATGCAATCTGATGTTCAGTTAACAGTTTGGTCCTCTGAAATGTAATGTTCAGTTAACACTTGGGTCCAACAATTGCTACATTTCGTAGTACTGTTCTCAAGCATTCTTTTTTATTAACTGTCTTATCTTCTAGTACATGTTTCTATTCTGCAATGTCGTGCTTAGTTAACTATTTTGGTTCATTTGGTCTGTTGTCCATTTAACCGTTTGGTTCAGTTCTGCAATTTGATTTTCATTTGTTGTGGGTACAATTTTGTATTGTTATGCATGTGGCACCAATCGAATTTGGCTGTACTCAATACATATTCTACTCGTAGTATGGCAACTCTCAGTTAACCTGATCAAGATCTTCCTTATGTGTGTTGCAGGGAAACAATGGGAGACACTGCGGTTTACCATCGAGGTTTGTTCAAGTAGGGTCCGTTGGCTAATAGCACATTATTGTGCAGTTGCAGGAATCATTCTAATATTTAGGTTTCCTACAATTTGGTCTTGCAAATGTAGGTCCCGCTGTCAGAGGCTTAGACCCACTATTCGACCCATTTTGCATATGGGGAAATGAGATGTCCATGAATATCAATCAAGTCTAGAAACTCAGAAAGATTGTTAGGATGAAGAAACTTGCGACGAATAACAGTAAGACCTTTGTTTGCACAATGAAGAAGACATCAGTCAACTATAGGATGGTACCAACTCTTTTACCTTGTTTTTACCCCTTACTGTAAGTGCATCTAGTGCCACCCCTAGTTGGTTTTGGAGTATTGACGACAAACCTAGTTGAGGGACTAATGTGTTTGTGAGAATTGCAGGATAACACAGGTAGAAGTCCCTCATTGATTCGGTTTTACTACCAGAGATGACCCCTAAAAATGTACGAAGACATTGAAGTCAATGGTGGTATATGAAGATATTCACATTGAAGACTATGACAAGAGAAGACACCATGTGAAGCCTATGGAACTCGAAGACTTAGATCTTTCGTAGTTCTCTTTCATTTGTGTTGAGTCATAGGAACCACCGTACTGTTAAGTGGGGTCCAAGAGAACCAGTCAGAACGACTGAAGTGATGCCTAATTCAAAACCTATGTCTTTGAGTGAAGACTATGAGAGCAAATCTTGTCCAGAGTCGGACAAGTCAGCTTTGCTTGTAGCCCAAGTAAAGTTGCCGTGTGAGTTTGAAATCTGACCGTTGGAACACGTGTCAGTTCCTTAGTGACCCAGGGTCATTTCGGACAAATCAGGTCGGGTTGCCTAGTGGCTATAAATAGCCCACCCCCTACAACCATAAACGGTTGGCTGCTCAGATTCAGTGCACGGCTTTTGTCGTTTGAGAGCAACCCACCTCGAAGCCTTTGAGAGAGAGAATTCCTAGCGAGGATAAAGCCCTAACCACCCAGAGCCAGAGAGAATTGGGCATCACTTAAGTCTTCTTGTCTGAGTGATCTGAAGACTTATTACACTTGAGGACTGTGCATCCTCCAGCCGGTTAGGCGTCGCGTTCTGAGCATCCAAGAGACATTGTGGATTGTCGGTGAACGAAGTCTGTGAAGGTTTGGGAGTCTACCTTGAAGACTTACCAGAGTGATTGGGCGAGGTCTGTGTGACCTTAGCTCAAGGAGAATATGGTGAGGACTGGGTGTCCTGAGCTGCGTGTTCAGGACTGGGTGTTCGGGACTGTGTGTCCTAAGGTTTAAATACCTAGCCGCTCCAACCAGACGTACAGTTGTCACAGCAACTGGAACTGGTCCAACAAATCATTGTCTTCAACGAGTCACTGGTTTCATCTTCACTTCCTTTTACTTACTGTTACTCATTGTGAAGTCATTGCATGCTTGCTCTATCTTCTGTCTTCACAACGTGACTGTATGATCTGTTTGGCTTCATAATATCTTCCTACCTGATCCTTATTACACTGCAGCTATTTGTCATTGTGCTTTCACTCTACTGAATACTTGACCATGGCTTGCCTAGTGTAGTCTACCTTCCGCTGCATAGTAATAGGCATATCTCTACTGTTTGTCTTCATAACTTCCACGTTTTGAAGACTTTCATAAAAACCGCCTATTCACCCCCCCCTCTAGTCGATATAACGCACTTTCAATTGGTATCAGAGCAAGGTGCTCCCTTGTTCTGTGTGATTCGGTTTAACCACCTGGAGTTTTAGCTATGTCGACTGCAGGGATAATCAAAGTCTCCACTGCGTACCCCGTCTTCAATGGAACTGAATATCCCTACTGGAAGAATAAGATGCGCATGCATCTTGAAGCCATTGACGTCGACCTATGGTATGTCGTCGAGAACGGCGTTCCCAAGGCTGGAGAAGGTGTCACTGCTGCTGATGTCAAGAAGTTCACTCAACTGGACTCTACTGCCAAGAATATCATCTGTGGTCATCTGACCAAAGGACAGTATGGCCGTGTGAGTGCCTTGAAGACATCCAAGCTGGTCTGGGACTGGCTCTCCAAGGTCAATGAAGGCATCTCAACCCAGAGAGATCAGAGAATCAGTGTTCTTCGCAACCTCTTCAACCGCTTCAAGCGAAATGACAATGAGAATGTCCAGCACACATTTGACCGGCTCACTGACATCACAAATGAGCTTCAAGCCCTCGGCGCTACTGAGATCACCAAACATGAAATCGTCAAGACGCTGCTGAGATCACTTGATAGTTCGTTTGACATCCTAGCCCTGTTGACACACGAACGTCCTGATTTCAAGACACTCGATCCGTCTGACATACTTGAGAGGCTCAACACACATGAGTTTCAGCTTTCTGAGAAAAGAGATATCTACGGTCCAAACTATGGGCGGACTCGTGCCTTGAAGGCAAAAGTTGTTTCCTCATCTGAAGAAGAATCTGACAGCAGTTCTGATGATCCTGAAGACATTGGAAGGGAACTTGCAATGCTAGTGAAGAAGTTCCAAAAATTCACCAAGAAGAAAGGCTTCAGAAAGTCTTCACGATCAAGCTCAAGGAATGATGAAGCTTCTGCTCATGACTACAAGAAGAAAACATGCCACAAGTGCAAGAAAACTGGACACTTCATCTCTGAGTGTCCACAGTGGGACAATGAGAGCAGAAAGAAGAAGAAGAGCAAGGAATATGACTCTGACGATAAGAAGAAGAAGAAATACTCAAAGTCTTCTTCCAAGTCTTCCTCAAAGTCTTCATCACACAAGAAGAGCTCATCTAGCAAGGCACGTGCGTTTGTTGGCAAGGAAATGTATTCAGAGGAGGAGTCCGCTTCTGAGGAGGCAGAGGTGGAGTCTGAGGAGGAGTCTGATTCTGGCATTGCAAGTCTGGCTACAACATACGTCGCCAAGTCCATCTTCAACACTGAAGACAATGACTTCATCACCGACACCGATGCAAATGACAAGGACAACTCCACTCCTACCTACTGCTTCATGGCACGCGGTGCCAAGGTAAACACACGCACTACTCACTATCAAACATCTAGTGACGATGACTCTGATTGTGATTCAAAACCCAGCTACAAAACACTTGCTAAAATTGCAACTGAACAACAGAAAGCCATGGAACATATTCAAAAACTGTTAGACAGAAGCGATGATCTGTTGGGTGCTGAAATGACTCAATCTGAATCCTTAATTGAAGACATAAAAAATCTTCACGTTAAGTATCAGGAACTTGAAGATCGTCATGATACTCTCTCAACAACTCATGAAAAGCTCTCCTATGATTATCTTCAAAGGAAGCAAGATCTTGAGAAATTGAGAGCGGCTCATGAAGATCTTCAAAAGGAAAACGAGTCACTTCGCGCCGAACAGATCAGTTCCGCTCAGGAAGGATTTGAACCACCATGTCTTAAATGCATTGAGCGTGATAATGCTACTTCTGTTGCTGAATGTTCCACTGCTACTGCTGTTGCAATATCTTCAACTGTTGAAGTGGTAACTAACCCCTCTGCTAAGGATACCACTGCTATTGTTGATGAGAATGCTAGGTTGAAGACATTTCTTGAAACAGGGATGTACGAAAGTCTCAAAGGACATCAGACATTATGTGATGTCCTCAAGAAGCATATTCTGAATCGAAACCCTAGGAAAGAGGGTGTTGGGTTTGTAAGGAAAATAAATGCAGATGGCTCTTACTGGAAACCTGAGCAGTACCCCAAAACCACATGGGTTGCTGCAAAGGAACCTTCAGCAGACCCATCCAATCTATCCGGCTTCACTTGTGCTAACCCCATTCTCATTGATGAATCCTTTGATGCAAACTATAAACTGTTTAAGAATCAGAATGGTGAAGTGTTTGCCAGGTACATTGGTACTAACTGCAGGAATGGACCGCCTAAGAAGAAGATCTGGGTTCCGAAAACGTGTCTGGAAAATCTTCCTGTGAATGTCTTCATGACACCTCACATGAAGAAGACAAACCTCAAACCAAAGGCTTCATACGGTCTAAAGGCTTCATACAGACAGAGGACTCACCTGAGTCGCACTAACACAAATGTTTTGCAGGGAAACCATACTCAGGCATGTGAATATGAGAGTGGTTCATCAAACCGCCATGTTCATATGACCAAGAACTATTCTGCCTATTCTTATGAGTACTATTGTCCGCCTGCTAGACTGTTTGCTAGGGCTCCAAAGCCAAAATTCTCAGATGCTGCACTTAGACTTATTGCTTCTAAGCCACCCTTGAAGATGTGGGTGGCTAAGAAAGCTTAACTCTCTTTTGCAGGGAAAGGTCTCCAGCAGAAAACCAAAATCTTCTGACGCTATTGCTGGGGACCTTAAAAATCTTGTAGGGCGCAAGATCAAATGACCGAATGGCATCACTATGTATTTCGTTCCTGAGTCGCATGCTACTCTCCCTATTAGTCCTAATCTGGATCTAAGTTTTCATAACCCACTGGTTCGTCAAATGTTTTTGCTTCACAATTCTCTTCGTGAAGCCTATCCCCCTAACTGCACTGTAGGGTACGACACCAGCGTCTTCAGAATGGATTATTGACAGTGGGTGTACAAATCACATGACTGGCAAAAGAAGCCTTCTTATGGACTCAACCTTACGTCCATCCGATAAGAGCCACATCACATTTGCTGACACTGGTAAAAGTAAGGTATTGGGTCTAGGTAGAGTTGCAATCTCAAAGGATCAACACATGGATAAAGTCATGCTTGTTGAATTCCTTAGCTTCAACTTAATGTCTGTCTCAATGCTTTGCGATTTGAACATGATCGTAATATTTGGAAAATATCGTTGCCTGGTACTAATGGAATCTGACAAGTCTCTAGTGTTTGAAGGGTATCGGAAAGATGATTTGTACGTGGTAGATTTCTCAGCAGGGCCACAGCTTGCAGTATGTCTTCTGGCAAAAGCTTCAGAATGCTGGCTTTGGCATCGGAGGCTTGGGCATGCTGGCATGAGGAACCTCCACACCCTTGCAAAGAAGAAGCATGTCATAGGCATCGAGGGCGTCAAGTTCAAGAAAGATCACTTATGCGGTGCCTGTGAAGCAGGGAAGATGACAAGGGCAAAACATCCCTCGAAGACAATCATGACCACTACTCGACCCTTCGAACTGCTTCACATGGATCTTTTTGGTCCCACTCACTACTCAACTTTTACCACTCTGCTTGCCTCTACGGCTTTGTCATTGTTGATGATTACTCTAGATATACTTGGGTGCACATAATCCTTTACAAGACTGAAGTGCAGGATGTCTTCAGACGCTTCACCAATCGAGCTATGAACAACTATGGCGCCAAGATAAAGCACATCAGAAGTGACAATGGCACTGAATTCAAGAACACTGGCCTTGATACATATCTTGATACCTTGGGCATCACACATGAATTCTTAGCTCCGTACACGCCACAGCAGAATGGCGTCGTCAAATGCAAGAACAGAACACTCATTGAGATGGCCAGAACGATGCTAGATGAATACAAGACTCCAAGAAAATTCTGGCCTAAAGCCATTGACACTGCATGCCATACAATCAATCGTGTTTATCTTCACAAGCTTCTGAACAAGACATCTTATGAACTCCTAACTGGCAAGAAGCCAAATGTCAGTTACTTCAGAGTATTTGGCGCAAGGTGCTGGATCAAGGACCCACACCACACCTCAAAGTTTGCACCAAAAGCACATGAGGGTTTTATGCTTGGATATGGAAAGGATTCGCACTCCTACAAAGTCTTCAATCTCTTTCATTACAAAGTGGTTGAAACAGTGGATGTGCGGTTCGATGAGACCAATGGTTCACAAAGAGAGCAACTGCCAAATGTGCTAGATGAATTTCCAACTAGTGAATCAATCAAGCTAATGGGAACTGGAGAGATTATACCTTCTGAAGCTCATCCTGAAGAAGAACTTATCATCTCAGCACCTGATCCACATGAAGACAATGCTCAGCCTGAAGACATTCCTCCCAACAACAACACAGATCAGCAAGAGCAAAGTCTTTGCCATGTACATCCTCGTGTTGCCAATGAAGTGCAGATTGACAGAATAATTGACAGCATCAATGCACCTGGTCCACTCACTCGTTCAAGGGCAACTCAGCTGGCAAATTTCTGTGGGCACTTCGCATTCGTCTCAATTTCAGAACCCAAGAAAGTTGAAGAAGCCTTCATGGAACCTGAATGGATTCAAGCTATGCAAGAAGAGCTTCAACAGTTTGAGCTGAACAATGTATGGGAACTGGTTAAGCGTCCTGATCCACGGAAGCACAATATAATAGGAACCAAATGGATATACCGCAACAAGCAAGATGAGCATGGTCAAATTGTAAGAAACAAAGCTCGCCTCGTTGCTCAAGGATATACTCAAGTGGAAGGCATTGACTTTGATGAAACATTTGCTCCCGTGGCCAGACTTGAAGCCATACGTATACTGCTGGCCTATGCAAATCATCATAACATACTTCTATATCAAATGGATGTGGAGAGTGCCTTTCTCAATGGCAAGATTGAAGAAGAAGTGTATGTTGCACAACCGCCTGGGTTTGAAGATCCAAAACATCCTGACATGATATACAAGCTCAACAAGGCACTATATGGCCTCAAACAAGCCCCTCGGGCCTGGTATGACACACTCAAATACTTCCTGAAGAGCAAAGGCTTCATACCTGGTTCCCTAGATCCCACTCTCTTCATGAAGACATATGATGGTGAACTGTTTGTGTGCCAAATTTATGTGGATGACATTATCTTCGGCTGCACCAATCAGAAGTACAGTGAAGAATTTGGCTATATGATGCAAGAGCAATATCAGATGTCTATGATGGGGGAGCTGAAGTTCTTCCTCGGTCTTCAAATACGACAACAACGCAACGGCATCTTCATATCTCAAGAGAAGTATCTCAAAGAGTGCCTGAAGAAGTTTGGTATGCAAGACTGCAAAGGCTTCACAACACCAATGCCAGCCAAACATCATCTGGGTCCCGACGACAATGGTAAAGAGTTCGATCAAAAGGTATACCGCTCCATGATTGGTTCTTTGCTTTATTTATGTGCATCTAGGCCAGATATTATGCTTAGTGTTTGTATGTGTGCTCGATTTCAAGCGGCACCAAAGGAGTCGCATCACTTAGCTGTGAAGCGAATTCTTCGATATTTGGCTCACACCCCAACTCTAGGATTATGGTATCCAAAGGGCTCAGAGTTTGATCTGGTTGGGTTCTCGGATGCTGACTATGCTGGTGACAAGGTTGATCAGAAGTCTACATCAGGCACATGTCACTTTCTGGGACGATCACTTGTATGTTGGTCTTCAAAGAAGCAGAACTGTGTATCCCTCTCCACTACTGAATCTGAATACATTGCTGCTGGATCTTGCTGCGCTCAGCTTCTGTGGATGAAGCAAACTCTCAAGGACTATGGCATTCATCTGAAGCAAGTGCCACTTTACTGCGACAACGAAAGCGCCATCAAGATTGCCAACAACCCAGTTCAGCACTCGAAGACAAAGCACATAGAAATTCGTCATCACTTTCTCAGAGATCATGTTGTGAAGGAATATATTGATATCATACACGTCAACACTGAAGAGCAATTGGCAGATATCTTCACCAAGCCCTTGGATGAGAAGAGATTCTGCAAGTTACGATGTGAGCTAAATATCATGGAATCCTCAAATGTCCTGTGATCAGGCACACATCCTAACACTTATGCATATTGATGACTTAGATGTGCAACACACGAAGTAACGTATATATTCAATCAATGAAGACATACATTCTAAGTGTGAATACATTAATATGGAATTTGACTTCGGAGCGCCACGATAATTGTGCGCCGTGTCTGGGTCTAATACTTCCTATACGGTGGGTAACGCCACCACCAAACGTTCTATTTTGAAGTGTTTCACTCATGGCGTTACCTTGCAATGTCTTCTCATTTGATTTGGCTTCAATCTCAACATGTCTTCATGATTATCTTCA
>NC_041388.1:66429463-66429771 GCF_002162155.2 Triticum dicoccoides
ACCACCAAACGTTCTATTTTGAAGTGTTTCACTCATGGCATTACCTTGCAATGTCTTCACATTTGGTTTGGCTTCAATCTCAACATGTCTTCATGATTATCTTCACTATGTTGATTATATATATATATATATATATATATATATATATATATATATATATATATATATATATATATATATATATATATATATACTAGTGTTCTGTCCTCTACAGCATTCACTTATAGCTATGCCTTCTTGTTGAATCTTTTGAACTAAGTGAATGTGATCGGACCCTAACCTCTCTATGCTCTCTATCTCAAAATTCT
>NC_041388.1:66430075-66474927 GCF_002162155.2 Triticum dicoccoides
GTCCTCTACAGCATTCACTTATAGCTATGTCTTCTTGTTTGAATCTTTTGAACTAAGTGAATGTGATCGGACCCTAACCTCTCTATGCTTTCTATCTCAAATTCTATCTCTCCAAGTCATATGCATTCTTTGAAACTGTCGAATGTCTTCTCTGCGTCCTTGTCAGCAGAAGACACAGAGACAACCTTTAAGTCCGTTTTCAATGCTCATTTATCCACATGAAATCCGGAGAAGTAGGAACGACCACCCGACAATCCAGGCGTGCGTGGGACGTGGAATTGCCCCCCAAATACCGCATGATGGCCACGTGTTACTCATATGCGAATCGCCAGCGGCACCTGTGTAATAGCGCAGTGCCGCCCTGTAACTATAAATACACACTCACAGCGGTCATCTCCTTCTTCCTCCCTCGCACGAACCCTAGCGCCACCGCTAGCCCTCGATGACGCCGATGACGAAGCGCTTCGCTGCCGCAACCTCTCCGACGCCATCTTCACGCCGATCGCGGACATCATCCTCTCCGCCATCGCCGTAGGTGTCTTCCGTCGCCAAGTTAGGGCACGGAAGATTGAACTGCTCGGCCTCATCTCCCACTCCGTCTAGCAGTTCCTAGTGTGGTAAATAAAAGTTCTTTTTACGGCCCCTTTTGATCCTATGGCTTTGTCACTTTCTACCATAAGAAGTTTCTATTCACACAAGTTAGATCTCTCTCAAACTGCATCTCATAACATGCCTAGTATATTCACTTGTGCTTCACAAAGTAGTTAGATTCCTCACTTGTACTGATCTGTGGGTTCGTACAAATCTGGAACCAACTTCTTATCTATGAGTGAATGTCTTCGCACGATGAGGTCAATGTCTTCTAAACTGATTTATCTTGAAAATCTTCTGAGAATGCATATGACCTCTTCCCCTTCCCTCGCACCTTAATGCTGTCACAGGTACATGTCCGTGGGAGAATCCTCTGGTTCTCATAGTCTGCATTCATTTGCAGAGTTCTTACAGCATCACATAAATTCTCCTGAAGCCAGTTCCTGTTGGTCCAGAAAGAGAAAGCCTTTGAAGCCTTTGAACGTCTTGAAGCCTTTCAAGTTAAAGTTTATGGCTTCAGAGACAGCAGCAAGGAAGGGGGGCAGACAGCGTCATGGCGGAACATCCAGAGATCTGCCTGATGAACTCGCAGACATGTATAAAACAGACCCTGAAGAGAATTACAGTCAGCGCAAGACCCGAATCCAATGGATTCGACGCTATTGGGCAAAATAATGGTTCAAATACCGCTTCACAACCCAAGAGTATGCTGAGAAAAAACGCCATCAAGAGACCGTGGGGAGACATCCTATTCAAAAATCTTCTACCCAGGTCCAGAGATGAAGCCATTGCTCAAGGCTTCTATCCATGCATGGTCCGTGGACCACAGCCTGCTGATGCACACTCGTCGTCACTGCTATGGTGTCGTGACGACAATCTGTTCAAGCGCAACTTCCAGTTTGCCCAAACTCAGCGAAGCAGAACAAGAAGAAGTTTGGGTTAGACTTCAACCCTGGTCCATCAACACCAAGGGCAGATGGCACACGACATGCAGAACCCAATGTCATCGGTCCTTTCGCCAACCTTGAAGGCCTCATCACCTACATCGTGGTTCAAGGGACTGCAGTGAATGAGCCTGCAGCTGACACTGAGTCTGATGACGCACCTGCTATGCCGAAGCCAAAAGCTTCAAAGCCGGCTCCTTCACCAAAAATCTCAAGGGCGGAGCCATTGGCAACCGCACCTCCTGAAGACAGTGTGCAGTCTGAAGACTTATCACGCGTCTCCAAGCCCTAGAAGGCCAAGATGCCTCTGTCTCACACTGGCGAAGAGCTCACAGCTGCTGCCATTCTGCACAATGACGCCATTGATCTGTCAAGTGATGAAGATCTTGCAGATGACGCTCTTGAGCAACTCATCAAGAGCAAAGAAGAAGCAGAAATCTTCAATAATCTGCCTCTCTTTGATGTCGCCATCATCCACAACTTCATTGACGAGTGGTTTGACACGCCAAACATCAGCTTTGAAGATCTGCAACTACCCATTGGCCTCAGTGTCGCCTTCCAAGGCGCCATTGCTTCAGAACTTGCTATTGCCCAGTGCATTGTTGAACTGAAGCAGAAAATTGACTTTGAAAAGGCTCAGTTCAAGAAGCATATGGCCAAGCTCAGCGTGCAAGAAGTGGAGAACTTCAAGATCATGATGCACGAGCTCAAGGAAAACTTTCTGAAGAAGCATGCAGAAGCTCAGGGTTCGCGTGAGCGCATGAAGACTCTGGCTGACAGATGTGTGCAAGCCTACAATGAGGCTGAGAAGCGCAAGGCACTTGGGCGTCCTGGCATCGACCCCAGGATGGCCGCAAAGAAAAAGAAGAAGTCTGTTACAGCTGAACCCGATGCACCAAGGCAGGAAGCAATTCCAATTGTATTCCCAACTGCAATGACTGGCTCGAAGCCAAAGAGCCGGTCAACCGCTTCAGAGCTCAAGAAGACCTGGACTGCCGAGGCTGAAGCAAGGAAGAGAAAATATCCCGAAGCCTCTGCTTCTGCCCCCGCCAAGAAGAGAAAGACCAAGAAAGCTCGGGCTGCTCCCATAGAGCCCTTGATAGTTGAACCCATTTCTATGATTCATCCTGACGCAGAATGTCAACTGACAGTTCATGAGCCTGCTTCCACAGAGGCTCCTGAAGCTGAAGACATTCCAGCAGCCGATCCCATCGCTGCTGAAGACATTGGTCATCATGACAATGTAGAAGATGATGCAGTCCTTCCTCAACAAGACAACAGCGAACTCATCAGCATTGGTCGTCCATTGACGCCAATTGCACAAGATGCTTCATGGGCGGATCGCCCACAAGAGGAAGAAGACAATGAGGCCCAGCCCACTCCAACTCCACAGGCGTCGTCTGCATTACGCAGGCTTCGCAAAGGTCCAAGGCCTCAAGTCTCTGCTGAAGACATTCCGGCTGCATCAACCGAAGAAGAAGAAGTACCACAAGATCCCACTCCCCTGTTCCACCAAGAAGCAGTTCTCCAGGAGAATGTGCCTGTGTCCGACCCTCCAGCTAGTCAAGTGGAGGATGAAAATATTGAGGCTGCCACAACCAACAATGAAGCTAATGTGGAGCCCTCCCCAGCAAAAGCTTCAGAAGACAGCGAAGCCACTGATCCTGATACTTCTGTTCCTGAGTCTGCTGCCGGTCCCCAATTTGATTACCATGTTGAGCATAGGCCTCAGGTACAGAAGCCGATCCCAAGACTGCCAAGGTTCCCAGGTCCTGCATCAGCACCTGGCTCCTTCAACATCAATGGCTTCAAGGCAGACAATACCTTCTTCAATAGCTCCAAGAACCCCTACTCAAGGGAAAGGATTTCATCAGATTGGTTCTGGAGCTATCCTCAGCGAAGCTACTACTCATGCATCCTGTACAACCAAGGTCGCATCTTCCCGCACAAGCGCCTTGATGTTGAAGCTATTGCTGGTCTGCCCTGTCTAGAAGAAGCGTTGGATTGCTTCAAGCAAGTGGGTCTGCTGCAGTTTGTTACTGATGAAGAGCATTGGAATGAAGAGCTGCTGCTACAATTCTATGCCACACTACACATCAAAGATACAACAGAGATCCGAAGACTTGGGTCCTGGAGTGGATGACCGGCAATGTTCATCACAAAGCCAATGCATTTGATATCATTGAGCTCACTGGCCTACCCACTCCTGGCGAATTCTTCGAGCAAGGCTGTCAGCTACACACCGAAGCTATTGAAAGCATCTTTCAGAGGCCAGAACCTGATATGAGTCAAATGCTCAGCATGATGAAGCCATTGCCTCAAGATGCTGCTTATCCCACAAAGTTCTTCGTTGAAGACCTTGAGTACCTGCCCAGAACCATCTATCACATCATCAGACGAACTCTCTGGCCTATCAAAGGGCACTCTCCAAATGCCAAGATCGAGGGTGTAATGAAGACTCTGATATTCTGTATCCTTCATGGCAAATGCTTCAACGCACATGACTTCTTCATACGCCAATTTGCTGCATCAGGCTCAGATCTGTTTGGTTTGAAGTTCTATGCCCCTTGGGTAATGAGGCTGATCAAACTTCACTCTGCGATCTTATATCAGCCCTCAGCCCGCAACCATCGGATCTTCTTGCCAGATGTGGATACCTCTGCTGAAGCCATCCATCCTGAACCTGCCAAGCAACCTCTAAGTCTTCAGAATGCAGAACACCAGAGCTTCACTCAAAACATTGAAGGAATCGAAGCCATCTCTCGGGTGTATCCGTTGGCTAGCACTACACGTGCACCACGCCCTGCTTCCACTGAAGCCACTGACAGCACTACTGCTCCAAGACCCAAGAAGCGCGCTCGTGCTCTCAATGACCGAGAGCTTCTTGTGGCCCTTCATCAAAAGCAGGATAGGCATCATGACTGGCTGAAGCGTCAGATGAAAAGCCTCTTGGTGGATGTCAATCGCATTCGAAATCTTGCCACCAAGAATGCATTCGTTGCACATGAAACCTGTCACCGCACCTGGAAAGGACTCACGATGATGTGTTCTGAAGCTGATCTTCAAGAGGATGGCTTCATAGAGCGATTCAAGTTTGACTCCACACCTCCTCGAAGGGCTGTGCTGCGAGGAACTCCATCCCTCGAAGACTCCGAGTTCTCTTCATCTACTGCCACAGTGACTGCAAGAATTATCGAGGATGAAGACGATGCTACATCACCGCCACCTCCTTCAGCACGCGTCGACTCTGCACCAAGTTCTTCAGCACCGCCAAACACCACAAACGACCCTGCTGCTCATGGGAACGAGTAGAAAACTATGTCTTCAAACCTTTTTGGTCCTCACTGACAAAAGGGGGAGAAGCATATGAGGTTGATAGTCTTCAAGCGGGTCAATATGGGCGGGTGCTTTATATTTTGCTATATTTTGCTTCGTGCTTACAACTCTCGTTTTGCTACATTTGGTTTTTTGAGTTGTAACACTTAAACTCGATGGTCGTCTGCTACTTGTTTGCCACCTTGTTTTGCGAAGATAAATTCCGCATGTGCGACGATAAATTCCGCACCTAGATCATTCTGCAGACGTCCATTTTCCATTATGCATGACATTATCTTCATATACTTTTACATGCATAGTGGATTGCCATCATAAGTTGAAGTGGATCTCCACAAGTACAACCTGCCATGTGCATTTGCATTCCAAAAGCAAATTACTTATATGCACATCTTCAGGGGGAGCCCTTGCAACTTATGAAGACAATTCCTTATCCTTTACAATTCCACAGATTATATTCCCCGTTGAAAACTTGAACTAGTTTGTCATCAATCACCAAAAAGGGGGAGATTGTAAGTGCATCTAGTGCCACCCCTAGTTGGTTTTGGAGTATTGACGACAAACCTAGTTGAGGGACTAATGTGTTTGTGAGAATTGCAGGATAACACAGGTAGAAGTCCCTCATTGATTCAGTTTTACTACCAGGGATGACCCCTAAAAATGTACGAAGACATTGAAGTCAATGGTGGTATATGAAGATATTCACATTGAAGACTATGACAAGAGAAGACACCATGTGAAGCCTATGGAACTCGAAGACTTAGATCTTTCGTAGTTCTCTTTCATTTGTGTTGAGTCATAGGAACCACCGTACTGTTAAGTGGGGTCCAAGAGAACCAGTCAGAATGACTGAAGTGATGCCTAATTCAAAATCTATGTCTTCGAGTGAAGACTATGAGAGCAAATCTTGTCCAGAGTAGGACAAGTCAGCTTTGCTTGTAGCCCAAGTAAAGTTGCCGTGTGAGTTTGAAATCTGACCGTTGGAACACGTGTCAGTTCCTTAGTGACTGTCACGGCCGGTTTTCCAATAAAAATATTTATTGATAAACCAGTCTTTTGAGTCCAGTATGAGAGAAATCCTCCTCACTGGTAGACAATTTCTTGATACAATAAGCCAGTAGCATAAAATATATTACAGGGTTGAACTGCGGTCGCTCAACCAAATTATTACAAGCACGCCAATAATCATACATAATGGCGGATAGGACACAGTGGTGTGGAGACATACTACTGACTCATGGATAGGTTGGTGGTGGAAAAGCACAGCGGGAAGGGAAATACAAGACTCTAAGAATATCATTTCATCAAACGTCGAGGTGAGGCTCGATAAATTTATTTGGTAGTGGAAGCGGATATAAAACAGTGACCAAATCCAGGGTCGCACGAGACTGACTGGGACTCCTCTAAGTGTCGGACTCGCTATCGAACTCTTCATCCATGAGATCGCCTTCGTCAGCATCTGGCCAAATCAACAAGCCAGTGAGTACTTTGAAAGTACTCGCAAGATAGTTCGGACGTAAGATATAACAAATGCATGCATGGATGCAACATGATTAATTCCTTAATGCACAATAAATAAAAATTTGCATAACGGGGTAAGTAAAAAGGGAAACGGCGGTAGTCCGCCTGAAATTCCACAGAACAAAAATAAGGACCGATCGGGTGTCTGAAGCGACGCCTCGAAAGGTGAACAAATAAAAATAAGGAAAATATGCCACAGTCGGGCATCTTAGCGACACCACATAAAGGGCTTTAAAAGAAATGCCATGGTCGGACGTCTGAGCGACATCGCAGAAAGGGCTTTAAAAGAAATGCCACAGTCGGACGTCTGAGCGACATCGCAGAAAGGGCTTTAAAAGAAATGCCACAGTCGGATGTCTGAGCGACATCGCAGAAAGGGCTTTAAAAGAAATGCCACAGTCGGACGTCTGAGCGACATCGCAGAAAGGGCTTTAAAAGAAATGCCACAGTCGGACGTCTGAGCGACATCGCAGAAAGGGCTTTAAAGGAAATGCCACAGTCGGACGTCTGAGCGACATCGCAGAAAGGGCTTTAAATGAAATGCCACAGTCGGACGTCTGAGCGACATCGCAGAAAGGGCTTTAAAAGAAATGCCACAGTCGGACGTCTGAGCGACGTCGCAGAAAGGGCTTTAAATTCACCAGTAAACAATACTCATAATAAACATTCAATCCATGAGAATAAACGGGTTAGTCCATCCACAGGGATAATCATTCAATCGGACTTAGCACTCATGCGATTCACCGGAGTCTCTGTCATCAAAGCTGACAATTGATTAGGATAAGATGGAACGAAACTTGACATGGAAGAGATGATTTGGAGGAATATATGACTCTGCAGAGTTTGTACAAAATTTTTCCCACAGTCAACGGATTTCCGTAGTCACGAAGGACTAGTTCCGTTTATGGTATTTCGGAAGAAAACACAGCTAACCGGTACACACCCATCCTACCTCTCGATGCTAGGAATAACCCTAGTCATCGTCCAAGAAAAACTTTTGAGACGGGGAGATCACAATCTCGAATAGCATGGGATCAAATTTATATACGCGCGCTCTAAGGGGTGCCCCCCTCTCGGTCCCAACCGGAAACACCCATGCCCCCTGACCGGATGACTGGCTTTAATCCAGGGCCATGGAACCATCATCACGGCCTCTCCTCTTTGGTGTGTACCATGAAAGTGGTTTGCAACTTACTAAACCATATTCCTTGCGGAAAACATGTGGTAGTACAAGGAAGGAAATGATAGGTACTGGACCGATATGGTTTGACACTGAAGTCACATAGTCTGGCGTAAGACTGGCATGCTACAACACTGCCATCGTACCCTTCCTCATGCCAACACATGGCCATTCATATACACATTCATCCACGTATGGATCATTGAACTCACTCACCTTATTATCACATAAAATAACGTTCATCGGTATGCTTACCAACATGCCATGAAACTAACTAAATGCAAAACATGCCGAGACACTCATCATATCAAAAGTTCAAACATGCTTGCCTGGTTCAGAGTAGCCGGAGCCTAGCTCGGTGAAGTTCGCGGCTCCGTCACCTCCTTCGGTATCTACGGTTTAAAGAAAATATATGCGCTAACGTAAATACCAAGGAGTGCACAGAAGGTAAACCAAATATTTTTCAAATAAATCTGATAAAAAACTAGACAAAATTTTAAAGAGAACAGAAAAAGAATCAATCAAAAATACTTTTCTGATTAAAAGTTATAAGGGTTTTTGTCCAGGGACTTATCTGTAATGAAACAGAAGATTTCCAGGGGCTAGTTTATAAAAACAGAAAACGCTTCGGTAGCAACTACGCCAGCCCGAAGAGAAAACGCATTCTGCCCGAAGGCGCTTCCAGAAAACGATTCGAAAGAGAGAGCAGAGAGGCTGACGGTGGGGTCCCACCCGTCAGGTTCAAATGTTCAAACGGGGCGGCAGAGTTCGCCGGCGCCCGAGAGCCGCGGTGGTCGCCGGCGGCGATCCACGGCGAGGCAGAGAGATCGGAGAGTACCTCCGTGCTCAGGGCACCCTTCTGCGTCAGTTGATGGTGGTGGAGTCGGTCGGCGAGCACCACGTCGACGGCGAGCTTTGCTCCGGCGGACGGCGGCTCGGGTGGTCGAGGGGCTCGTCGGAGAGGGCTGCAAAGGTTAAATTGAAGAGGGGTCATGCTCCTGGCAGCTAGAGAGGGTAACGAACGGGGTTTGAGCGCCGGAAATGGCCTCACCAAAACGAATTGGGCCGGAGGCCGAGGCGGGGCGAGGCGGCCGGAGCTGGGGGAGGAGACCTCCTCGAGGTCCCCCTAGTGGCCTGGCGGGGTGTTGGTGAGTAGTGGGGATGCTGCGTGCACGAGAGTGAGCTCGGGACCCCTTTATATAGGCGGTCCGAGGCGGTTGCCGTGAACGAGGATCACCGGCGAGCGATTACGGTGGCGCAGTGCTCGGTCGGGGTGGTTAGGGGGTCGAGCGTCATCACGGAGGTTTAATGGGTCCGTTTTGGTGTTAAACTGGCCGGGGTTTGGGTGTTAAGGGCGAGCTCGACGGAACGGTGATGGCGCGGGCCCGTCGGCGGCGGAGAGCGCGTTCCGTGCTTGCCGGCCACGGTGGCTGTGCTACGGTCGTGCGCTGGCGTGCATGAGGCCACGCGGAGAGCCAGGGTGCGATGGGCGGCGCGGAACGGTGTTCTGCCGTGGTGTGCCTCCTGTCGGCCGCCACGGGAGGTCCCGACGCTGCAGAAGACGCCGGCGAGGGCGAGCCAGCGCGCTACCGACGCCAGGAAGGCTCCACGCACGCGTGTGAAGCTTCGGACAAGAGGAAGAGGTGGCGAGGAACGTGCCAAGGGCACTGTGGCCGCGTGACTGAAACTGACGGACTGAAGATGACACTGAAACTGAATTTTCTGAACTTTGAATAGTAACAGTGCCCACAAGGTGTTCGACCGAATGAAATTGGCCTCTGGTGATTTTTCCTTGAGCTGATTTTTGGTGGAGTGGCTTCTCCTTGCTCAAGTAGGCTGCATGATTTTTGGTGGAATTTTTGGAGCAGTGTGGATATGAATTTCACCAAATTTGGCAAATCTGGTCCAAACTTGCAGAGACTGTATTTTGAAAAATTTGAACAGAGGAGGAGTGGATCAAGATGGTTCTGGGTTGTGGGTTCAAAGGACAATCCAGGAGAATTGGTTTGAGTTCAAAACTCAAATGAAAAAGTGTACTTGCTTTGAAAATCCCTCAGGCTCCAAATAATTTTCAGAATTGAATTGGGGGAAAATAATAATTAGAATAGAATCCAAAACCAGTTTGGATTAGTTGGGACAGGGAATTTAGGTTGATCACAAGGGGGAGGGGAGGTTTTGGAGGGGTTTTATCTCATGGGCAAAAATACAAAGCCAAGGGTGGCTTCAAAGATAAGAAAAACCCAAATTTTCATAGAGCTTCACTTAAAAAAAATAAAACAAATTAAAAGCTCCCAAAAGAAAAAAAAATTTAGAGGGAACTAACAGAGAAGAAGTTTGCAAAAGATCAACCACCAAAGTTTGAAAGAAATAAAATCCCTGCCAAGGCAAAAGGAGGTTTTTAAGAAGAAGGTTTTTTCTGAAAAAGAAAAATAAAAAAAAAGTCTCTCCTCAAAACCACAAAGTTTTTGATAAAAACCAAATAAAAATTTTGGAGTGTCACAACACCTACCCCCTTAGGAAAAATCTCGTCCCCGAGATTTCGGCTGATCCTTAAATAAGTGTGGATGCTCTGTCCGAAGAAAATCCTTGCTTTCCCAAGTTGCTTCACTGTCGGTGTGATTGCTCCACTGGACTTTGAAAAACTTGATGGTTTTCTGTCGGGTCCTCCTTTCAGACTCCTCTAATATTCTTATGGGACGTTCTCGATAAGTGAGGTCTGGCTGTACGTCAATGTTCTCATGAGCTACTTGTTTCTCTGGGTTGCTTACGCACTTCCTTAATTGAGAGATGTGGAACACGTCGTGAATGTCGGACAAGTCTTCGGGTAAGTCTAGCTGGTAGGCTACAGTGCCTCTTCGTGCCACTATGCAAAATGGTCCAATGAATCTTGGTGCTAATTTTCCTTTTATCTTAAACCGTTGCAATCCTCTCACCGGGGATACTCTCAAGTATACGAATTCACCGGGTTCGAAGCTGACCCTACGATGTTTCTGATCATAATAACTTTTCTGTCGACTTTGAGCGGTCTTAAGTCGGTCCCTGATTAGCTTGACTTTTTCCTCGGCTTCTCTGAGCATATCTGGTCCGAAGATGCGGCTGTCTCCGGTCTCTGACCAATTTAACGGGGTACGACATCTCCTTCCGTATAGGGCTTCGAAAGGAGCCATTTGCAGGCTGGCCTGGTAACTGTTGTTGTATGCGAACTCGGCATATGGCAGGCTGTCCTCCCAACTGGTTCCATAGGTGAGGACACATGCTCTCAGCATGTCTTCTAAAACCTGGTTTACGCGTTCTGTTTGTCCATCAGTCTGTGGATGGTATGCGGTACTGAAGGCTAGTTGGGTTCCCAGAGCCTGTTGTAATTGCTCCCAAAATCTTGAGACGAACTGAGTGCCTCTGTCGGAAATTATAGTCTTCGGGACACCGTGCAGACAGACTATGCGGGAAAGATAAATCCTGGCAAGCCTCTGAGTGGTGTAGGTTGTCTTTACTGGAATAAAGTGTGCTACTTTGGTCAACCTGTCAGTGATGACCCATATGGCATCATTCCCGTGTCGTGACCGAGGTAATCCGACAATAAAATCCATCTCTATTTCATCCCATTTCCACTCAGGTATTTTGTTAGGTTGCAGTAGTCTGGCTGGTCTCTGATGTTCAGCTTTTATGCGTTGACATGAGTCGCAACATGCAATGAAAGCGGCTATGTCCCTCTTCATACCGTGCCACCAAAATCGTTCCTGAATATCCTTATACATTTTGGTTCCTCCAGGGCGGATCGAATATGGAGTGGTGTGTGCTTCAGTTAAAACTTGCTGTTTAAGGTCTTCTATGTTTGGCACGCATAGCCTTTCTCCGTACCATAATATTCCTTCATTGTCTATGACGAATTCCGAGGCCTTGCCCATACTCAACTTCCTTTTAATTCCTTCAATGCTGGGGTGACCGGACTGAGCCTCTTTAATTTTCTCCACAAGGTGTGGTTGTATTTCCAAGTTTGATATGGTGCCTTCTGCTACCATTATCAAGTTGAGCTTGACAAATTCTTGATGGAATTCGGGCCTCAAGCTGTGCAGATAGTTCCCGTCGGAGCTGGGGTTCCGACTCAGGGCATCGGCCACTACGTTTGCTTTCCCTGGATGGTAATGGATACCAACATCGTAATCCTTTACCAATTCTAACCAGCGGCGTTGCCGTAAATTTAGTTCTGGCTGCGTAAAAATGTATTTGAGGCTTTTGTGATCCGTATATATCTCACATCGATTTCCAAGTAGAAAATGCCTCCATTCCTTGAGTGCATGAATAACTGCTGCCATTTCTAAATCATGAGTGGGATAATTTTCCTCGTGTTTGCGAAGTTGCCTTGAAGCGTAGGCGACAACCTTGCCTTCTTGCATCAACACGCATCCGAGACCCTTTCTGGATGCGTCACAAAATACTTCAAAATTCTTGTGTATATCGGGTACAATTAATACTGGTGCTGTTGTTAATTTCCGCTTTAGCTCTTGGAAACTTTTCTTGCAGGCTTCTGTCCATTCAAACTTCTTATCTTTCTTGAGTAACTGTGTCATAGGCTTGGATATGGTGGAAAATCCTTCAATAAATCTGCGGTAATACCCTGCCATTCCCAAGAAACTTCGTATGTCTGTTACGCTGGCTGGTGACTTCCAGTCAAGTACGGCCTTGACTTTCTCTGGGTCCACTGCTATACCGTCTTGAGTCAGCACGTGGCCTAGAAAACCTACTTGTCTTAGCCAAAATTCGCACTTGCTGAACTTGGCATACAATTTGTGTTTCCTTAGCTCTCCTAGTACAATCCTGAGATGTTCCGCGTGCTCTTCTGGTGTTTTGGAGTATACCAGAATATCGTCGATGAATACTATGACGAATTTGTCCATAAACTTCATAAATACTTTGTTCATGAGGTGAACAAAATATGCCGGGGCGTTAGTTAATCCAAATGGCATCACTGTGAACTCGTACAGTCCATATCTGGAGGTGAAGGCTGTTTTAGGGATATCTTCCGTTCGTACCTTCAATTGATGGTATCCTGACCTTAAGTCAATTTTTGAGAATACCTTGGCCTGAGCAAGTTGATCAAACAAATCGTTTATCCTTGGCATTGGGTATTTGTTTTTGACTGTGACCATGTTAAGTGCTCGATAGTCGATACACAATCTCAGCGTTCCATCCTTCTTCTTGGCAAATAAAATTGGTGATCCCCAAGGTGAGGAGCTGGCCCGAATGTATCCTTTATCCAGTAATTCCTTTATTTGCTTCTTCAATTCAATCAACTCGGATGGTGCCATTCTGTATGGTTTCTTGTATATGGGGGTGGTTCCTGGTGCTAGCTCAATGCGGAATTCTATTTCTCGATCTGGTGGCATGCCTGGCAGCTCTTCAGGGAATACATCTGGAAATTCACACACTACTGGAACCTTGTTTAGCTCAAAAACGTCCACCTTATTTAATCTCGGTTGCCGGGGTCTTTTTCCTTCCTTGGCTGATACTCTTATTGTCTTCCCTTGGTGGTGTGTGAGAATCACGGTCCTGTTGAAACAGTCGATAAAACCTTTATTGGTGGTTAGCCAATCCATCCCTAAGATGACATCCAGTCCTTTATTTTCCAATACAATAAGATTTGCATAAAACTCCAATCCTTCAAACTCAATGACCACATTCTGACAGTAATTCTGAGAAACTTGCTGAATCCCGGGGGACTTGATTATTATGGATTTCTCCAAAGGAAGCATCAAAAAATTATTTTGCAAAGCAAAACTTTTCGAGATGAAAGAGTGAGAAGCTCCAGAATCAAACAAAACCATTGCAGGTATTGTGTTGACAGGAAACGTACCGAGTACGATATCCGGAGCATTTTGTGCCTCCTCTTTGGTTACGTGGTTCAGATGACCCTTCCTGTGGTTATTGTTGGGATTGAAATTGTTTCGTTTGGGCGCTGAATTATTGCCGCCGTTGTTCGGCTTTGGGGTTGAGTTCCTTGGCTTGGGGCACTGTTTGGCATAATGCCCTTCTTCTCCACAAGCGTAACAAGTAACGCCGGGGCGATAGGTGAATTCCTTGTCCCTTGCATGAAAATTCTTGATTGGGCGTGAGACATTGGATGAGAATTTGGGGGTCCCACCCTTTTTAAAATCTATCTTGCTTCGGTGATTGCGAGTGTGATTAGTCTGGTCCCTTTTTCGCTTGCGGATATCTTCCAGACTGCGTCTCTCATTTTCCAGAGTAATGGCCTTGTCCACCAGCGTTTTAAAATCAGGAAAAGTGTGCACGACCAGTTGGCATTTAAGTGCGGGTGCCAGACCGTCAAGGAATTTCTCCATCTTCTTGATTTCAGTCATACGCTCCTCATTGGCGTAGCGGGATAATAGGGTAAATTGACTGTTGTAATCTGACACTGTCATGTTCCTTTGTTTGAGGTCATCAAATTCTCTCTTCTTGATTTTCATAATACTCTTAGGAATATGTGCACCACGGAAACCTTCCTTGAAATCATCCCAGGTTATGTCATTTTCGTTGGGATGCATGTGCAGAAAATTCTCCCACCACGATGCGGCTGCTCCTGTGAGATAGTGTGGAGCATATAGTACTTTCTCGAGATATGAACACTTTGCAATAATTAATTTCCTCTCCATATCTCGAAGCCAGTCCTCGGCTTCAAGAGGCTTGTCAGTGTGAGAAAATGTTTGAGGACGTGTCTTCTGTAGCTCAGATAACTTGGAATGTTGCTGATACTGTCCATGATGATTCCCCATGTTGATGACTTGATTCATCATCTCGCGATGTTGTTGCTGACTCTGTTCATAAAGGCGGCACATTTGTGAAAGTGCCGATTCACTGCCTTGTTGGCTTGACTGTCCCTGAGTGAACTCATTGTTGGGTTGAGTATCATGAATTTCCTCTGGTGGAGTTGGCATGGAACGTGTCCAAGGACGAGACATTTTTCACTCTGGGAAAAGTATTTTTGTAAAACTCTTAAGAAAAGCGGAAAGAGTCGCAAAAATAAAACCATAAATGCATAAAGCTGGCAGATATTATTAAATACCCAAGCTTACTTAAGAAAAACAAATCGACTTGCGCACGGAGAAGGACTGCTCATTACATATCTTACACGCGGGCGGTAATTATACAGTACATCACTCAGGATATGCGTACATAATCCTGACATGTTATTAAGGCTAGTGCACTTCTCCAGATCCTACATGATGCGCAAACAGGCTACTTCTCACAGCCTATGCACATATCTTACAAAGTGGTGCAATACACGGCAGCTAAGCGTACTTAGGCAGAGATGTTGACGATCTCCCTTGCCCTGCCGAGGGCGAGGCGTAGCGAGGTTGGGGACTCGACTTCCTCCTCGCTAATGGGCTCCATACGTGTAGTGTTGCGCAGAGCGGGCGGAGCGGTTGCCAGGGGCGGAGCAACACGTACAGGAGTGGGCGCGAAGGTTGGTGTAGTGCGCGCTGGAGTGGGTGCAATGACTTGGTTAAATTCTTCGGTAGAAGGCAGGCGACGAGTAGGCGTAAAAGATGCTGATGACGAGACAAAAGTCGGTGGCGGAGCGATGGGTAGGAGCTCCCTCCTGTTGGCAGCACAGCCATGGACTGAGTCCATGCGGGTAGCTACGAAGTCGTCCACCAGGTTGTCGAAGGCTGCCTCCAGGGCCCGGAGATACTCAATGAGCATCTCAAAAGCCTCGTCTCGTTCTCCTCTGGGGCAGGAGTATGCGTAGTGATAGGTGTAAGGCACATGGCACGGAAGATAACGGTAACGACGAGTCTTCATCACGGGAAGGACATCCCTGAGACGAGCTATCGCCTCACGGGCTGCCATCTGCATAGCATGCCTCTCCGTAGGCATGGCTCTTCCCACGAACCGGAAGCGGCGTGACTCACCACGCCCTCCCCTGAACTGCACCGCGGCCTAGTGCATGGTCAGACTGTCGTTGACTCGGTGCTGGTAGAGTGTGAAGACTGGGCGCACGGATGGCCCCATCGCGACCTGAACGATGAAAGAAAGAAGCTTGACGAACCCATCGGGCACGTTGGCGAAGGTCTGAGACTCGCAGCTGACGTCGGCCATCTACAAAAGTAGGCAAAATTCTGCAGGGTCAGATCATCAATTTATGCTGACTGACAGAAAATGACTACAATTGCAAAAGCATAAAATAGCCCTGTCATGCTAATAACTAATTAGCGATCGCACCTAGTGGCTTCCTACAGTCAGCCTGGCTCTGGTACCAAGCTTGTCACGGCCGGTTTTCCAATAAAAATATTTATTGATAAACCAGTCTTTTGAGTCCAGTATGAGAGAAATCCTCCTCACTGGTAGACAATTTCTTGATACAATAAGCCAGTAGCATAAAATATATTACAGGGTTGAACTGCGGTCGCTCAACCAAATTATTACAAGCACGCCAATAATCATACATAATGGCGGACAGGACACAGTGGTGTGGAGACATACTACTGACTCATGGATAGGTTGGTGGTGGAAAAGCACAGCGGGAAGGGAAATACAAGACTCTAAGAATATCATTTCATCGAACGTCGAGGTGAGGCTCGATAAATTTATTTGGTAGCGGAAGCGGATATAAAACAGTGACCAAATCCAGGGTCGCACGAGACTGACTGGGACTCCTCTAAGTGTCGGACTCGCTATCGAACTCTTCACCCATGAGATCGCCTTCGTCAGCATCTGGCCAAATCAACAAGCCAGTGAGTACTTTGAAAGTACTCGCAAGACAGTTCAGACGTAAGATATAACAAATGCGTGCATGGATGCAACATGATTAATTCCTTAATGCACAATAAATAAAATTGGCATAACGGGTAAGTAAAAAGGGAAAACGGCGGTAGTCCACCTGAAATTCCACATAGCATAAATAAGGACCGATCGGGTGTCTGAAGCGACGCCTCGAAAGGTGAACAAATAAAAATAAGGAAATGATGCCACAGTCGGGCATCTTAGCGACACCACATAAAGGGCTTTAAAAGAAATGCCACGGTCGGACGTCTGAGCGACATCGCAGAAAGGGCTTTAAATGAAATGCCACAGTCGGACGTCTGAGCGACATCGCAGAAAGGGCTTTAAAAGAAATGCCACAGTCGGACGTCTGAGCGACATCGCAGAAAGGGCTTTAAAAGAAATGCCACAGTCGGACGTCTGAGCGACATCGCAGAAAGGGCTTTAAAAGAAATGCCACAGTCGGACGTCTGAGCGACATCGCAGAAAGGGCTTTAAATTCACCAGTAAACAATACTCATAATAAACATTCAATCCATGAGAATAAACGGGTTAGTCCATCCACAGGGATAATCATTCAATCGGACTTAGCACTCATGCGATTCACCGGAGTCTCTGTCATCAAAGCTGACAATTGATTAGGATAAGATGGAACGAAACTTGACATGGAAGAGATGATTTGGAGGAATATATGACTCTGCAGAGTTTGTACAAAATTTTTCCCACAGTCAACGGATTTCCGTAGTCACGAAGGACTAGTTCCGTTTATGGTATTTCGGAAGAAAACACAGCTAACCGGTACACACCCATCCTACCTCTCGATGCTAGGAATCACCCTAGTCATCGTCCAAGAAAAACTTTTGAGACGGGGAGATCACAATCTCGAATAGCATGGGATCAAATTTATATACGCGCTCTCTAAGGGGTGCCCCCCTCTCGGTCCCAACCGGAAACACCCATGCCCCCTGACCGGATGACTGGCTTTAATCCAGGGCCATGGAACCATCATCACGGCCTCTCCTCTTTGGTGTGTACCATGAAAGTGGTTTGCAACTTACTAAACCATATTCCTTGCGGAAAACATGTGGTAGTACAAGGAAGGAAATGATAGGTACTGGACCGATATGGTTTGACACTGAAGTCACATAGTCTGGCGTAAGACTGGCATGCTACAACACTGCCATCGTACCCTTCCTCATGCCAACACATGGCCATTCATATACACATTCATCCACGTATGGATCATTGAACTCACTCACCTTATTATCACATAAAATAACGTTCATCGGTATGCTTACCAACATGCCATGAAACTAACTAAATGCAAAACATGCCGAGACACTCATCATATCAAAAGTTCAAACATGCTTGCCTGGTTCAGAGTAGTCGGAGCCTAGCTCGGTGAAGTTCGCGGCTCCGTCACCTCCTTCGGTATCTACGGTTTAAAGAAAATATATGCGCTAACGTAAATACCAAGGAGTGCACAGAAGGTAAACCAAATATTTTTCAAATAAACCTGATAAAAAACTAGACAAAATTTTAAAGAGAACAGAAAAAGAATCAATCAAAAATACTTTTCTGATTAAAAGTTATAAGGGTTTTTGTCCAGGGACTTATCTGTAATGAAATAGAAGATTTCCAGGGGCTAGTTTATAAAAACAGAAAACGCTTCGGTAGCAACTACGCGAGCCCGAAGAGAAAACGCATTCTGCCCGAAGGCGCTTCCAGAAAACGATTCGAAAGAGAGAGCAGAGAGGCCGACGGTGGGGTCCCACCCGTCAGGTTCAAATGTTCAAACGGGGCGGCAGAGTTCGCCGGCGCCCGAGAGCCGCGGTGGTCGCCGGCGACGATCCACGGCGAGGCAGAGAGATCGGAGAGTACCTCCGTGCTCAGGGCACCCTTCCGCGTCAGTTGATGGTGGTGGAGTCGGTCGGCGAGCACCACGTCGACGGCGAGCTTTGCTCCGGCGGACGGCGGCTCGGGTGGTCGAGGGGCTCGTCGGAGAGGGCTGCAAAGGTTAAATTGAAGAGGGGGTCATGCTCCTGGCAGCTAGAGAGGGTAATGAACGGGGTTTGAGCGCCGGAGATGGCCTCACCAGAACGAATCGGGCTGGAGGCCGAGGCGGGGCGAGGCGGCCGGAGCTGGGGGAGGAGACCTCCTCGAGGTCCCCCTAGTGGCCTGGCGGGGTGTTGGTGAGTAGTGGGGGTGCTGCGTGCACGAGAGTGAGCTCGGGACCCCTTTATATAGGCGGTCCGAGGCGGTTGCCGTGAACGAGGATCACCGGCGAGCGATTACGGTGGCACAGTGCTCGGTCGGGGTGGTTAGGGGGTCGAGCGTCATCACAGAGGTTCAATGGGTCCGTTTTGGTGTTAAACTGGCCGGGGTTTGGGTGTTAAGGGCGAGCTCGACGGAGCGGTGATGGCGCGGGCCCGTCGGCGGCGGAGAGCGTGTTCCGTGCTTGTCGGCCACGGTGGCTGTGCTACGGTCGTGCGCTGGCGTGCATGAGGCCACGCGGAGAGCCAGGGTGCGATGGGCGGCGCGGAACGGTGTTCTGCCGTGGTGTGCCTCCTGTCGGCCGCCACGGGAGGTACCGACGCCGCAGAAGACGCCGGCGAGGGCGAGCCAGCGCGCTACCGACGCCAGGAAGGCTCCACGCACGCGTGTGAAGCTTCAGACAAGAGGAAGAGGCGGCGAGGAACGTGCCAAGGGCACTGTGGCCGCGTGACTGAAACTGACGGACTGAAGATGACACTGAAACTGAATTTTCTGAACTTTGAATAGTAACAGTGCCCACAAGGTGTTCGACCGAATGAAATTGGCCTCTGGTGATTTTTCCTTGAGCTGATTTTTGGTGGAGTGGCTTCTCCTTGCTCAAGTAGGCTGCATGATTTTTGGTGGAATTTTTGGAGCAGTGTGGATATGAATTTCACCAAATTTGGCAAATCTGGTCCAAACTTGCAGAGACTGTATTTTGAAAAATTTGAACAGAGGAGGAGTGGATCAAGATGGTTCTGGGTTGTGGGTTCAAAGGACAATCCAGGAGAATTGGTTTGAGTTCAAAACTCAAATGAAAAAGTGTACTTGCTTTGAAAATCCCTCAGGCTCCAAATAATTTTCAGAATTGAATTGGGGGAAAAAATAATTAGAATAGAATCCAAAACCAGTTTGGATTAGTTGGGATAGGGAATTTAGGTTGATCACAAGGGGGAGGGGAGGTTTTGGAGGGGTTTTATCTCATGGGCAAAAATACAAAGCCAAGGGTGGCTTCAAAGATAAGAAACACCCAAATTTTCATAGAGCTTCACTTAAAAAAAATAAAACAAATTAAAAGCTCCCAAAAGAAAAAAAATAAATTTTTAGAGGGAACTAACAGAGAAGAAGTTTGCAAAAGATCAACCACCAAAGTTTGAAAGAAATAAAATCCCTGCCAAGGCAAAAGGAGGTTTTTAAGAAGAAGGTTTTTTCTGAAAAAGAAAAAAAAGTCTCTCCTCAAAACCACAAAGTTTTTGATAGAAACCAAATAAAAATTTTGGAGTGTCATAGTGACCCAGGGTCATTTCGGACAAATCAGGTCGGGTTGCCTAGTGGCTATAAATAGCCCACCCCCTACAACCATAAACGGTTGGCTGCTCAGATTCAGTGCACGGCTTTTGTCGTTTGAGAGCAACCCACCTCGAAGCCTTTAAGAGAGAGAATTCCCAGCAAGGATAAAGCCCTAACCACCCAGAGCCAGAGAGAATTGGGCATCACTTAAGTCTTCTTGTCTGAGTGATCTAAAGACTTATTACACTTGAGGACTGTGCATCCTCCAGCCGGTTAGGTGTCGCGTTCTGAGCATCCAAGAGACATTGTGGATTGCCGGTGAACGAAGTCTGTGAAGGTTTGGGAGTCTACCTTGAAGACTTACTAGAGTGATTGGGCGAGGTCTGTGTGACCTTAGCTCAAGGAGAATACGGTGAGGACTGGGTGTCCTGAGCTGCGTGTTCAGGACTGGGTGTCCGGGACTGTGTGTCCTAAGGTTTAAATACCTAGCCGCTCCAACCAGACGTACAGTTGTCACAGCAACTGGAACTGGTCCAACAAATCATTGTCTTCAACGAGTCACTGGTTTCATCTTCACTTCCTTTTACTTACTGTTACTCATTGTGAAGTCATTGCATGCTTGCTCTATCTTCTGTCTTCACAACGTGACTGTATGATCTGTTTGGCTTCATAATATCTTCCTACCTGATCCTTATTACACTGCAGCTATTTGTCATTGTGCTTTCACTCTACTGAATACTTGACCATGGCTTGCCTAGTGTAGTCTACCTTCCGCTGCATAGTAATAGGCATATCTCTACTGTTTGTCTTCATAACTTCCACGTTTTGAAGACTTTCATAAAAATCGCCTATTCACCCCCCTCTAGTCGATATAACGCACTTTCACTTACACCATTTCAAAATTTACAACGGCGATTTATGCATAGCTTTGTTTTCAGTACTTTTCAAAGCAGTTCACCAATGATTACCTCTCAAACCACCTGCATGGTCAAGAGGCGAGGAAGGTATTCATTCAACACCCACGGTACAATATTGAAGTCTTCCTGAAGAGGATGGAGGTTGGGCGGGAAATTATCCATAGCCACTGGCCTAAAGTTGCAAGGACATTCAACATCACTGAAGGCTCAATATTTGCCTTCCGCTTCTACAGTTTCCCAGATGAGATTCATTTGTCTATTTACCGTGTATGATGCTACTTTCCAAAGGTTTTTGATGCTGCATGTGAAACTTGGTGCTGTTGTGTAATGGCGTAACTGAGTGTCGAAGCTATCTGATGTAATTCGATTATGAAATCCTGGTTGCTTTTATACGGATATGAAATATCTGGCGTGTTTTATAAGAAATATTAGTTTGATTAGTACATGGATTATCAATAATAGGCTAATTACCCTGCTTATTGGGGTTTTTTATTGCAAACGGTTACTCAGACAGTACCGTGGGCGATGAACTCAAACAACCCGCATGGTTTCTAGAAAGTAGGCGTGTTCGATCAGCTAACAATCACACATGGCTTCCGGTAGCGAACTATTTGCATTAGGCCACCTCGCACACACGTTTCCACACAAAGAACTATGTGGGATGTACATACCTACGGAAATGATTTTCTGGGATTCACCATGTGGGATGTACATACCTACGAAAATGATTTTTGGGATTCACCGTGTGGGATGAACATACCTACAGAAATGATTTCTGGGATTCACTGTGTGGGATGTACATACCTACAGAAATGATTTCTGAGATTCACCGTGTGGGATGTACATACCTACGGAAATGATTTCTGAGATTCACCGTATGGGATGTACATACCTACGGAAATGATTGGGTTTCCATGCCTCGCCCGATCGCACACGGCCCTAGCCTAGGTCCCACGAGGGTGTAACATCCCAAATTTTCAATTTGGAATGTTATACATAGGTCATTCATGCATATCATATTTTATTGCATTTTGTTTCGCGATCCTCGAAATTCTAAGCAACTCAAGGACCCACGGAGATTTGGGGATTTCACGTTTTTCATATTTGAATTTTATCAAATATTGAAACAAGGATCATTTTGGTTTTAAATAATTTTTCTCTCCGAAAATATTTCGTATTAAAATATATGAGAGGAGATAATATGACTTCTCCAAAATAAATGAAATATTGGAGGAAAAATATTAAATCAATAAATAAATTTTATTTGGAGTTTATTGCAATTTTATTTGAATTAGGAAAAATATGCGTTTTTCAAAATTGCATTAGAGGCCCAAATAAATGTTCACTTTGTCCGCTATATTTTTAGAGGACGGGGAAAATTTATTTCAGGATTTTGGAGTCCATTTAGTATTTATTTTAATCGTTTTTCTGTGCGTTGGAATAATTATTTTTAAAAAGTTACCGACCTTACCGGGCTGTTTCCGCGTGGGACACTGACCTGGCCGGCCCTTTAAGAGCTGCAACCCCGAGCCGCCAGCCCACCCCACCGCACCCCAAACCCTAACCTAATCCGCACCGCTGCTGCCGTCGCGTCCCGCGCCGCCGCCGCTGCTGACGCCGCCGCCCCCCCACCCCGCCGCCGTCCCGCCGCCGCCGCCGCCGCACCACCCCGCCGCCGTCCCGCCGCCGCCGCCGCTGCCGGTTTTCGCAAGAAAACCGATCGGTTTTATTTCAAAAACCCTAGTTCTCGTTTTTTATTTTAGATCGGGTTTGTTTCATTTTTTCCCAGTTTAGTTAAATAGCGGTGTTCGTCTGTACATTTGTTTTAACGAATGGTGTTCATTCGTTAGCCGCAGACAGCGAATGTTCGTTCGTTAGCCTGTTCGTCAGTTTTTCTTTTTCCAGGGTTTTTTCGCGATTATTTTCAATCGCGATTTCTGCCCTGATCTTCATTTTAGTTTACCTTTTCTCTCGTTTATCGGAATCAGGCGATTCAAGCGCCTAGATCTTCGTCTCGAAGCCCTCTTTCTGTTTAACCAACTTGAATAAGATTTTGGTACTCTAAAATTTGACTTCAGTCCAGATTATTAATCGGATCTTGTTTCTTTCGCAGTTTGAGTTTCGTTGCTCCATTTGATTTGATTCTTTTTGCAAAGTAGAGTTCTTCAGTTGAACTTTATGGTTAGATCTTCTTATTTGAGTTTTACCCATGCATCTTTGCTTGATTGCTTATGTATACTATTGTTTGCTTGCGATAGAATACCCGGAGTGCGAAGCGTGCTACTACGAGTCACTAGGTTTTGCAGATCGTCAGCAAGGCAAGTAACACATTGATCATACTCTTTTCATACCCAGTTTTTATGCATTAGTTTCAATCCTTACACATTACATGAGTAGGATCTCTTAACATGTGGGTTTGGGAAGTATATGATGAGGTAGAACCTATTGCCCTTTTATTATCAAACCCTAGGAGTTACTTCTACGTTATGCTTATATTGTTATGCTATGCTCGTAGACGCAGATTGGGTTTGAGTGTATCCATGCATGATAGATGTAGTTCTTAATTAATGGTTCAACTTAAGGTGGCAACTTTAATACACATCTGGGTGGATTGCTTATGGGCACCTGGAGAATCCAGTGTTGTCCTAGGATATCCCGGAGTACCCGTGTGATCATCCTACGGTCCGCCACCCAGGCTCAAAGGGATCATAAGATTATTCATGCTAGAAACTTACGTGTGCAGCCACAAGCCATTATGGGCTCAGGCATAGTTGAGTATGTTGCATGACCTCTTCCAGTGGTAGGCTAGCAGATGTAGGGGATTTAGGTTGGTACTGTCTACCCGGGGTTAGAGTTAATGCTTCTAAAAGACTGTGTCTCGGTCATCCGTTTATCAAACACCATGCAGTGCGAGAAATCCAATGGAGGATATCGAGTCTTGTGGGGAAAAGTGCGCAAACCTCTGCAGAGTGTATAAACTAATCATGGTTAGCCGTGTCCCCGGTTATGGACATCTTTAGTATCTGGTACTTGAATTATTGATTTGATCTCATCACTCTAAATTAATTTGTTGGGTTGTTAATGATTACTTTAATGGGAATTGAGTTGGAGGAACCTTCTCAATGATGTTTCAACCACCATGATAGTTAAATAAAATTTATTCCTTTGATGTAGGAAAAAAATGGCTTTTCGCAAAAACAATATAACCATAGAGCTTCCACCAGCCATATATGCATGTAGTGATAGCATTTATCTGTTCATTGCTCTATTGTGTTATATTGCCAGCATATTCCATGTTCTGACCCATTTTCGGGCTACAACGTATCATGTTGCAGACTTTTCAGAAGACGAGTAAGGTGCCATAGGTCGTTTGTCATGTACTCAGCTATGCTGTTGGAGTTTATGGACTCACTTTATCTTCCAAGCCTTCCGCTGTTATCGTATTAGATGGCCTTAAGCCATATTTATTGTAATAAGTTCTCTTTTGAGACATTTAATGTAATAAGTGTGTGATTGCTACTCTGTTATAAATCCTCCGAGTACTGTGTGTGTCAGCATTACCGATCCAGGGATGAAACTGAACACAGAGACTTGACCGTCTAAGGCCGGGTCGCTACAAGATGGTATCAGAGCACACGCTGAACGTAGGACACGACCACTAAGAAAAGCCATAGGTCACTCTTCTCTACTCATTTCTGACTTCTCTCCACTTTCTACTCTTTAGGATGGCGGACACAAGGAACAAGTTTACACAGCCGGATGAAGACACCCCGCTTGGGCGACACTTGAAGGAAGTCACTAGGTACCCGAAAATCGGAATACCAAGCTTCACCGGGACCTACACCACCACTTTACCAGAAGAGGAGCGTTGGTTGATTCAAGTTCAAATCCCAGGAAGGACGTTCACACCAGTCACTAAACCCATAGAGTTTTCCTTTGGCGCACCCACCTGGAGTCTAGGAAAGAGCATGGCAACCCACATTGCTATGGGACGAATTGGAGAAGTCTACAAATAGGAGCTTAAGGACACTATCTACCAGATATGTGGGCGCCGTGATGAGAAATGGGAGATGATCAGCACCAGGAAGGACATGTCCATTGCAGCATTCATCCAGGAGTTAAACCATCATATTCGTCGCCAGGAGAACCAGATGTGTGCAAGCATGATAGATTTGAAGAAGGCGATGACTAGGATCACCGAGCTAGAAGAGTAACTCAAGTCTACACGCGATGGATATGAGGAGGAAATGACAATACTCGTGGAGAAGAATGACGACATGATAAGAAAGATAGGAGTATTCTTGGGAGACCCCACGCCAGGAGGAGAAGACGACGAACCCAAGGAAATACGTTCTGAAGACTACATCATCATCGACGACACCGACTCCAACCCTGAGGGTAGTGATGATGATTATGAAGACGAAGCTGGAGCAGACATCATGGAGTCTTCCACCGATCAAAATTTCTAGTAAACCACCATATGATCAGTAGTATTCCCCCATGTATATAGAATAGACCAAGCACTGTAACGATAGTTAGATCGATTGCATGCCCTTGCTTGATTAATTGAGTGATATGATATGATTGTGTTTGTCTCATGGGCATATGGGTAGTGCTTTCTCACTAGACCTCATTCTATTCTAATATCTCCCCTCTAAACCCATCAGATGCCTCCGAGACGTGACCCCAGATTTGTTTTCCCACCGGAGCTCACTCAGTTGATCCAGTAGCAGAATGCACTGATGCAGTTGCTAGTTCAGAATCAGGGCAACAACAACAACAATAATAACAACCCACCGCCACCACCTCGAGTTGACAACTTAGCCCGTTTTCTGAGGTTATAGCCGCCAGTGTTTTCTAGTAGCACCAAGCCTATAGTTGTGGATGATTGGCTACGTAGGATTGGAACGGAGTTAACCACTGTCGGTTGCACATATGCTGAGAAAGTGCATTTTGCCGCACACCAATTGGATGGACCTGCAGCCGCATGGTGGGAGAATTACACAGCCACTTTCCCCATAGCCAATGTCACTTGGGAGCAGTTTCAGCAAGCTTTCCGCACAGCCCATGTCTTAACTGGAGCTATGAGCATGAAGAAGCATGAGTTTCGCAACCTACGCCAGGGCAACGTACTGTAGGTCAGTACATGGAGGAGTTTAGTAAGTTATCTCGTTATGCCCCAGATGACGTGGCCACCGATGCCGCCAAGCAGGAGAAGTTTATGGAAGGGCTGAATGATGAGATGAGCATGCAACTGATGGTGGCAACATTCAACAACTACCAGGAGTTGGTAGATAAGGCTCTTATGATTGAAAGGAAGCAACAGCAGATTGTGAGCCGCAAGAGGAAGTATGGACAAGGGAAGTACAACTCCGGAGCTCAACAAAAACCCCATCTCACCCCGAACCCGGGAGGATTTACTCATAACCATGGAGGCCATAACCATAATGGAGGAATTTCGCATAACCACCACGGCCCTAGGAATGGAAATGGGAATAGAGCAGGCAGCAATCAGAACCGCTCTAACCCAGCAACGCCCGCCTAGAAGGACCTGAGTCACATTACTTGTTTCAAGTGCGGAAAGACTGGACACTATGCCACCGAGTGTTCTGAAGCAAAGAATGGTAATGGCAATGGAAACTCCGGGAAGAAGCCCAACCCATTCAACAAGGGACAAGTGAACCACGTGAACGTGGAGGAGGTTGAAGAGCAGCCAGATGCAGTTATCGGTAAGTTTTTGGTTAAGTCATTTACTGTAGTTGTTCTTTTTGATACTGGTGCATCACATTCATACATTTCAAGGGGATTTGTGGACAAGTTTAAGTTACCCACCTTAGCCCTTAGGACACCCTTGCTAGTGAGCTCACTCGGTGCAGAGTATATGGCCAGCCGATGGTGCGATTGGATACCCTTAACCATTGGTAGCCATGTTTTCCCCTCAGACCTAGTAATTTTGGAGTCACAAGGTTTGGATGTGATACTAGGAATGGATTGGCTATCAAAGTATGAAGGAAACATTGACTGTGCTAGCAGGTCTATTCTACTCACCACCCCAGAGGGAAAAAGGATGAAGTATGTATCCAGGCATGCGCCAAGGAGAACCCAAGTAAATTCTCTCATGTGAGTTGTTCAGGAGGAAGTGCCTGTTGTGAAGGATTACCCAGATGTATTTCCAGAGGAGTTACCGGGCATGCTGCCAGATCGAGACATTGAGTTTTTGATAGAGTTGTTGCCAAGCACCGGACCAATATCGAAGAGACCATACCAGATGCCCGCAAATGATCTAGAGGAGATTAAGAAGCAGATTAAGGAGTTATTGGAGAAAGGTTACATTCGACGAAGTTCATCACCATGGGGAGCCCCAGTGCTTTTGGTTGAGAAGAAGGATGGATCGTTAAGAATGGTTGTTGATTATCGTGCGTTGAATGAAGTGACGATCAAGAACAAGTACCCACTGCCGATGATCAATGATTTGTTTGACCAACTTCCAGGAGCTAAAGTGTTTTCGAAGATAGATTTTCAATCAGGATATCACCAGCTGAAGATTCGAGAAAAGGATATACCTAAAACAGCATTCACCACAAGGTATGGGTTATATGAGTATACGGTTATGTCATTTGGATTGACTAACGCCCCTGCCTATTTCACGAGTATGATGAATAAGGTGTTCATGGAATTCTTGGATAAGTTTGTTGTGGTGTTCATTGATGATATCTTGGTATACTCAAAGGATGAAGAGGAACACAAGGAGCATTTGCGTTTGGTTCTTGAGAAGCTCAGGGAACATCAGTTATATGCCAACTTTAGCAAATGTGAGTTTTGGTTGAAGGAAGTTGGATTTCTTGGACATGTTATATCAGGAGAAGGTATAGCAGTGGATCCTACCAAGGTTCAGTCAGTCACTGAGTGGTTGGCACCCACCTCAGTTGGAGAGATCCGCGGTTTTCTTGGACTCGGGGGATACTACCGGAGATTTATTGAGAATTTCTCCAAGATTGCGAAGCCTATGATGACATTGTTGAAGAAGGACACCAAGTTCCATTGGACTGAAGAATGTGAAGCAAGTTTCCAGGAGTTGAAGAAACGTTTGACTACAACCCCAGTGTTGATTCTGCCTGATATATGCAAGGATTTCCAAGTGTATTGCGACACCTCACGCTTAGGACTTGGAGCAGTACTTATGCAGGACGGAAGGGTTGTTTCTTATGCCTCAAGACAGCTTTGGCCGCATGAGTTGAATTATGCCACACATGATTTGGAGTTAGCAGCCGTAGTGCATGCGCTCAAGACCTGGAGACATTTTATTATTGGAAACCGTTGCGATGTGTACACGGATCACAAGAGTTTGAAGTACATTTTTACCCAAAAGGAGCTGAACCTCAGGCAAAGGAGATGGTTGGAGCTCATAAAGGATTATTATATGAAATTGCACTATCATCCAGGAAAGGCCAATGTCGTAGCAGACGCTTTGAGCTGGAAGAGTTATGTCAATACCTTCGTAAGCAAAGGATTGCCCAAGGAGTTAGCAAAGATCTCAGGGAGCTTCGTTTGGAGATTGTTCCTAGAGGTTTTGTTACAACCATGGAAGTTTAGTCGACATTGTTGGGAAAGATTCGAGAAGCTCAGAAGGGTGACAAAGAAATTGCTGAGATAAAGAAGAAGATGGCTGAAGGCAAAGCCAAAGGATTTCGTGAGGATGAGCACGACACCCTGTGGTTTGAGGACCGTATATTTGTTCCCAGCAATGTCGAGATCAGGAAGTTGATATTACAGGAAGCTCATGACTCGCCATACTCGATACACCCCAGAAACACCAAGATGTATTTGGATATGAAGGAGTGTTTCTGGTGGACTGGTATGAAGAAGGATATTGTCGAGTATGTAGCCGTATGTGATGTATGTCAGAGAGTGAAGGCAGAACATCAGAAGCCAGCAGGATTACTGCAACCTATGCCGATACCCGAATGGAAGTGGGACAAGCTTGGCATGGATTTTATCACCGGATTGCCCAGGACCCGATCGGGATATGATTCTATCTGGGTAGTAGTGGATCGTTTGACCAAATTAGCTCACTTTATCCCAATGAAAACCCCTTATACAAGTGCGAAGTTGGCCAAGATATACATGACCAGGATCGTATGTCTGCATAGAGTTCCGAGGACCATCGTATCAGATAGAGGAACACAATTTACTTCAAAGTTTTGGCACTAGCTGCACCAGACTTTGGGTACCAGGCTGGAGTTCAGTATAACTTTTCACCCGCAGACAGATGGACAGACCGAGAGAGTCAATCAGATTCTGGAGGACATGTTAAGAGCATGTGCATTAGATTATGGATCTAGTTGGGACAATAATTTACCCTACACAGAGTTCTCATACAACAATAGTTACCAGGTCAGTTTGAAGATGGCACCATTTGAAGCCCTGTATGGAAGAATATGTTGAACACTGTTGATGTGGGATGAGGTTGGAGACCATTAGTTGTTTGGTCCGGATTTATTAAAGAGTCAAAAGAGAAGGTTAAGCTGATTCGAGATATACTGAAGGTAGCTCAGTCCAGACAAAAGAGTTATGCAGACTCGAAACGCAAGAGGTAGTTTATGAAATTGGAGATAGAGCATATCTACGAGTGTCACCCTTGTGAGGAGTTAAACGTTTTGGAGTTAAGGGAAAGTTAGCCCCGAGATTTGTAGGACCGTACCGTGTCTTGGAATGCATGGGAGATGTTGCCTACAAGTTGGAGTTACCCGAAGGACTGTCGGGAGTTCATGATGTGTTTCACGTTTCCCAGATGAAGAAGTGCCATGCAGAGATGGCTGATATTCCTTTGAGAGATACAGTGCCCCTGGAAGCAATTCAGTTGGACAGTGATTTGACATGAGGAGAAACCTATCAAGATTCTCAAATTTGCCAGCCGAGTTACTCGCAGCAAGGTTATCAAGTTTTGCAAAGTTCGGTGGAGCCACCATACCGAGGATGAAGCCACTTGGGAACAAGAGGATGTTCTACTTAAGGACCACCCACACCTATTTTCTAGCCAATCCAAATCTTGGGGACGAGATTCATCTTAAGGGTGGTAGGTTTGTAACATCCCAAATTTTCAATTTGGAATGTTATACGTAGGTCATTCATGCATATCATATTTCATTACATTTCGTTTCGCGATCCTCGAAATTCTAAGCAACTCAAGGACCCACGGAGAGAGTTGGGGATTTCACGTTTTTCATTTTTGAATTTTATCAAATATGGAAACAAGGATCATTTTGGGTTTAAATAATTTTTCTCTCCGAAAATATTTTGTATTAAAATATATGAGAGGAGATAATATGACTTCTCCAAAATAAACGAATATTGGAGGAAAAATATTAAAATCAATAAATAAATTTTATTTGGAGTTTATTGCAATTTTATTTGAATTAGGAAAAATATGCATTTTTCAAAATTGCATTAGAGGCCCAAATAAATGTTCACTTTGTCCGCTATATTTTTAGAGGACGGGGAAATTTTATTTCAGGATTTTTGGAGTCCGTTTAGTATTTCTTTTAATCATTTTTCTGCGCGTCGGAATATTTTTTTTAAAAAGTTACCGACCTTACCGGGCTGTGTCCGCCTGGGACACTGACCCGGCCGACCCTTTAAGAGCCGCAGCCCCAAGCCGCTAGCCCACCCCACCGCACCCCAAACCCTAGCCCGATCCGCGCCGCCGCCGCGCCGTCTTGCCGCCGCCGCTGCCGCTGCCGCCGCCCGCCGCCGCACCACCCCGACGGCATCCCGCCGCCGCCTCGCCAGAGGTAGCTACCGCGCTGCCGGTTTTCGCAAGAAAACCGATCGGTTTTATTGCAAAAACCCTAGATCTCGTTTTTTTATTTTAGATCAGTTTTGTTTCGTTTTTTCCCCGTTTTAGTTAAATAGCGGACGTTCGTCCTTAGTTCATTTTAACGAATGGTGTTCATCGTTAGCCGCAGACAGCGAACGTTCATTCGTTAGCCTGTTCGTTAGTTTTTCTTTTTCCAGGGTTTTTCCGCAATTATTTCCGGTCGTGATTTCTGCCCTGATCTTCGTTTTAGTTTATCTTTTTGCTCGTTTATCGGAATCAGGCGATTCAAGTGCCTAGATCTTCGTCTCGAAGCCCTCTTTATGTTTAACCAACTTAAACAAGATTTTGGTACTCTAAAATTTGACTTTAGTCCAGATTAGTAATCGGATCTTGTTTCTTTCGCAGTTTGAGTTTCGTTGCTCCATTTGATTTGATTCTTTTTGCAAACCGGAGTTCTTCAGTTGAACTTTCTGGTTAGATCTTCTTATTTGAGTTTTACCCGTGCATATTTTCTTGCTTTCTTATGTATGCTATTGTTTGCTTGCGATAGAATACCCGGAGTGCGAAGCGTGCTACTACGAGTCACTAGGTTTGGCAGATCGTCAGCAAGGCAAGTAACACATTGATCATACTCTTTTCATACCCAGTTTTTATGCATCAGTTTCAACCCTTACACATTGCATGAGTAGGATCTCTTAACATGTGGGTTTGGGAAGTATATGATGAGGTAGAACCTATTGCCCTTTTATTATCAAACCTTGGGAGTTACTTCTACGTTATGCTTATATTGCTATGCTATGCTCGTAGACGTGGATTGGGTTTGAGTGTATCCATGACAGATGTGAGTTGTTAATTAATGGTTCAACTTAAGCTGGCAACTTTAATACACATCTAGGTGGATTGCTTGTGGGCACCTGGAGAATCCAGTGTTGTCCTAGGATATCCTGGAGTACCCGTGTGATCATCCTACGGTCCGCCACCCAGGCTCAAAGGGATCATAAGATTATTCATGCTAGAAACTTACGTGTGCAGCCACAAGCCATTATGGGCTCTGGCATAGTTGAGTATGTTGCACGACCTCTTCCAGTGGTAGGCTAGCAGATGTAGGGGATGTAGGTTGGTACTGTCTACCCGGGGTTAGAGTTAATGCTTCTAAAAGACTGTGTCTCGGTCATCCGTTTCTCAAACACCATGGAGTGCGAGAAATCCAACGGAGGAGATCGAGTCTTGTGGGGAAAAGTGCGCAAACCTCTGCAGAGTGTATAAACTAATCATGGTTAGTCGTGTCCCCGGTTATGGACATCTTGAGTATCTGGTACTTGAATTATTGATTTGATCTCATCACTCTAAATTAATTTGTTGGGTTGTTAATGATTACTTTAATGGGAATTGAGTTGGAGGAACCTTCTCAATGATGTTTCAACCACCATGATAGTTAAATAAAATTTATTCCTTTGATGTAGGAAAAAATGGCTTTTCGCGAAAACAATATAACCATAGAGCTTCCACCAACCATATATGCATGTAGTGATAGCATTTATCTGTTCATTGCTCTACTGTGTTATATTGACAGCATATTCCATGTTCTGACCCGTTTTCGAGCTGCAACGTATCATGTTGCAGACTTTTCATACGACGAGTAAGGTGCCATAGGTCATTTTTCATGCACTCAGCTATGCTGTTGGAGTTGATGGACTCACTTTATCTTCCAAGCCTTCCACTGTTATCGTATTAGATGGCCTTAAGCCATATTTATTGTAATAAGTTCTCTTTTGAGACATTCGATGTAATAAGTGTGTGATTGCTACTCTGTTATAAATCCTTCGAGTATTGTGTGTGTCAGCATTACCAATCCAGGGATGACACTAAACATAGAGACTTGACCGTCTGAGGTTGGCTCGCTACAGAGGGCCTATCCCCGACGATTTTTGGGTCGTGTGGGAAGGACCCCCTATCGCCCACACTCACTTGGCGACGGTTCCAAATGCCATCGTGGAAAGGGGTTTTAAACCGTTTGTTTAGGGGATGTCACTGTACCAGTGCCCCACACGTTGTTGTGGAATTTTTTTGCAATATTTCAATGAGGTTTTTGGTTACATGAAACATCAATATTTGAAATAATAGTTTTTGAAAGTATATTAGAATTTGATGTAAATAGCATAATAGAATGGAATTTTACATGCACGCATGGGTACATGGTGAAGTGGATTTTTAATATGCATAGTTGCATGTTGAGGTGGGCCTTTTTTTATGCATGTTGATGAGGTGTCATGCTTGCATGTTGAGAGAAATATGTTAGTGGGGGCTAGCTATTTAGATATAGAAGATTTTTTATTGTTCCATGTTGTTATATTATCATTCTTGGATGTTTTACAATCATTTTATAGCAACTTTATATCATTTTTTGTGGACTAACCTATTGGCATAGTGCCTAGTGCCAGTTGCTATTTTTATTGCTTTTTTTACTTCGTAGAAAATCAATACCAAACGGAGTCCAAACGCAACGAAACTTTTTGGAAAAAAATTCTGGACCAGAAGACACACGATGGGTCAAGGAAGTACCAGAAGGGGGCTCCGAGGGGAGAACAACCCACCTGGGTGCGCCCCGGTAGGTTGTGCCCACCTCGGCCACCTCCCGCACCGCCTCTTTGCTCTATAAATACCCCAAAAATCCAAAAACACTAGGTGAGTCGGCGAAACACAATTCCAGCCGCCACAAGTTCCAGAAACCACAGATCCAATCTAGACACCATCATGGAGGGGTTCATCATCCTCATTGGTGCCTCTCCGATGATGCGTGAGTAGTTCATTGTAGACCTTCGGGTTTGTAGTTAGTAGCTAGATGGATTCCTCTCTCTCTTTTGATTCTCAATACAATGGTATCTTGGAGATCTATTTGATGTAACTCCTTTTGCGGTGTGTATGTTGGGATCCGATGGACTTTGAGTTTATGATCAGATCTATTTTATCCATGAAAGTTATTTGAGTTTTGATCTCTTATATGCATGATTTCTTATATCCTTCTATTTCTTCTTCGAATCTTTGGTTTAGTTAGGCCAACTAGGTCAATTTTTCTTGCCATGGGAAGAGGCGCTTTGTGATGGGTTCGATCTTACGACGCTCAATCCCAGTGACAAAAGGGGACATGACACGTATGTATGGTTGCTATTAAGGATAACAAGACGGGTTCTATTCCTACATGAATAGATCTTGTCTACATCATGTCATCGTTCTTATTGCATTACTCCATTTTTCATGAACTTAATACACTAGATGCATGCTAGATAGCGGTCGATGTGTGGAGTAATAGTAGTAGATGTAGGCAGGAGTCGGTCTACTAATCTTGGACGTGATACCTATATAATGATCATTGCCTGGATATCGTCATAATTATTTGAAGTTCAATCAATTGCCCAACAGTAATTTGTTTACTCAACGTATGCTATTTTTTTCGAGAGAAGCCACTAGTGAAATCTACGGCCCCCGGGTCTATTCTTTATCATATTTGCATGGAGATCTATTTTTATTCGCTTTTATTTTCAGATCTATTAATCCAAAAACCCAAAAATACCTTGCTGCATTTTTTTGTTATTTATTTTATTTCGCGTTCCCGTGAGATCTATTTATCTAGTGTACTACAAATTTATCTATCTTTTTACCCAGGAGGGATTGACAACCCCTCTTACGCGTCGGGTTGCAAGTATTTGTTATTTGTGTGCAGGTACCGTTTACATAGTGTTGCGTGGTTCTCCTACTGGTTCAATAACCTTGGTGTCATCACTGAGGAAAATACCTACCGTAGCTGTGCTGCATCATCCCTTCCTCTTTGGGGAAATACCGACGTAGTTCAAGCCTCATCAAAAGGAATTTCTGGCACCGTTACCGGGGAGAAATCATCAACATCTATCTGTTGGGGAACGCAGTATTTCAAAAAAATTCCTACGATCACGCAAGATCTATCTAGGATATGCATAGCAACAAGAGGGGAGAGTGTGTCCATGTACCCTCATATACCGAAAGCGGAAGCGTCAAGTAACACGGTTGATGTAGTCGAACGTCTTCGCGATCCAACTGATCAAGTACCGAACGCACGACACCTCCGCGATCTGCACACGTTCAGCTTGGTGATGTCCCTCGTACTCTTGATCCAGCTGAGGCCGAGGGAGAGTTTTGTCAGCACGACGACATGATGATGAAGTTACTGACGCAGGGCTTCGTCTAAGCACTACAACGATATGACTGAGGTGGAAATCTGTGGAGGGGCACCGCACACGGCTAAGACAACTATCAACTTGTGTGTCTATGGGGTGCCCCCTCCCCCGTATATAAAGGAGTGGAGTAGGGGAGGGACGACCCTCTCTATGGCGCGCCCCAAGGGGATTCCTACTCCTAGTAGGAGTAGGTCCCCCCTCCCTAGTTGGAGTAGGAGAAGAAGGACAAAGGAGAAGGACAGAAGGAAAGAGGGGCTGCCCCCCCTCCCCAATCCGGATTGGGCTTGGGGGGTGCGCCCCCACTTGGCCGCCTCCTTCTCTCTCCCACCATGGCCCATTAAGGCCCATTGACTCCCCGGGGGGTTCCAGTAACCCCCCGGTACTCCGGTAATTGCCCGAACTTATCTGAAACCATTCCGGTGTCCAAACATAGCATTCCAATATATCAATCTTTATGTCTCGACCATTTAGAGACTCCTCGTCATGTCCGTGATTATATCCGGGACTCCGAACTACCTTCGGTACATCAAAACACATAAACTCATAATACCGATCATCATCGAACGTTAAGTTTGCGGACCCTACGGGTTGGAGAACTATGTAGACATGACCGAGACTCACTTCTGGTCAATAACCAATAGCAGAACTTGGATGCTCATATTGGTTCCTACATATTCTACGAAGATCTTTATCGGTCAGATCGCATAACAACATACATTGTTCCCTTTGTCATCGGTATGTTACTTGCCTGAGATTTGATCGTCGGTATCTCAATACCTAGTTCAATCTCGTTACTAGCAAGTCTCTTTACTCGTTCCGTAATGCAACATCCCGCAACTAACTCATTAGTCACATTGCTTGCAAGGCTTATAGTGATGTGCATTACCGAGAGGGCCCAGAGATACCTCTCCGATACACGGAGTGACAAATCCTAATCTCGATCTATGCCAACTCAACAAACACCATGGGAGACACCTGTAGAGCATCTTTATAGTCACCCAGTTACTTGTGACGTTTGATAGCACACTAAGTGTTCCTCCCGTATTCGGGAGTTGCATAATCTCATAGTCATAGGAACATGTATAAGTCATGAAGAAAGCAATGTCAATAAACTAAACGATCATACTGCTAAGCTAACGGATGGGTCAAGTCAATCACATCATTCTCTAATGATGTGATCCCGTTCATCAAATGACAACTCATGTATGTGGTTAGGAAACTTAACCATCTGTTGATTAACGAGCTAGTCAAGTAGAGGCATACTAGTGACACTTAGTTTGTCTATGTATTCACACATGTACTAAGTTTCTGGTTAATACAATTCTAGCATGAATAATAAACATTTATCATGATATAATGAAATATAAATAACAACTTTATTATTGCCTCTAGGGCATATTTCCTTCAGTCTCCCACTTGCACTAGAGTCAATAATCTAGATTACATAGTAATAATTCTAACACCCATGGTGTCTTGGTGCTGATCATGTTTTGCTCGTGAGAGGGGCTTAGTCAACGGGTCTACAACATTCAGATCCGTATGTATCTTGCAAATCTCTATGTCTCCCTCCTTGGCTTGACCGCAGATGGAATTGAAGCGTCTCTTGATGTGCTTGGTTATCTTGTGAAATCTGGATTCCTTTGCCAAGGCAATTGCACCAGTATTGTCACAAAAGATTTTCATTGGACCCGATGCACTAGGTATGACACCGAGATCGGATATGAACTCCTTCATCCAGACTCCTTCATTTGCTGCTTCCGAAGCAGCGATGTACTCCGCTTCGCACGTAGATCCAGCCACGACACTGTGCTTGGAACTGCACCAACTGACAGCCCCACCATTCAATAAAAATATGTATCCGGTTTGTGACTTAGAGTCATCCGGATCAGTGTCAAAGCTTGCATCGACGTAACCATTTACGATGAGCTCTTTGTCACCTCCATAAATGAGAAACATATCCTTAGTCCTTTTTAGGTATTTCAGGATGTTCTTGATCGCTGTCCAGTGATCCACTCCTGGATTACTTTGATACCTCTCTGCTAAACTAATAGCAAGGCACACATCATGTCTGGTACACAACATCGCATACATGATAGAACCTATGGCTGAAGCATAGGGAATGACTTTCATTTTCTCTCTATCTTCTGCAGTGGTCGGGCATTGAGTCTGACTCAACTTCACACCTTGTAACACAGGCAAGAACCCTTTCTTTGCTTGATCCATTTTGAACTTCTTCAAAGCTTTATCAAGGTATGTGCTTTGTGAAAGTCCAGTTAAGTGTCTTGATCTATCTCTATAGATATTGATGCCCAATATATAAGCAGCTTCACTGAGGTCTTTCATTGAAAAATTCTTATTCAAGTATCCTTTTATGCTATTCAGAAATTCAGTATCATTTCCGATTAACAATATGTCATCCACGTATAATATCAGAAATGCTATAGAGCTCCCACTCACTTTCTTGTAAATACAGGCTTCTCCAAAAGTTTGTATAAACCCATATGCTTTAATCACACTATCAAAGCGTATATTACAACTCTGAGATGCTTGCACCAGTCCATAAATGGATCGCTGGAGCTTACACACTTTGTTAGCACCTTTTGGATCGACAAAACCTTCTGGTTGCATCATATACAACTCTTATTTGAGATATCCATTAAGGAATGCAGTTTTGACATCCATTTGCCAAATTTCATAATCATAAACTACAGCAATTGCTAACATGATTCGGACGGACTTAAGCATCGCTATGGGTGAGAAGGTCTCATCGTAGTAAACTCGTTGAACTTGTCAAAAACCTTTCGCAACAAGTCGAGCTTTGTAGACAGTAACATTACAGTCAGCGTCAGTCTTCGTCCTGAAGATCCATTTATTCTCAATGGCTTGCCAATCATCGGGTAAGTCAACCGAAGTCCATACTTTGTTCTCATACATGGATCCCATCCTAGATTTCATGGCCTCAAGCCACTTTGCGGAATCTGGGCTCGTCATTGCTTCTTCATAGTTCATAGTTTCGTCATGGTCAAGTAACATGACTTCTAGAACAGGATTGCCGTACCACTCTGGTGCGGATCTTACTCTGGTTGACCTACGAGGTTCGGTAGTAACTTGATCAGAAGTTTCATGATCATCATCATTAGCTTCCTCACTAATTGGTGTAGGAATCAATGGAACTGATTTCTTTGATGAACTACTTTCCAATAAGGGAGCATGTACAATTACCTCAGCAAGTTCTACTTTCCTCCCACTCACTTCTTTCGAGAGAAACTCCTTCTCTAGAAATGATCCATTCTTAGCAACAAATATCTTGCCTTCAGATCTATGATAGAAGGTGTACCCAACAGTCTCTTTTGGGTATCCTATGAAGACACATTTCTCCAATTTGGGTTCGAGCTTATCAGGTTGAAGCTTTTTCACATAAGCATTGCCGCCCCAAACTTTAAGAAACGACAACTTGGGTTTCTTGCCAAACCACAGTTCGTAAGGTGCCATCTCAACGGATTTTGATGGTGCCTTATTTAACGTGAATGCAGTCGTCTCTAAAGCATAACCCCAAAACGATAGCGGTAAATCAGTAAGAGACATCATAGATCGCACCATATCTACTAAAGTGCGGTTACGGCATTCGGACACACCATTACGCTATGGTGTTCCAGGTGGCGTGTGTTGTGAAACTATTCCACATTGTTTCAAATGAAGTCCAAACTCGTAACCCAAATATTCTCCTCCACGATCAGATCGTAGAAACTTTATTTTCTTGTTACGATGATTTTCCACTTCACTCTGAAATTCTTTGAACTTTTCAAATGTTTCAGACTTATGTTTCATCAAGCAGATATACCCATATCTGCTCAAATCATCTGTGAAGGTCAGAAAATAATGATACCCGCCACGAGCATCAACACTCATCGGACACATCAGTATGTATTATTTCCAGTAAGTTTGTTGCTCGCTCCATTTTTCCGGAGAACGGAGTCTTAGTCATCTTGCCCACGAGGCATGGTTCGCAAGCATCAAGTGATTCATAATCAAGTGATTCCAAAAGTCCATCAGCATGGAGTTTCTTCATGTGCTTTACACCAATATGACCCAAACGGCAGTGCCACAAATAAGTTGCACTATCATTATTAAACTTATATCTTTTGGCTTCAATACTATGAATATGTGTATCACTACTATCAAGATTTAGTAAAAATAGACCGCTCATCAAGGGTGCGTGACCATAAAAGATATTACTCATATAAATAGAACAACCATTATTCTCTGATTTAAATGAATAACCGTCTCGCATCAAACAAGATCCAGATATAATGTTCATGCTTAACGCTGGCACCAAATAATAATTATTCAGGTCTAAAACTAATCCCGAAGGTAGATGTAGAGGTAGCGTGCCGGCGACGATCACATCGACATTGGAACCATTTCCCACGCGCATCGTCACCTCGTCCTTAGCCAATCTTCGCTTAATCCGTAGCCCATGTTTCGAGTTGCAAATATTAGCAACAGAACCAATATCAAATACCCAGGCGCTACTGCGAGCATTAGTAAGGTACACATCAATAACATGTATATCAAATATACCTTTCACTTTGCCATCCTTCTTATCCGCCAAATACTTGGGACAGTTCCGCTTCCAGTAACTAGTCCCTTTGCAATAGAAGCACTCAGTCTCAGGCTTAGGTCCAGACTTGGGCTTCTTCACTTGAGCAGCAACTTGCTTGCTGTTCTTCTTGAAGTTCCCCATCTTCCCTTTTCCCTTCTTCTTGAAATTGTTGGTCTTGTTGACCATCAACACTTAATGCTCCTTCTTGATTTCTACCTCCGCAGCCTTTAGCATTGCGAAGAGCTCGGGAATTGTCTTATCCATACCTTGCATATTATAGTTCATCACGAAGCTCTTGTAGCTTGGTGGCAGTGAGTGAAGAACTCTGTCAATGACACTATCATCAGGAAGATTAACTCCCAGTTGAGTCAAGTGGCTATGGTACCCAGACATTCTAAGTATATGTTCACTGACAGAACTGTTCTCCTCCATTTTGCAGCTGTAGAACTTATTGGAGACTTCATATCTCTCAATCCGGGCATTTGCTTGAAATATTAACTTCAACTCTTGGAACATCTCATATGCTCCATGACGTTCAAAACGTCGTTGAAGTCCCGGTTCTAAGTCGTAAAGCATGGCACACTGAACTATCGAGTAGTCATCAGCTTTGCTTTGCCAGACGTTCTTACGTCGTCAGCAGCATCTGCAGCAAGCTTGTCACCCAACGGTGCTTTTAGGACGTAATTCTTCTGTACAGCAATGAGGATAATCCTCAAGTTATGGACCCGGCCCATGTAATTGCTACCATCATCTTTCAACTTAGCTTTCTCTAGGAACGCATTAAAATTCAACGGAACAACAACACGGGCCATTTATCTACAACAACATAGACATGCAAAATACCATCAGGTACTAAGTTCATGATAAATTAAAGTTCAATTTAATCATATTACTTAAGAACTCCCACTTAGATAGACATCCCTCTAATCATCTAAGTGATCACGTGATCCATATCAACTAAACCATGTCCGATCATCACGTGAGATGGAGTAGTTTTCAATGGTGAACATCACTATGTTGATCATATCTACTATATGATTCATGCTCGACCTTTTGGTCTCAGTGTTCCAAGGCCATATCTGCATATGCTAGGCTCGTCAAGTTTAACCCGAGTATTCTGCTTGTGCAAAACTAGCTTGCACCCGTTGTATGTGAACGTAGAGCTTATCACACCCGATCATCACGTGGTGTCTCAGCACGGCGAACTATAGCAACGGTGCATACTCAGGGATAACACTTGTACCTTGAAATTTAGTGAGAGATCATCTTATAATGCTACCGCTGTACTAAGAAAAAGAAGATGCATAAAGGGTAAACATCACATGCAATCAAATAAGTGATATGGCCATCATCATCTTGTGCTGATCTCCATCTCCAAAGCACCGTCATGATCACCATCGTCCCTGGCTTGACACCTTGATCTCCATCGAAGCATCATTGCTGTATCACCAACTATTGCTTCTAGGACTATCGCTACCGCTTAGTGATAAAGTAAAGCAATTACATGGCGATTGCATTTCATACAATAAAGCGACAACCATATGGCTCCTGTCAGTTGCCGATAACAGTGTTACAAAACATGATCATCTCATACAACAATTTTTATAATCACGTATTGACCATATCACATCACAACATGCCCTGCAAAAACAAGTTAGACGTCCTCTACTTTGTTGTTGCAAGTTTTACGTGGCTGCGACAGGCTTCTAGCAAGAACCGTTCTTACCTATGCATCAAAACCACAACGTAGTATAGTGATTGCTTTTTGATCTTCAGAAAGAACCCTGTTCATTGAAAGCGATTCAACTAAAGTTGGAGAAACAGACACCCACTAGCCACTTGTGTGCGAAGCACGTCGGTAGAACCAGTCTCGCATAAGCGTACACGTAATGTCGGTCTGAGCCGCTTCATCCAACAATACCGCCGAATCAAGAATCAACTAGTGACGGCAAGCAATATGTATATACCCACGCCCACAACTCCTTTGTGTTCTACTCGTGCATATAACATCTACGCATAGACCTGGCTCAGATGCCATTGTTGGGGAACGCAGTATTTCAAAAAATTTTCTACGATCACGCAAGATCTATCTAGGAGATGCATAGCAATGAGAGGGGAGAGTGTGTCCATGTACCCTCGTAGACCGAAAGCGGAAGCGTTAAGTAACGCGGTTAATGTAGTCGAACGTCTTTGCGATCCAACTAATCAAGTACCGAACGCACGGCACCTTCGCGATCTGCACATGTTTAGCTCGATGATGTCCCTCGTACTCTTGATTCAGCTAAGGCCGAGGGAGAGTTTCGTCAGCACGACGGCGTGATGACGGTGATGATGAAGTTACCAACGCAGGGCTTCGCCTAAGCACTACAATGATATGACCGAGGTGGAAATCTGTGGAGGGGGCACCGCACACGGATAAGACAACTGTCAACTTGTGTGTCTATGGGGTGCCCCCTCCCCTGTATATAAAGGAGTGGAGGAGGGCAGGGCTGACCCTCTCTATGGCACGCCCCAAGGGGGATTCCTACTCCTAGTAGGAGTAGGTTTCCCCCTTCCCTAGTTGGAGTAGGAGAAGAAGGACAAAGGAGAAGGAGAGAAGGAAAGGGGGGCCAGCCCCCTCCCCAATTCAGATTGGGCTTGGGGGGGCGCCCCCCCACTTGTCCACCTCCTTATTTCTCCCACCATGGCCAATTAAGGCCCATTGGCTCCCCGGGGGGTCCCAATAACCCCATGGTACTCCGGTAATTGCCCGAACTTATCCGAAACCATTCCGGTGTCCAAACATAGCCTTCCAATATATCAATCTTTATGTCTTGACCATTTCGAGACTCCTCGTCATGTCCGTGATCATATCCGGGACTCCGAACTACCTTCGGTACATCAAAACACATAAACTCATAATACCGATCGTCATCGAACGTTAAGTGTGCGGACCCTACGGGTTCGAGGACTATGTAGACATGACCAAGACTCACTTCCGGTCAATAACCAATAGCGGAACCTAGATGCTCACATTGGTTCCTACATATTCTACGAAGATCTTTATCGGTCAAACCGCATAACAACATATGTTGTTCCCTTTGTCATCGGTATGTTACTTGCCTGAGATTCGATCGTCGGTATCTCAATACCTAGTTCAATATCGTTACCGGCAAGTCTCTTTACTCATTACATAATGCAACATCCCGCAACTAACTCATTAGTCACATTGCTTGCAAAGCTTATAGTGATGTGCATTACCGAGAGGGCCCAGAGATACCTCTGCGATACACGGAGTGATAAATCCTAATCTCGATCTATGCAAACTCAACAAACACCATTGGAGACACCTGTAGAGCATCTTTATAGTCACCCAGTTATGTTGTGACGTTTGATAGCACACTAAGTGTTCCTCCGGTATTCGGGAGTTGCATAATCTCATAGTCATAGGAACATGTATAAGTCATGAAGAAAGCAATAGCAATAAACTAAACGATCATAGTGCTAAGCTAACGGATGGGTCAAGTCAATCACATCATTCTCTAATGATGTGATCCCGTTCATGAAATGACAACTCATGTCTATGGTTAGTAAACTTAACCATCTTTTGATTAATGAGCTAGTCAAGTAGAGGCATACTAGTGACACTCTGTTTGTCTATGTATTCACACATGTACTAAGTTTCCGGTTAATACAATTCTAGCATGAATAATAAACATTTATCATGATATAATGAAATATAAATAACAACTTTATTATTGCCTCTAGGGCATATTTCCTTCACTATCAGGTTCCTAAGCACAAATATCATCTCCTTGCAATTTACATTATTTGCCATTTTCCTCTCGTTTTCATCTCCCCCACTTCACAAAATAAATTGTCGTTTTATTCGCCCTCTTTTTCATCCGCCGTTTTCCTGTCAAATTCGTTTTTATGTGCAATCTTGTTTGCATAGTTGCGATGTCTCAAGAAAATACCAAGTTGTGTGATTTTTCTAATACCAATAATAATGATTTTATTAGCACTCTGATTGTCGGTGGAAATGACACCTATGGAATCACTGGGATCCCTTCTACGGTTGGCGGGCGTGGGGTTGTGCAAAGAGCGGGTCTGGCGGTCAGCACAAGGATCGTTTACCTAGGTTTGGGCCGTGGAGACGCGTAATACCCTAGTTCTGCTTTGATGTATATTTGAGTGTTCTTGAGTTCTTGAACTAGGTATGGTGTATGTCTAGTTCCAAAGATCCGAATCCCTTCTCAGTATGCCTCGGGCCTCCTTTTATAGACAAAAGGGGTTGCCACAGTGGCACACAGGAGGTGGAAAGGTGTATAGTGGCTGAGTCTATCCTCTGGCACCGTCGGACAAACGCATTTAATGCGATGCCGATGTGCCCCTCTTGCTTTATTGGGGACAGCAAGGAAGCTTGTCCCAGCTGTCGCCTCCTCACCTGGCTCCGACGCGCGTCCGAGCTGACGAGGCATTGTAGCGCCATGTTGGCTGGCTGCTGGTCTGGCGTGGTGGTGGTGTCTTCACGAAGATCTGCATGCCACCACGCAGGTGCTTGTTGAGTCGATGTGGAGGCCGCACGCTGCCATGCAGACGCCTGCCCAACTGGTTGAGCTAGCAACTGCATGGGAGCGGCGGTGGAGTCTTTGCAGACGTGGTCCTGGCTGCAGCCCCGCAGATGTCCCCAGCAAGGATCTTGCTGGGAGTCTCATGGATTTCCTTGGCAAGGATCATTCCAAGGATCGTCGTCTTCTGGTTCTCATCTGATCTTGTGTATTTATGATCTCCACAAAGATCTGCATGCCACCATGGAGGTGCCTCCCAAGCCTTGGTTCCAATGTGGTTGATGGTGTTGGAAAGCCTTGGGCTCAAGGGAGGCCGCCCCGGCAAGGGTCTTGCCGGGGGAGTCCATTTCGCTCCCTTGCTCTTTGTCTCTGGTCTTGGCATTGCTTCGGTTGTCTTGTGGCTTGGCTTCCCTCATCTGCCCTACTCAGTGCGGCCGCGGGCGTGGCTCTGACTGCCCGTGCACAAGTAAAGGGGTACAAAGGAGAGCCCCTACTTTTGTACACCGATAGGAGCCCCCGGGCCTGGGCCACACATAAGCGTGACACGTTGTTGGGCTAGGCCCAGAACGGTGCGCGGGCAGGCGGGGCGGATTTTTACTGCAGTAACTTTTCCGTCCGCTGCGCTTCCCCATGACCCGCATTGAACGTGCGACGTGGGGGGTCATGCGTGACGTGGGGGTCATGCGTGGGGCGGATTCCCGCACGCATGCGTCACATTGTGGTAAAGAGGCGGCTCGCGCCTTCCCCATAAAAAGAGGAAAACGCAGAGGCGTGGCTCATTTACCGAGTGGACTTGGGTCGTGGTCTTCAAGGCGCCCACGCCCCATGATCACAGGGTGGAGAACGGTCGCCTCACCCGTCCTCTTGATTTCTGCTTGCTCG
>NC_041388.1:66475236-66477045 GCF_002162155.2 Triticum dicoccoides
AACGAGGCGAGAAACCGAACCGTCGCTGATTGGAGCAGCGGGTCGGTCTTGATTCCCTGCGCCCCTGATGGCTGGATTGGCTAAGAGGGGCGGCCGAGCCCTGACCCCGCCCCTTTGTAAGAAGGGGGAGGGGGATGGCATCCCACAATCTGACATCATCCCTCTCCCTCCACCTCGGCTCCATTATTTCATCTGCCATGGCGAGAGGCGGCGCCGGCCCTTCGACGGTGGCGGCGAGGGTCTCTGCTCGACAGCGCGTCCCTCCTTCCCAAGAGCTCGCGGCGGCGGAGCCGGCCATGAGAGGAAGGGGGAGGGGGCGAGGCCGAGGTCGGCGTGGCGCTCGGGGAAGAGGGGGACGGGGCGGCGCACCGGCCTCGCCTCCGCCAGCGATGCCTCCCCCAATGGAGGGCCACGTCGGGGACCAGCCTCGTGAGTTCTTCATCAGGCTGCGCCGGCCACCGCGCTGTCGCCTTCGCCTCCCTGCTCCATTTGCTCGGGAGATGGAGCTCGATCCGCCCAGACCCTAAGGTTGCATATGAGGGGCTGCGGGGACGGCGACACGCGGGTCGACGTCGACTTTCCCGCCCCTCACATCATGTACCTTCGTCGCAGATGGAAGACTTTTGCTCGTATCCACAGCCTGACGGCGGGGCTCATTCTCTATTTCAAATTAATGGAGAATGGCCTGCTCTCCATCAAAGTCTTTAGAGACTCTGGAACTCGCCTAAAGTGCTTCATGGAGAGCTCCTCCGATGACGAAGACTCTTCCTTAAGTGGGAGTGACGAGGAGGACAGCGACAGCGACGACAAGGGTGTTGAGCAGGGGAACACCGACTCTGACTGACCGCACCGCCCCTCCCTTGGCCACGTGCCCTACCGAGGGCCTTCCTCGTCAAGCTCTCCATCGGCGCGTTCCCCATCGCCCCTCTTTTTCCTTCACCTGCTGCACCTGGGAGGAAAAGGGCAAGAACGGGGATCACGAGGCACTTATGTTTTTTAGTTTGTGAGCCTACGGGCCTTGGTAGAATTTAGACCTTGTAATCCCCTCGCTCGTGTACTCATTCCATATGAATTGTACTTGTTTACAACGTATGAATGAAAAGAAGGGTGTTTGCCGGGCTTTGTTTGCGCGTGGGCGAGGGCCACACCGAGGAACACGTCCTCGTTATCTTAAGATAAACACTGTATCCCGGCAACAGGCCTTGCCGTCCTCCTGCTCTATGGCTTGGCTACACTCATGCCCTTGGTGGAGGTAGGGGCCGAGTAGGATTAGGCCCTTCGCTCGCCCTCTTCCCATCGCACTACAACCAAGTTCTGGCCCATAGTAAGGTTTTCGGACACGGGACAAAGGGAGAAAGATGGTACGAGAGCGAGCGAAGCCTTATACGTTCAAGGTTCACACGGGTGCACAGAGTGGAGGAGAAAGACTTATCTGATGTCGCAGCCCCCGCCAACCTTGGCTTGCTATGATTGGGTCCTTAGACCTGCAGCCCCTAGCAATCTTGGCTTGTCGGGGTCGGGGCGTTGGCCTGTTCTATTTCTTCCAAATAGCTCAGCAGAAATGTCCATGTACCCTACGAACCAAAGAGGACGGAAAGGAACAGAGAGACGCACACTCGACCTCTATGCTAGGGTTAGCCGCCGCTAAGCACTATTAACCCTAACCAAGGGAGAGACTCAAACTAGCATGCATGCTAAAACTTAGGGCGCCAACGCTTCATTTATTTAGGCTCAGGGTCTACACCTGGCTTTGTACAGAGGGTTACATACCTTGTCGGCAAGGCTTGTACAAAAGGTGGCTTGCCGGGG
>NC_041388.1:66477390-66516015 GCF_002162155.2 Triticum dicoccoides
CAACCGCGCCTTATGGGTAAAACGTGCGAAGATGTTCGATGTTCCAGGAGTTGCTCACTGGAATAGCATCTTCGGTCTCCAGGCGGACTGCGCCGGGCCTGGTGACTCGTATTACCCGATAAGGGCCTTCCCACTTCGGCGTCAACTTGTTGGAATTCTTGGCTGATTGAATGCACCGAAGAACAAGGTCACCTTCCTCAAAGCTTCGGGCATGAACCTTGCGGCTATGGTAGCGGCGCGAGGCTTGCTGGTAGCGCGCTGCTCTCACAGCCGCCCGAAGACGATCTTACTCAAGGAGCGTTGCATCATCTTGCGGCAACTACTTTTGCTGAAGCTCGTCATAAGCGAGCACTCGAGGTGACCCATATGTGAGTTCTCTGGGGAGAACTGCTTCTGCCTCGCATACCAGGCAAAGGGTGTCTGGCCGGTGGCTCGATTTGGCGTCGTTCTGATTGACCAAAGAACCGCCGACAACTCATCAATCCAGCGCCTTCCGCTCTTGTGCAGCCTGTCAAAAGTCTTTGTCCTCAGGCCTCGCAGTACTTCAGCATTTGCCCTCTCCGCGTGGCCGTTGCTCCGTGGGTGTGCCACGGAAGCAAAACAAACCTTGCTATCGAGGTCTTGGATATATTGCATGAAGGTGTGGCTTGTTGATACGTCCATTGTGCATCATGCTTTTATATCGATATTTATTGCATTATGGGCTGCTATTACACATTATGTCACAATACTTATGCCTTTTCTCTCTTATTTTACAAGGTTTACATGAAGAGGGGGAATGCCGACAACTGAAATTCTGGGCTGGAAAAGGAGCAAATATTAGAGACCTATTCTGCACATCTCCAAAAGTCCTGAAACTCCACGGGAATTATTTTCAGAATATATAAAAAAATATTGGGCGAAAGAAGTACCAGAGGGGGGCCACCCATCGTCCACGAGGGTGGGGGGCATGCCCTACCCCCTGGGCATGCCCCCTGCCTCGTGGCCCCCCTGGTGGCCCTTTGATGCCCATCTTTGGCTATATGGAGTCTTTCATCGAGGAAAAAATCATAAGCAAGCTTTCGGGAAGAAACTCTACCGCCACGAAGCGGAACCTTGGCAGAACCTATCTAGGGCTCCGGCGGAGCTGTTCTGCCGGGGAAACTTCCCTCCGAGAGGGGGAAATCATCACCATCGTCATCACCAACGATCCTCTCATTGGGAGGGGGTCAATCTCCATCAACATCTTCACCAGCACCATCTCCTCTCAAACCCTAGTTCATCTCTTGTATCCAATCTTTGTATCCAAACCTCAGATTGGTACCCGTGGGTTGCTAGTAGTGTTGATTACTCCTTGTAATTGATGCTAGTTGGTTTACTTGGTGGAAGATCATATGTTCATATCCATTATGCATATTAATACCCCTCTGATTATGAGCATGAATATGATTGGTGAGTAGTTACGTTTGTTCCTGAGGACATGGGAGAAGTCTTGCTATAAGTAGTCATGTGAATTTGGTATTCGTTCGATATTTTGATGAGATGTATGTTGTCATCCCTCTAGTGGTTTCATGTGAACATTGACTACATGACACTTCACCATTATTTGGGCCTAGAGGAAGGCACTGGGAAGTAATAAGTAGGTGATGGGTCGCTAAAGTGACAGAAGCTTAAACCCTAGTTTATGAGTTGCTTCATAAGGGGCTGATTTGGATCCATATGTTTCATGCTATGGTTAGGTTTACCTTAATACTTCTTCTATAGTTGCAGATGCTTGCAATAGGGGTTAATCATAAGTGGGATGCTTGTCCAAGTAAGGGCAGTACCCAAGCACCGGTCCACCCACATATCAAATTATCAAAGTACCGAATGCAAATCATATGAGCGTGATGAAAACTAGCTTCACGATTGTAACACCCCAAGACTGGAGTTTCAGATGCCTTCCATGGTTTCTGAGATTCGTCATGTGATTTGTTTTGCTTGTTGCATTCCTCTTTGCATTTTTTGCATTGCATCATGTCATCATGCCATCTTTTTCTCAACAATCAAATCGTATGGATCTTCGATCCATTTAAATTGAGGGAACTCACATGGTGATTTCTCTATATAACATACCCTCCCGATATTTAGGGAGCTATTATAAAATATTCCATTTTCGGAATCACCCATAAACACACTTGCATATTCCGCATGTCTTTTCTAGTTCAAGCTTGCCTTCAAAACCTTGCCAAAAATTCTCTTCCCGTTTATCGAGGTTCCTCAAAAAATCCGATCATTTTTGGGCACTTCAAAATCCTACCCCTTGTTCAAACCATTTGAATTAAATTCAAATGCTTTTGAATTTAAACCTTGCAATCTTGCCCACTTCAATTTTCTTGGACCATGCACCTTTTTGCGAGTCCAGGAAAATAATCCACGTGCCCAAATCCTTCCTCTAATCCTTTCTTTTCTCTCCTTTCTTTCTTTGCGGTTTTCTGATTTCTAAAAAGTTTTTTTAAAAAAGCCTTAAGGGAGAAGAGAGAACCAGGCCTCTCTAGGTCCAATCCATCCCAGGGTAGGCCCATGTCCTCGCAGGCCATCCAACCCCTAATTCTAACCCTAGCCCGATGTGGCACCCTGACTCAGAGCGACCGGTTTACCATGCATTGCCAGCCCATAGACCATGTCTTCTGGCAACACACAACATCTTGGTATAGAAAAACAACCGCTTTATTGATGCTAGTGGAACAGAGTTTACATTACAACAGCTGTCGAGGCCAAGCGGCACACTCGGTGCGGCTGAACAATATGTACATTATTTAGTAAACATAAAGGGGCCTCGATCCGAACAACTACATGGCAGCCGAATAACATCGTGGCGGAAGCTCCATATCACAGGGACACCGATGTGGACACAATCTAGACTCGAACAACGCTCCTCTCCAACGATACTTTCCTGAAATCTAGCATGACACGCCAGGTCAGTACCTTGAGTGTACTTGCAAGCTCACAACAGGCATAATCATAATGACAAACAATATCATGATATTTAACCAATTATTAATAATGCAACACTATGTGTCAACATGCTGTGATCATGCTCGAACGTCCCTCGGGACAGCTTACCAACTGTGATCATCTCTGGATCACAAACACACCACCAAAGTGGTCTTTCTCAAGAACAACTCATGATCCTTACGGCGATCACAACCACGACCATCATTTGGTCCCAAATGCCTCGATGGCCTTTCTGCCATCCATCAACAATGCAAAGTTCATAGCTTAGTGTGCAATTTTTATTAAACGTTGAATCATGGTGGGACCTACTACGAGGTGTCCGTGACCGTGGACTCGGCTATTGATAGATTACACACTCTGCAGAGGTAGCACATTGTACCCACACCACAGAACCCATCACTACAAAAAAAAGACACATCCGTGACATTTTGGGCCGAACAAATTTTTTTTCTGTCATACATATGACACTTCTATGACGATAATTGTGACAAAACCCGATATCATCATAGATGTGGTGGGCTCCTACTCCTATGACAAAAAATCATGACAGAAATTGGGCTTTCGTCCTGGGCGGGCCGGAGACGCAGCTGCATGACATTCTTTGGGCCGTCCATGACGGAAAAAACCATGGTAGAAGCGAGGGGGAGGAAAATTTCGGGGAGTTCCCGGTTATGGTGGGAGGTCGGGGGCCGAGCGATGCACGTTTCTCTCGTACACATATGCGCGTGTGTGCGAGGCGTTGGCTCTAACTGAACCCGAGCGAGGCGTTGGGCTCTAACTGAACCCGAGCGATTGCACTGCAGGCTACGCGTTACTGAACCCGAGCGATCGATCGATGGCTGTTAACTGAACCAGATCGAGCGATTCCTTCGCTACTGCTGCTAACTGAAGCCGATCGATTGGATGAACAATGAGCGTTGAGGGTGGGGGTTGGATGACCAGTGAGCGATGGTGTTGCTTCTGGATGAACAGGACCCCGCGGTGTGGTGGAGGGCTGGATGAACAGTAGATAGTGGAGGGGTGCCCGTGGAGGGGTGGTTGAACAGGACCCCGTGGTGTAGAGGGCTGGATGAACAGTAGACGGTGGAGGGGTGGTTGAACAGTAGCCGGTGGAGTAGCGCGCGGTGGAGGCTGGATGAACATGAGCCTGTGGAGGCTGGAGGAGGTCGACGGTAGCCCGTGGAGGCTGGAGGAGGTCGACGGTGGAGATGAACATTATCCCGTGGAGTCCCGTTTTGCGGTACGCCACACCCCTCCCAATGAACAGGACCCCCGTTTTGACCGTAGTGCTCCAACACAAGTCCGTTTCGTTCATTTTGCAGTACGCCACACCCCTCCCAATCAACAGGACCCCCGTTTCGACTGTAGGAGGTTCGTTTCGTCCGTTTTGCGGTACGCCAGACTCCTCCTGATGAACAGGATCCCGTTTCGAACATGGCTGGTCGAACACAAGGCCGTTTCCTCCGTTGTGCGTTATGCCAGGCCTCGTTTCCATCGCCTGTTCCGTCCAAGCCCTCCCGATGAACATGACCACGCATTCCGTTCCGACCCAGCCGGTTGGCTCCCACACGTTCCATTGCCTCCCGATGAACACAACGCATTCCGTTGCGTCCCGATGAACACGACGCATTCCGTTGCCTCCCCATGAACACGATGACGATGTTGTTTCTCCGTTCCGACCCAGCCATGTACACGAGCCCTGGCCATACGTATGCGCGAGTAGGCGTTCGGGACCCCGCCCGTATGTACACATACATGGCCGTATTTTCTTTCTTGCACCCTGGCCGCTGTACGTACGTGTACATGCTACGTGCGCGCCTCTACTACGACACGTACGTGCCTCTACTATGACACATGCGCGCCTCTACATCCACCAGTATATATGTATGTACACGTTCGCGACCAGAATGACAACGCTACGTACGCTTCGACCAGGTGGGTCCCTACTGTCAGGCACTTCCTTGCCCGTGAAGATGTAGCTGGTGGGTCCCAGCAGTCAGGGGGGCGAATCGTTTTTTTGCCCGGACGCACTTCCTTGCGTGCGAAGATGTAGCTGGTGGGTCCCAGCAGTCAGGGGCAAACATTTTTTTTTCGCGAAATGCGGTGGCCCGTCCAGTGGGTCCCCGCTGTCAGGTGGAGGAATAATTATTTTGCATGTAATAATGAGGCTGTCGGTGTCAAAACCAGCAGATCTCGGGTAGGGGGTCCCGAACTGTGCGTCTAGGCCGGATGGTAACAGGAGACAGGGGACACTTTGCTTTACCCAGGTTCGGGCCCTCTCGATGGAGGTAAAACCCTACTCCTGCTTGATTAATATTGATGATATGGGTAGTACAAGAGTAGATCTACCACGAGATCAAGGAGGCTAAACCCTAGAAGCTAGCCTATGGTATGATTGTTGTGTATGGAGTTGATTCTGTCCTACGGACTACAACCCTCTGGTTTATATAGACACCAGATAGGGTTAGGGTTACACAGAGTCGGTTACAATGGTAGGAGATCTTGAATATCCGCATCGCCAAGCTTGCCCTCCACGCCAAGGAAAGTCCCATCCAGACACGGGACGAAGTCTTCAATCTTGGATCTTCATAGTCCAGGAGTCCGGCTGAAGGTATAGTCCGGCTACCCGAACACCCCCTAATCCAGGACTCCCTCAGTAGCCCCTGAACCAGGCTTCAATGACGACGAGTCCGGCGCGCAAATTGTCTTCGGCATTGCAAGGCGGGTTCCTCTTCCCAGTCCTTCATAGAAGATTGTAAACACCAAGAGTAGTGTCCGGCTCTGCAAAATAAATTTCCACATATGGCCATAGAGAGAATAATATTAACACAAACCAAATCTGCTGACGTATTCTGTAGTGCGCCATCACATTACAGCCAAGTCCTTTACTCAAATTGTTTTTTTTACTTTTCCACCTCAGCACGTTTTGCGAGGCAGTTTCCTTGGCACGTCTTGTCAAAGCAGAGATCGTGTACCCTTTTTACGGGATTCTCATCAATACGGACATGGGTAACCCAACCGCGCCATTTATCACGGCGCTCGAGAGGCAAGCGAGTTTTATTAGGCAGGTGGGGACGCATAACCGCATCTGCCTATATAAGGGGATAAGGATCCACCCTTTTTACCTACGCCTTCTTCCTCCCTTGCCTACCCATCTCTCGCGCACCCGAGCTCCAGCGCCCAAGCCCGCACTTCCCACCTCAACCTTCTCCAGCAATGTCCGGCGCGGGAGGCAAATGGATGGTCTCCTCCGTTATGGAGGGTAAAGTAAAAAAGCTAAGGAAGGCCGGATACCTGTCCAAGGACATCGCGTACCGGCTTCTCAAAGAGGGGCAACTTATCCCCACCCCAAGGCCCCATGAGAGGGTCGTGTTTCTCCCCACTTCCTCCGCGGACTGGGTTTTCCACTCCACCTATTTGTCCGGGGGCTCATGTTCTACTACGGCCTGGATTTCAACGATCTGGCTCCGAACTTCATCCTCAACATCTCGGCGTTTATCGTCGTGTGCGAGGCCTTTCTCCGCGTCTGCCCCCATTTCGGCCTCTGGCTCAAGACCTTCAACGTCAAGCCCAAGGTGGTGCGCGGCAGCCAGGCGGAGTGCGGAGGCGCTATGGCGGGCAAGATGGCCAACGTCCTATGGTTCGAGGGCTCTTTCGTGGAGACCCTAAAGGGATGGCAAGCTGGGTGGTTTTATATCACCGAGCCACGCGATCCGGAATGGACCGCAGCCCCCGAGTTCCGATCCGGGCCCCCCACGCGGCTTATGTCCTGGAAAGAGACGGGCCTATCGTGGGGTGACGAAAAAGAGGTGACCGGATTACAAACATGCATCCAGTCCCTGGTGAACAAGCCAGTCCGGCTTGTTAATATAATCCAGGTTATGCTCATCCGCCGGATCCTTCCGTGCCAACAACGAGATTTCAATCTGTGGGAGTTCGACCCGGCGCAGCACCAAACCCTCAACAGGCTCTTCGACATGACGTATGAAGACACCTGGAAGGTGCTATTCAAGGGCGCCGAGGCTCCCGCATCCGCTTCCGAGGACCGCGGATACAGCTCGCAGCGTCACGCTAGCAAGGTATGCCATCTACACCCCTCACAGGATGTTAAGCCTTTTTCCATAGTTTGACACTATGCGGGAGCTGAACTCCCTTACCTTTGACAGGCTTGGAAAGCGATAGCCTAGCCGATTAACTGTCCGGCTCTGCTGCTCGAAGATCCAGCCCCAGCTTTACTGGTGAAGCTGCTGGCCCCGACGCCTTATGTGGTGCCAGAGAAGAAGGCCAAGAAGAAGAAGACCACGGGGACTCGAAAGAGTGCCTGCAACATGGTGGTGTCGGACTCGTCATCTGACGAGTCTAAGGCACCCTCCTCCCGCGAGAACGAGGAGGAGGAAGAAGAAAACTCTCCCTCTCCAGTGGAGGGAGGAGAGAAGAGGAAGGCCGCCCCAACGGGGGAGGTCGAGGGGTCTAGGAAAAGGAAGACCCCTCCGCCGGACTACGCCCCTGACGTCGAAGAGGGCGAAGAGGAGTGGCCGGACAGGGCCAAGCGTCCGGTGAAATCATAAGTTCAGGTATCAGAGTAACTCATGATGTTCCTTTATTGCGCAGCTTTCCCTAATGTCAAATGTACTCATGCAGCCCGCCCCGGGCCGCACTCAACGAGTCGTCGAGCGGCTCCCTGGATTCATCGGACGTGAACTCTGTTCCGCCCGCTGTCTCCCCCCGCACTGCGGATGACGCCGAAGTGGCGTCGCAACAAGCTCCAGGGCAGGAGGAGGTGGTTCTGGAGGAGCCGCAAGGCGACCTCCCGGACCCCAGGAGTGAAGGGGACAAGACCCCCCCAGGGCTCCAAGTCCGGCCTTAAGCCGGACACCGTGCCGGAATCTTCAACAATTCCAGACCGCGGCAGGCGAACTCCTTCCAAGAGGAGCAAGCCTTCTGAGCCAGCAGCCTCCGTCCAACCGGAGGCGCCGGACAATCTGCTGGAGGTGCTTGAAGGCGCCTCCATCGACGAGGAGCACCGTACTATTATGAGTACGGTGATCCAGAAGGTTCAGTCCACCAAGAGCGGGCTGAATGAAGCTTGCACTGGCCTCCTAACAGGCTTCGAGGTAAGTAAAAATATGTAAAAATATTACCGCATAGACAGTAGCCCCTGATGCTCTGTTTGGCGTTCGGAAAGAAAAGCTGAATAGAGGATCTATGAAATTTCACAGGAGTCTAATAATGAAGAGTCAATATGCGTATGCAGGCTTCGCTGCTAGCCACCGCCGCACTGACTGCGGAGGTGGATGCCCTGAAACAGGGACTCGAGCGGTCCGAGCAAGAGCTTGGCCGTGCCAAGCAGTAGCTCAAGGAGAAAGAAGGTAAGAAATACCTTATAAAAAGTGCCTATAGAGAGGCGTGATTGCAAAAAATAACAGGATTGTACTGCTTATTATAAGGGCCACGACTGAGGTGGCGACCCTCAAGCAGGCGCTATCCGAGGCCGAAAAGAAAACGGCCGTGGAGTGCACCGAGCGAGAGAAACTTGGGTCTCAGGTCGGCGAGGTGCAGCAAGAGCTTCAGGCTCTCATGAAAAAACATGAGAATTTGGAGCTTGAGTCAAAGACCCAAGCGTCCGAGCTCGCGACGGCCCTTGAGACTGCCAAGTCTGCCAAGGCCGAAGCCCAAAAGGCTCTCCGAGAGTTGGAGGATATGAAGAAGATAGCAGCGGGTAAGGCATTCTTTATGCAAAGCAGAAACATAAAAGTAAACTACTTGTTACTTACTCGAATCCGGAGTTCTCCAGGGGCCTTCGCAGATCTTCCCCGCAGCATATCCGATGCCGCCGCATTCTACCGAGCTGAAGATGGCAGCTCGATGGAGAAGGTGTTCTGGTCTCAGTATGCTAAGGCCGGACACCCTGTGCCCTTGAGCGACCAGCTGAAACAGCTGGTCGAACTCCACAAGGCGGCTGAACAGGCCATGAAGGGCTTCATAGTTCGGCTATGGCCCGGAGAGGCCTTGCCTGGGAGCTACTTCGGGCTGGTGCGGCGGCTGGTGGAGGCCTGTCCAAGGCTCGAGGTCATCAAGCGCTCCGTCTGCATCGAAGGTGCCCGTAGGGCCCTTGCCCGTGTAAAGGTGCACTGGGGTAAGCTGGACGGTGAGAAGCTTGTGACGGATGGGCCACCGCCGGGGAAGGAGCATCGCAAGCCGGAGAACTACTATAAGGATGTTCTTGCGGGTGCCCGCCTTGTGGCGGATGAGTGCACCAAGGATGTAATTTTTGAATGAATTCGCTCGTGTTTATCCTGTGCGCTGAAAACTTGTTCATATGCGCTAAGCAATGCTTATTGAATTTAAAATATTATTTTCTGTGCGATCGTTTATCAAAAATTGAGAGATGGCCAGTCGTCGGCTTCTGCCCCCATGCCACTAGTGCTGGGGTGTTCAGTGATAAACCTGGGCGCACTTTTTCCCATGGTTGGGTCCTTCGAGGGAGGCGCTCAGCACGACTAACCAGGCAATCGGACTATAATGCTTGAACACTCTCACTTAGCCATAGAACTTTATAATTTTAAATTTTGGCGAAGCCCCTAGTTCAGAAGATCAAGTTCGGGGCGCTATCCACGCCTTGGCTGGGGTTATCCAGCTCCTCGCTCGAAGCGGCATAAGCCTTTAGGGACTCGAAAAACCTCTCGAACAGCGATCGGTCTCTCGCCTCATCATGACAGTCAGTTTTAGCTTTCTCCACTGAGGTGCTTAACCCAGCTCAACCGGGGCACAATTGCAGTGGTTCTCCTAGTGCTACCTTAGCCGATATAGTGGAACGTAAGGCACCAAAACATAGGAGCCGGGCAAACCCAACTATTGACCCAAATCATGATTCGGAGCCGATGCATATAGTGCTATGAGTTCGGGGTGCCGCACTTGTGAAAGTGTACGAACTTCTCACACCATATTTAAAGGGTACTGAAGCCCCTGGCGTACTAGTCGTACCATAGTGTACGGATGCAACATGTCATCAATGAACATATATATGAAAAGAGTAATGCAAAAATAAACAAAAAGCTAGGCATTGTTTATGGAGAGGCTATTTATCAAAGCCGAACAATACATATGGTGCGGTAAGCAAAAGATATTGGACTATTCAGTATGTATATATATAAAGTAATGCAAAAATAAACAAAAATAACCAGGGGCAGGCCGCGGAATTATATATAAAGTAGGTATATCGCTCGTAACAGAGACCACCTGGGAGTTCCATAATGCGGCATGGCTTGTCTGCCTCCCTGGATCTTGCATCGTTTGTGCGACAATCTAATTGCCGAACAGGTCGTCCGAAGTATGGAGTCCTGAAAGTAAGAAAAAATTAAAAAAAGAATCCGGCAGCCCCTGGTACGTTTTAAGCCGTATTTTGGGCATGCCGTTATTGTGCCCCTTCCCCTGTGCCCATGGTATTTCAAGGGCGTAGTTATGTACGCGAGGTACTGGTTTCGCTAGGTCGCGAAAGCTGGGGTTGGGGCCGCATTGCTACGCTTGCTCAAAGTGTGCCAGGCGGTCCTGCTGTAGGTTACTCCGGGCGCGCTTGGCAGTGTCTGGCTTTTTAATGGCCGGACTGGAGAATTGCCTAAGAAGGCTACTTTGTACCTCCACTGCGAGAGCCGCCGTATGCTCCTCCGTACGGAGGGAGCGTTCGGTGTTTCCGTTGACCGTGATTACTCCTCGAGGGCCTGGCATCTTGAGTTTGAGATATGCATAGTGCGGCACCGCATTGAATTTTGCGAATGCGGTTCGTCCGAGCAGGGCGTGATAGCCACTGCGAAACGGGACTATATCGAAGATTAACTCTTCGCTTCGGAAATTATCCGGGGATCCGAAGACCACGTCAAGTGTTACTGAGCCTGTACAGTTGGCTTCTACACCTGGTATGACGCCTTTAAAGGTCGTTCTTGTGGGTTTGATCCTTGAGGGATCTATGCCCATTTTCCGCACTGTGTCCTGATAAAGTAGGTTCAGGCTACTGCCGCCGTCCATGAGGACTCTTGTGAGGTGAAATCCGTCGATGATTGGGTCAAGAACCAATGCGGCGAAGTCGCCATGACGGATGCTAGTGGGATGGTCCCTTCGATCAAAAGTGATCGGGCAGGAGGACCATGGGTTGAACTTTGGGGCGACTGGCTCCATCGCGTATACGTCCCGTAGCGCACGCTTCCGCTCCCGCTTGGGAATGTGGGTTGCATATATCATGTTCACCGTCCGCACTTGTGGGGGAAAGCCCTTCTGTCCATTGTTGTTCGGCGGCTTGGGCTCCTCGTCATCGCTGTGCAGCCCCTTGTCTCTGTTTTCGGCTCTTAACTTGCCTGCCTGCTTGAACACGCAACAATCCCTGTTAGTGTGATTGGCTGGCTTTTCGGGGGTGCCATGTATTTGGCACAAGCGATCGAGTATTCGGTCCAAACTGGACGGGCCCTGAGTATTCTTTTTGAATGGCTTTTTCCGCTGACCGGATTTATAGCCTCTGAATCCGGCATTGACTGTCGTGTCTTCATTGCTGTCGCTGTTAACGCGGCGTTTTTGTTTGTTCCGACGTGTCCTGCCACTTTTGTCCTTGGTATCCGAATTACCAGGGTTCTTTGATAGGTTGTTACTGCGAGCTAGCCAGCTGTCTTCACCCGCGCAAAAGCGGGTCATGAGTGCTGTGAGGGCTACCATGGATTTCGGCTTTTCCTGTCCCAGGTGTCGGGCAAGCCACTCGTCGCGGATGTTATGCTTGAAGGCTGCTAGGGCCTCTGCGTCCGGACAGTCGACTATCTGGTTTTTCTTTGTTAGGAACCATGTCCAGAATTGTCTGGCTGATTCTTCTGGCTGTTGAATTATGTGGCTTAAGTCGTCGGCATCCGGCGGTCGCACGTAAGTGCCCTGGAAGTTGTCGAGGAATGCGGCTTCCAGGTCCTCCCAAGAACTGTTTGAGTCTGCTGGCAAGCTGTTAAGCCAATGCTGGGCCGGTCCTTTAAGTTTGAGCGGGAGGTACTTGATGGCGTGTAGATCATCGCCGTGTGCCATGTGGATGTGAAGGAGATAATCCTCAATCCATACCGCCGGGTCTGTGCTGCTATCGTATGATTCGATGTTTATGGGTTTAAAGCCCTCTGGGATTTTATGGTCCATTACTTCATTCGTGAAGCATAGCGGGTGTGCGGCGCCTCTGTACTGGGCTATATCACGACGCAGTTCGGAAGAGCTATGTCTGTTGTGTTCGGCCCGGCCGGATTTGTTGTATCCGGCGTGAGGATCATTGTCACATGCCGTAGGGCGCCTGCGCAATCCGTAGATCGATCTTGTCTGTCTTGCCTTGTCCTCCAGTATGTCTCGCAGGTCGGGCGCATTTTCCCATGCCTTAGTTGTGCGACGTCGGGGCATGGCTTGGGTGGAGGGCTGAGAGGCCTCTCTGTCGCGGCCACGAGGTGGCCGGTCTGCCATGTCATGCGCTGGTGATGTAGGTGCTTCCTCCTCTGATTGGAGTAGTGACCTGCGCTTCGGGTAACTCTTGGAGGGGCGTTCGAGTTCATACTCTTCGGCCGCAAGGACTTCAGTCCATCTGTCAGCTAGCAAATCTTGGGCAGCTCTAAGCTGTTGCTGCTTTTTCTTGAGGCTGCTTGCCGTGGCTAAAAGCCTGCGTTTAAAACGCTTTTGTTCGGCAGGGTCTGATGGTATGACGAATTCGTCGTCATCGAGGCTTGCCTCGTCTTCAGAGGGAGGCGTATAGTTATCATCCTTGACCTCTCGGTCTGCCGCTCTCTCATGAGGGCTGGCTTCTCCATCTTCCTATGCCGAATCTTGCTGGGGTGGGTTTTCTTCGGCGCTATCCGGGGTGGTATTATCTCCCGTGCCGGAATCACCGTTTTTGCTTTGGCGGGATTTAGAGCGGCGCAGCTAACGCCGGCGCTTTGGTTGTTTCTTGGGGGCGTCATCCCCCATTGTTCCATCACCATCTCCGTCTTTTGGAGTATCCACCATGTATATGTCATATGACGAGGTGGCGTTCCAGCGCCCTACAGGTGCTGGTTCCTGTTCGTCTCCTATATCGTCGTCCATGCCGTCGATGTGTTCGGAGCCGAAGTCCAGTATATCGGTTAAATCGTCGACAGTGGCTACAAAGTGGGTGGTGGGTGGGTTTTGAATTTCCTCACCATCCGTATCCCACCCTTGCTGACCGTAGTTCGGCCAGGGCTCTCCTGATAAAGAGAAAGACTTAAGGGAATTCAGGACGTCGCCAAAAGGCGAATGCTGAATGATGTCCGCGGCGGTGAACTCCATTACCGGCGCCCAATCGGATTCGATTGGCAGGGGTGCGGGGGGCTCGGAGTTCGGAGAGGAATCCGGCTCCTCGGAGTCTCGGGCCACGCGGAGTGCGGGGCTGGAGTTCGGCTCAATCGCCTCTGAGATAGCAGCCCCTGAGGCAGCGTCCAACCGCTAATCCTCGATCGGCGCAGTAGGTTCTGAATCAATGGTCGAAACCGATGCGTGTGCGGCCTCCAAGGCGTTGTTCGGCGGCAGAGCTATATCATGCCCATCGAGACAGTGCGGCACGCTTGGCTGTGGCTCGAATCCGTCGAAGATCAAGTCCCCGCGGATGTCTGCCGTGTAGTTTAGGCTTCCAAACCTGACCTGGTGGCCAGGGGCGTAGCTTTCGATCTGCTCAAGGTGGCCAAGCGAATTGGCCCGCAATGCAAAGCCGCCGAAGACGAAGATCTGTCCGGGGAGAAAAGTCTCACCCTGGACCGCATCGTTGTTAATGGTCGAAGGAGCCATCGGGCCTAAAGGCGACGACACAGAGGAACTCTCAATGAAAGCACCAATGTCGGTGTCAAAACCGGCAGATCTCGGGTAGGGGGTCCCGAACTGTGCGTCTAGGCCGGATGGTAACAGGAGACAGGGGACACTTTGTTTTACCCAGGTTCAGGCCCTCTTGATGGAGGTAAAACCCTACGTCCTTCTTGATTAATATTGATGATATGGGTAGTACAAGAGTAGATCTACCACAAGATCAGAGATGCTAAACCCTAGAAGCTAGCCTATGGTATGATTGTTGTGTATGGAGTTGATTCTGTCCTACGGACTACAACCTTCCGGTTTATATAGACACCGGATAGGGTTAGGGTTACACAGAGTCGGTTACAATGGTAGGAGATCTTGAATATCCGCATCGCCAAGCTTGCCCTCCACGCCAAGGGAAGTCCCATCCGGACACGGGACGAAGTCTTCAATCTTGTATCTTCATAGTCCAGGAGTCCGGCTGAAGGTATAGTCCGGCTACCCGAACACCCCCTAATCCAGGACTCCCTCAGAGGCACTTCCTTACTACGGCCGTGGACCCAGCTGTCAGCCTCTCCACGTACAGTCCACGTCTGATGGAAGCCGTTCCTTGACCACGTTGACCACGCCGCGCCGAGAGCACCAGGGCAGTGGACGACGGCGAGGCCTAGGAAGGGGACGACACGGATCCGGGGAAGACGCGACAGTGGATGCCCATGCGTAGAGGAGTACGAGGGTTCACTGGTTCGCTGCGGTGTGAGGCTGCCGTCGCCGTAGAATAACAGGGGGTGTGGGTGAGTAGAGGGATGGCCTGGCCAGCGGTGGGAGTAGTAGGGGGCGGTGAGGCCTCCGCCGCATCACAGCCGGCCACGGGAGGTAGGAGCACGAGGCACGACCGGCACTGGTTTGGGCGGCTGGAGCAAGAAGACCAGAGGTTGAAGAAGCACTACGGCCGTTGGATGGACATCGTATGGTCACTGGAGCTAGAATCATGCATATTGACTAAGTTGACAAAGCCCTCCGTCCCCGTCAACTTAGTAGGCCCACAAGTCAGCCTGCCACTATACTGGGTCCCATCTAACAGGGGGAGTATTCATTTTTTGTGCGTAATAAGGAGGCACTTCCTTGCGTGCGAAGATATAGCTGGTGGGTCCGAGCTGTCAACGGCGGTAACATTTTTTTCGCGAAATACAGAGGCCCTTTTGGTGGGTCCGTGATGTCAGGTGGAGGAATCATTATTTTGTGCGTAATAAGGAGGCATTTCCTTGCGTGCGGCCATGGACCCAGCTGTCGGCCTCTCCACGTACAATCCACTTCAGATGCATGTCGGTCGTTGACCACGTTGACGAGGCCGCGCCGAGAGCACCAAGGCGGTGGACGACGGCGAGGCCTAGGAAGGGAACGGCATGGAGTCAGGGAAGACTCGGCAGTTGTTTCCCACGCGGAGGGGAGTACGACTGTACGAGGGTTTACTGGTTCGTTTGCCGTCGCCGGAGAACAACAGCAGGTGTGAGTGAGTAGAGGGATGGCTAGGCCAGCGATGGGAGTACGGTGGGGGTGGTGAGGCCTGCACGGCAGCACAGTCGGCCGCGGGGAGGAAGGAGCAGGCAGTCCCGCCGGCGCTTGTTTGAGCGGCTGGAGCAGGAAGAGCAGAGATTGAAGAAGCACGACGACCGTTCGATGGACATCTAACAGTCACTGCTTGTGCGTCAACCTTTTTTTAGGAAAGCCTCAAATCTGTGGAAAACAGCATACAACCCATCTGCCATTATTTCTAATAATTTACAGCCCATTTGCTAATTCTTAAGGTTTTTTTGGAGCCCATATTCTTTTTGTTAGCATTACAGCCCATATTGTGGCCACGGTTAAAAAATTATACGAAATTTTGCATATTTCAGTGTGGTCCGAACTGTTTTTAATCCCGAAATTTCGACTCACATTCAAACTGATTTTAAAAATAAATGTATATCAATATAAAATCCAACAAATTCTCCACGCATAAAAATTAATGTAATTTAAAATCTCAAAATGAAAAAAAGATATTTGAAACTAATTGCCGGTTTGATGTGTTTTAAAAATGTACAGCCCATTTCTCATTACTGATGTGCCATTTTCTCGGCCAGCCGAATGAAAGCTCTCCTCGTCTTGAAAGATTTGCAGCCCAATAGGCCTGACAAAGCGAATTACTTGACAAATCACAAAAAAACGGGGCTGTGGCCGTGGACCCAGCCGTCAGCCTCTCCACGTACAGTACTCTTCCGATGGAAGTCATTCCTTGACCACGTTGACCACGCCGCACGGAGAGCACCACGGCGGTGGACGACAGCAAGGCCTAGGAAGGGGACGACGCGGAGCCGGGGAAGACGCGACAATGGAAGCCCGCGCGGAGAGGAGTACGAGGGTTCATTGGTTCGGCTGCGGTGTGAGGCTGCCGTCACCGCATGGCCTAGCTAGCGGTGGGAATAGTAGGGGGCGGTGAGGTCTCCGCGGCAGCACAGCCGGCCGCAGGAGGCAGGAGCATGCGGCACAACCGGCGCTGCTTTGGGCGGCTGGAGCAAGAAGAACAGAGGTTGAAGAAGCACTACGGCCGTTGGATGGACATCGTACGGTCACTGGAGCTAGAATCGTTCATATTGACTAAGTTGACAAAGCCCTTCGTCCCCGTCAGCTTAGTAGGCCCACAAGTCAGCCTCCCACCAAGGTGGGTCCTAGGTAGCCAGGGGAGTATTCATTTTTTTGTGCGTAATAAGGAGGCACTTCCGGTGGGTTCGAGCTGATAGCGGGGGAACGTTTTTTCCACGAAATACGGTGGCCCGCCAGGTGGGTCCCAGCAGTCAGGGGGCAAACATTTTTTTCGCAAAATACAGTGGCCCGTCCAGTGGGTCCCTGCTGTCAGTTGGAGGAATCATTATTTTCCGCATAATAAGGAGACACTTACTTGCTGCGGCCATGGACCCAGCTGAGACTCTCCGCATACAGTATACTTCCGATGGAAGTCGTTCCTTGACCACGTTGACCTCGCTGCGTTCTGTTGCATGCATGCGTCCATGGGCGTGGTGCGTCCCCACTGTCAGCCTCTCACGTATAGTCATCTTCCAATGACTCTCGGTTGTTGACCATGTTGACCACACCGTGCCGAGCGCACCTAGACTGGAACGACCCGTAGATGGGGCAGTGGAGTCGCAGATGGAGAGGAGACGGGGCAGTGGAGTCGCAGATGGAGAGGAGTGGGAAACTTCACTGGTTCGGGTGCGTGGCAGCACAGCCGCAGTGCCGCCCACGGGAGACATGAGCAAGAACAGAGGTTGAAGAAGGAGCACGGCTGTTGGATTAACATCCAACGGTCCAGCTGCTAGAATCATTTGTTGATTAAGTTGACAAAGCCGTGTGTACACATCCGCTTAGTAGGCCCACAAGTCAGTCACCAAATCTGACGGGTCCCAGCTGTCAACGGGATGAAGAATTTTTTTCGCAAAACAAGGAGGCACTTCCTTCCATGCGAAGATACAACCGGTGGGTCCCAGCTGTTAGGTGGAGGAAACATTTTTTCAGCTTAATAAGGAGGAACTTTCCTTGTGTGCGACCATGGACCTCGTGGGTACCAGCCGTCAGGCTCTCCACGTACAGTCCTCTTCCGATGACTCTCGTTTGTTGACCACGCCGCACCGAATGCAATGAGATGGTGGAAGACGGCGAGGCCCCGGACGGGAACGACTCAGAGATGGGAAAACGCGGTAGTGGAGTCGCAGATTGAGAGGAGGAGAAGGGTTATAACTGGTTCCGTTGCTGCGTGGGGCTGTAGTCTGTGGAGAATAACAGGAGGTGCTGAGTGGTGGAGGGATAGCCTGGCCGGCGGTGGGGTAGCGCTTCGCAGTGATGCGTGCTAAGCAGAGCCGCTAGCCGCCGGAGGCCGGACCAGGCGGTCCCGGCGATGCTGGAGGAAGAAGAGGAGAGATTGAAGGTGCATGCCGGCCGTTGGATATAAATCAAATGGCTGTGGATGACACAATCATTTGTTGACCAAGTTGACAACGCCCTGTGTAGGCTTCGACCTATTGGACCACATGTCAGCCTGCAAAAATGTGGCATATATTTAACCCATGTTTTCTAGAATGTACAGTCCATTTGCTGGGCTGGGTGAACAAATAATTTTGCGTCAATCAGGCCCATTTATATTTTCTAAGAAATCCCAGCCCATTTGCACTTCCTTGAAATACACGTATTAGGTGGGCTCGTTATATATATAATGTTATGTTAGAAGGAGCAATTACTATCAAAGAATAAACCGGAGAGGCACATTATATATATATATATAATTAAGAAATTAGCGAGTTATTGCTCAAAATAAAAATGAGCGCGTTATTATTAAATTGGTCCTTAAAATCTTCGCAAGCTTTTGTACGCAATCACCAGGATTTTCCTTGCCTGTGAGTCAAAAACAACCAGGATTTTCCTTGCCAACTTCCGTTAAACATTTACTTTTATAAGTTAATAACACATGGGATGTTTTTATAATGTATATATAAGTCTCTATAAAATATACGACAATAGTAATTATATAAATCTTTCCCTAATAATAAAGCATGGATTGACTCTTTGGGTTCACCATCAGAATACGCTTCTTTCCGTGAATTTACGCTTTTAGTTTTTTTCCGTTAGTTTTGATCGACAGTCCGTCCAATTGTTGCGAGGCGGTACTAAAAACTTTGTCCATCCAATTGGTCCACGTCCACATTCTCTTATTGGGCCTGCACGCATGTTTCGGCCTGCATGCACGCTTCTATATCTGTACCTTACCTGGTTTTCACACATGTACTCGAAGTAATCCCACCTCAATTGCTTACATGAAAGTCTACCAATTTATATACCTGGAAAATTGCATATCAACAACGAGCCTCTTGAATCAACAAACACAGAATGAGAACGAAGGGAAATTGTACAACAAAACGGCAGTCCGGCATGAAGCTATTCAGTCTGGCACTCGCCGGGGTGAGGAAGCGGAGGTGCAGCGTGCAGATGCCTGCGATGTAGCCTGATCCACACGCTAGCCACCTCTACACCACGCACGACATGGACACGAGCGCGGCGGCAGGGTGGCTTGAGGCTCGTGGTGGACCGGATCCAGCGAGGGGAAGGTCGGATCCGTCAGCTTGGAGAGGGAGGTGTGGAGGAGCACGCGGGACAGAGGGCGGAGGAGGATGGAGGCAGAATGCCGAGGTCGGGCTGTGGACTCGGAGTGGAGGAGCCACGGAGAGGCCCGGGAGCCATCACGGCAGCCATGAGAGGGGCCTGGCCATGCTCGGCGGTCGTCAGCCGACTTCGTGTTTCTCTGCTGATGATCCCTGACCACCTGCTGCCCAGGGTCGGCTACATGCTGTTATCTCAGTTTGCTTGGTAGTTTAATTCTTGCTTAAGATTAGACCTAGCCGTGTAGATGCAGATGGACATTGGAGGTACAGTGTTGGCACTAACGACTTGGATAAAAACATTTTTGTATGTACTCCGAGTGGGTCAGTCTATATACACTTAAATTTTCACATTCAGTTTCCTTCAGTTAGACGACAGCAAGGAGATAATGCACTCCTTTTTTCTGAAAAAATATCATAAGGGGCATCTTTTGGAAGAATGACGAGTCATGTTGGCCGTAGTTTGAGTGAAAGAATTACAACTTTTTTGTGCCAAATAATCAAATATAGCACTGGTTCAGAAAAAAAAACCGAAACCATGAGAAATGTTGTTGTTGGATGTCAGTGCGCATCATATATCCTCTTGGCCATGCCGGTCATAACAGCAACAACTTTCTTCAGGCTGGTGATGCTCATATTGTCAATCATTCTCACTGTGGTGCCTGAGACAAAAACTCCTAAGGCAGTTTAGTAATTTATGATGTTATTACACCGGAGCACATGTAATGACAGACCCGGTAAAGAAGAATAGACCGTAAGTGTGTGCCATATTTTTTCCCGTTGCAACACACGGGCCCTTATGCTAGTATATATAATGTGGTTAGAAGGGAAAACATAAATTGGACACATCATTACTTTTATAAGAGACCTGCATTTTATACCCCACAGGAGGCATATTAACAAGTTCACACACAAATACAACAGAAAAGGTAAACATTCATACCAAACTCAGGTTCACAGGACATTCATATTCATAGCCAACATTCACTATCAACAACTCAAAAGATTCATATATACACAAGCTCAGCATATCTATGCATCCAAATGATTGATAGATCACACGACAATATTCATACATAATTCACAAAAAGATTCAGATATACACATGTTCAGTATGTTTATGCATCCAAATGATTGAGATCACAGCCAATATGATCCATGGACGAACTTTAATTACCTTGGGTACAGACTGGTAAATGGTGTTCAATTGGAGGTACTTCTTGCTAAAATTAGTTCTTGTACGAGTAAACTTTTGAGTACATAAGAGGCAGCACAGACAATCTGAACTTTGCTTGTAGGTTTATCCTCAAATTGTGGCCTCGTGCCGAGGGATGTTTGAGCAACTTGGCCACTACTTTCATCCAACTAGTTTACTGGCTCATCTTGGTCCTGTATCTCGCCAAAATTCTACATTGCAGACGAGAAAGGAGGCGGTTGAGAAAATGAACCACCCAAATTTTTTGTGCAGTTCAACTGAAATGGAGCATCCTTGGCGTGCAGACTGATTAAGTGCCAGATGAATATAAGCATCAACCAACTTGTCTGAAATCTTTAGACTCCATGCCATATAGTTCGCTACCATATGTGCCGATAACCAAAAGGCACAAGTTGGGACCAAAGACTGGACTGCGTTTTTCTGGGATATGCACCTAGCAATATTTTTGGTGTTCACTCTCCTAATACTTGGAGTTTGACAATTGGTTGACGCCGGTTGATACTCGAATGAATATAGGCACTTCTTGTCAACATCGATGCTTGTTTGAGTGAACTTTGGAGTACATAGCAGCAACATAAGTACCTGTCCATCTGATCATTTTGTGCAGTTCTACTGAAATCACCCGATGTAATGATTTGCCTGCGAGTTCAGGCTCCAAATTACTCCTTTATGAAATCGACAAATAGTAGCACAATACCAAATTACCAATACATATGACAGGCACAATAATCAGGATAAAGACCAGTACCAACCTGTGTGAGGTAGCATATCAGTTACTATTTCCTTTGACTGGAAGCCGAGATAAGCCAAGCGACTGACAGCAAAGGAAGAAAGCAAGCGGAGATTAGCGACTGACAGGAAATGAAAGTGCAACTATCCCTAGGTGGTTTTGGTAATTCATAACAACATATAGCTCATTGAGCTAATGCTATTCCAAGATGATTATTTCAGGAAAGCTCAATGATTGGCATGGCATGGATGTGAAAGTGGAACCCTCAAAATGCTAAGGACAAAGGATTGGCTCAAGCTCAAAAGCTCAAGACTCTTCATTTCATATTTTAGTGATCCAAGATCACATTGAGTCCATAGGAAAAGCCAATACTATTAAGGAGGGATGAGGTGTTGCTTAATGAGCCTCTTGCTTCATGTGCTTAGTGATATGCTCCAAAACCCTCAACTACTTTCCCATATCCACATATGACCTAAACTCTAAGCCAAACTCGGTCCTACCAATTTTTCCTATCCGGCGCCACCGAGTTTCACTTGTCATTAGCCACTGCCAAAACCCTAGCAATTCGGTTCTACCGATAAGGTTCTCGGTCCCACCGAGATGGGGTTGCAATCTCTCTGTTTCCCTTTCGTAACTTTTCGGTCCCACCGAAAGAGCGAATCGGTCCCACCGAGATTGCAATGTAAACTCAGTGTTTCCCCTTTGTAACTTTTCAGTCTCACCGAGTTCCACTCGGTCTCACCGAAAGAGCAAATCGGTCCCACCGAGTTTGCCTGACCAACTCTCTGGTTAGCTAATTACCAAATTCGGTCTCACCGAGTTTGCGTAATCGGTCTCACCGAGATTACGTTATGCCCAAACCCTAACCAAATCGGTCCTACCGAGTTGCATGTCAGTCCCACCGAAATTCCTAACGGTCACTAGGTTTACATTTTCGGTCTGACCGAGTTTTATGATTCGGTCCCACCGAGATTGGAAAACTGTGTAATGGTTGGATTTTGTGTGGAGGCTATATATACCCCTCCACCTCTTTCTCATTCCATGAGAGAGCCATCAGAACACACACATCATTCCTACTCATTTGTTCTGAGAGAGAACCACCTACTCATGTGTTGAGATCAAGACATTCCATTCCTACCATATGAATCTTGATCTCTAGCCTTCCCAAGTTGCTTTCCACTCAAATCTTCTTTCCACCAAATCCAAATCCTATGAGAGAGAGTTGAGTGTTGGGGAGACTATCATTTGAAGCACAAGAGCAAGGAGTTCATTACCTACACACCATTTGTTACTTCTTGGAGAGTGGTGTCTCCTAGATTGGCTAGGTGTCACTTGGGAGCCTCCGACAAGATTGTGGAGTGAACCAAGGAGTTTGTAAGGGCAAGGAGATCGCCTACTTCGTGAAGATCTACCGCTAGTGAGGCAAGTCCCTCGTGGGCGATGGCCATGGTGGGATAGACAAGGTTGCTTCTTCGTGGACCCTTTGTGGGTGGTTGCTTCTTTGTGGACCCTTCGTGGGTGGAGCCCTCCGTGGACTCGCGCAACCGTTGCCCTTGGGTGGAGCCCTGTGTGGACTCGCGCAACCGTTACCCTTCGTGGGTTGAAGTCTCCATCAACGTGGATGTAGGATAGCACCACCTATCTGAACCACGGGAAAAACACCCGTGTCTCCAATAGCGTTTGAAATCTCCAAACCCTTCCCTTTACATTCTTGCAAGTTGCATGCTTTACATTCCGCTGCCAATATACTCTTGCATGCTTGCTTGAATTGTGTGATGATTGCTTGACTTGTCCTAAAATAGCTAAAATCTGTCAAGAACTAAAATTGGGAAAAGGTTAAGTTTTTATTTGGTCAAGTAGTCTAATCACCCCCCTCTAGACATACTTTCGATCCCACAAGTGGTATCAGAGCTTTGGTCTCCATTTGCTTGATCTCCATAGCTTTTGGTGGTCATAGCCTTGGTTTCACAACCTAGGAGAGTATGGCGTCTAGCGAGGGAAATTATCACCGTAGAGGTCCTTACTTTGATGGTACTAATTTTGCTAGTTGGAAGCATAAAATGAAAATGCATATTCTTGGACATAACCCCGCCGTTTGGGCTATTGTGTGTGTTGGCTTGCAAGGTGACTTCTTTGAAGGGAGAGAACCAAATCGTGAAGCTACCGCGGAAGAGTTGAAGATGTTGCAATACAATGCTCAATCTTGTGATATTCTCTTCAACGGATTGTGCCCCGAAGAATTCAACAAAATCAGCCGCCTTGAGAATGCAAAGGAAATTTGGGATACTTTGATTGATATGCACGAAGGTACCGACTCCGTCAAGGAATCCAAGTTGGATGTGCTTCAAATCCAACTTGACAAGTTCAAGATGAAGGACGGTGAAGGTGTCGCTGAAATGTACTCTAGGCTTGCTCTCATCACAAATGAGATTGCCGGCTTAGGAAGTGAAGAGATGACCAATAAATTCATCATCAAGAAGATCCTAAGAGCCTTGGATGGAAAATATGATACCGTGTGCACATTGATCCAAATGGTGCCCAATTACAAAAATCTCAAGCCAACGGAAGTGATTGGAAGAATTGTTGCTCATGAGATGTCACTTAAGGATAAAGAGGAACTTCACAACAAATCAAGTGGTGCCTACAAAGCCTCATGTGAAGCCCCTACATCATCAAGTGAGAAACAAGACTTCAATGAAGAATTGAGCTTAATGGTGAAGAACTTCAACAAATTCTACAAGAGTAGAAGCAAAGATAGAAACTCCAACTCAAGGTCCTACAATGACAAAAGATCTTCTAGTCGAGAGCGAAACTGTTACAATTGTGGAAGACCCGGACACTATTCCAATGAGTGTACGGCTCCCTACAAGAGAAAAGAAGATTCTCCAAAAAGAAGAAGCAAAGGATCACCACCAAGAGAGAGAAGGAGTAGAGATGATCGGTATGAACGAAGATACTCACGGAGAAGAAAGGATTCGGAAAGGAAGGAAAAATCATCAAGGAGCTACACAAGACGAAGACATCAAGCTCATGTTGGTGAATGGGTATCCGGCTCCGACTCCGACAGCCGGTCTAGCACTTGTGTCAACCAACTCCTACGACATATTTGACTCACGAAATGAAGGAATTGGAAGATGCTTCATGGCCAAAGGTCATAAGGTAACACACCCCGAGTATGTTGATTTCAATAGTGATGAAGATGACTTATTAGGTGATGATTTGCTTGGTGACAACTCTAGTGATGAATACTATTATGAAAGACCAATTAATCATGCTAATCAAGATAAAACGAGTGACAATGATAAGGAGAAGATTGAGGCTCTAACTAAAGAACTAAAAACTCTTAAGTTAGCTCATGACACTATCTTCGAAGATCATCGAGAACTTTTAAGGGCTCATGAGAAGCTATGCTTTGAAAAGCTCAATCTTGAGCAAGAGCATGAGTTCTTAAAAGCAATCAATGATGATCTCCGCAAGAAAAGTTCTTCTTACATTGCCAAGTGTTTACTCTTATCCACTTACATGCCTCAAGTCAAGTCTAACAAGAAAGATTCTTCCTCTAGTAGTAACAATGATCATGCTAAATCCAATATTGTTGCTTCTAGTAGTTCTCTTGATTCCACTAATGATTCTCTTAGCCAAGTTACACTTCAGCAAGAAAATAGCTTATTGAAGGGAATTATAGAGAAAGGAGTGTACAAAAGCCTTGCCGGGAGTAAGCAATTCAAGGAAATTGTGCGCAAGCAAGGAATGCACCGGAAGAATCAAGGTGTTGGTTTTGAACGAAAGTTCAATGCCAATGGAGTTGAATGGGAAGAAGATCAATACCCCAAGACGAAGTTTGTCCCTCAACAAGAGAAGTTTTTCAAAGGGACACAAGCTCAAGATGATCTTCCACCACAAGACTACGAGCAAAAAGGCAAGGACAAGCTTCAAGAGGAAATTGATGCATTTGAAGAAGCTCCAAAGACCTTAGTCAAGTGGATTCCCAAGACTACTTCAAGTTCCACTTCATCAAGTACGACTACAACTCCAAGGATTCCCATCAAGATGATGTGGATCCAAAAGAAGAAGAACTAGAGAATTCTTGAGGGTGACTCCGCCAACATACTTCACTCTTATCATTTTGGCAAGAACAAGTGCAATCAACTTCCACATCTTGCACTAGTTCAAGGAGTCACAAACCCTCTTGTTGGTAAGACAAGCGACAAGGTAACCTAAAGTTTTCATGGACATCATCTTGTGTGTGCATCACTCTATGTCTATGGATATCCTTGTTTGTTCCTTGTGGGACTAACCCATGTAGGTATTGAAAGTGCAATTCACTCAAATGGATAGCTCCAAGAGATCTACATCAACATTGAGCATCCACATCTTCAATATCTACATGAAGTCATCATCGACAAAACCCAAGGTTAGTTCATCCCTCTTAAGGGGGATATCACATCTAGGGGGAGCTTTACTCTAAGACTTGAGCTAAAGCAACTCTAAAGATGTGAACAAAACAATGCTTTATGTAAAAGTGGTAACCCCACTTGAGCTTAAACGATGAGTATGACCTATGATCAAGTGTTCTCACTTGACTCCTAAGTCAATATACTCATATATAGATGACCTATTCATCGCAAATTGCTTGATAGATGCTAGAATTGGTTGTGCATGCTTTGCCACATATTCATTTGCCATCTTATTGTGTGAGCATGCTGATTGCATATTTTACTCATTCGAGGACATCCACTTGTTGCTTTGATTGTTTGGCTTTATCTTCTTTTGCCAAGTGGATGGACAAGAATGCCTAAGAACCTTCTCTAGCTATCTATGCTTTTCTCGTCTCAAACTCTATTCATGCTGCATCACAAAATTTGATCAAGTCAGATTCGAACCACTCTGTGTGAGGAGCGCTCGGAGTCCCCGATTCGTCATAGACTTAAACTTCCAAAACCTCTTTATGAATCTCGGTCTGACCGATACTCCACTTTCGGTCCTACCGAGTTCATCAAGTTGATCTAGGTTTTCGATCTCGGTGCAACCGATTTGAACTTTTCGGTCACACCGAGTTGCAATAACTGCACACAGTTTTGCATCTCGGTGCCACCGAGTTGTTCCACTCGGTTACACCGACAGGGTCAGGCTATATATAGTGACAGGCAGAATTTTGGAAATTTCCCCGAAACCTCCTCGCCCGCGCGATAGCCTGCTCTGCCTTCGTGGTCTCCGGATCGTCTCCTCGCCGCCAGCAGCCTCCAGTCGCTGGTCTTCGCCGCCGTCAACGGATTTCTGCCCCGCCGTTGCCGCCGTAGCAAGTCCACGCCAAACTAGGGTATGGACTTGATCTTTGTGCTATTCCTCAATCTGATTCCTAGCACATTGTGATCATCATGATTCTTGCCACGTTTGATAAACTTCTATCCAGTCAAAACGCTCATAGATTAGATTTAATTCGAAAATTCTAGGTTTAGGTTTCCGCCGAAACCATCTCGGACCCACCGAGTTGAAAAACTCGGTCCCACCGATCTGGCTTTTTCCATTGCACAAGTTAAACTCGGTCTGACCGAGAATAACTTATCGGTGCGACCGATTTTGGAATTCTGTGAAACCCTAGCAGTCTCGGTGCCACCGACCTGTGACTCGGTCTGACCGAGTTCACCAGTTCTGGTGCTAAAACTGCTTCGGTGTCACCGAGTTTGAAAATCGGTAGATCCGAGATGCTTTCTGTGGAAAACTAAAACTAAGTTTTTGAGTTAATATTTTGCAAAAATCTCTGCTTTTTGTGATGCTCATCCAATCTATCTCTTCTACAATCTATTCACAGGGTCAGCAGTCAGTTTGCAACATGTCTGATCAAAGTGACAGCCAGAACCTCTCAGAGCAGCAAGTTGTGATGAGTGAGGGCACTAGCCCCTCAAGTTCTTCTGATGATGGCAGCAGGAGCACCCCCAGCAATCTGCCTAAGGCTGCCACACGCCAAAGGAAGAAGAGAACGTCTGATTCTGAGGATGAAGACTATGTGGCAGAGGAAGAGGCCACTTCCAAAAGGGTTGAGCCAGCTCAAGGCTCAAAGCCAGGCCTGAAAATTAAGAGGCCAGCAGGGAGGCAGCCAATGTCAAAGGCTAAAGCCTCAACTAAGAAGCCTGCACCTGCTCCCATTGAGCCCATTGCTGCTGAGGGTAAGAAGAGGAAAGAGAGAGTAAAGAAGACTGTAGCCGAAGTGCTTGGGAGAGCCTCCATCATGGTAGAAGAGGAGGAGGAAGAAGAGGTTGCTGCACCAGCACCCAAGGCAGCCAAACTTATGGGAGATGCCATAAGGTCAGGGGGAGCTGCATCCAAGCCCAAGGAAGCTCCTAAGGCTGCATCTAAGCCTAAGACAGCTCCAAAGAGAAACACAAGGAGTATACCTGTTGCAGAAAAGAACAAGGCCCCAGTGCCTGAAGCTATTGAAGAAGAAGAAGAGAGTGTCCTTCGGAAGCTCAAGCCCAAGATCCCAGACCACAACGATGCTCATCCTGTGGCTGAGGACATGAAGCTCAGGAGAGACTCAGGGCTCAGGAAATGGAGAGAAGCAGATCCATATGCCTCTAGGAGAAGGACCGCCATGGACTACAGATTTCACACAAAGGAGCAACAAGATTTTTATGAGACTGTTTTGCTTGACAAGAAGCCAATCGTTTGTGACATGAGATGGGTCGACTGTACATACATCAAGGAGAATGAAGAGCACTACCCAGGAGTTCAGGACAGCTTCAGAGCGTGTGGAGTAGAGGACTTTGTTGGGCAGAAGCTCACAAAGTGGAACAAGGAACTCATCATGCAGTTCTACTCCACAGCTCACTTTTATCCGGATGGAAGGATTACATGGATGTCAGAGGGTACAAGGTACCAATCTACAGTGGCTGAGTGGGCACAGATCATCAATGCCCCAGAAGAGCAAGATGAGGACTTGGATATCTATGCCAAGAAAAAGATGGACCATAACTCCATGTACAACATGTATAAGGAAATTCCCAATGAAGCTCTTGACACATTCAAGTTTGGCTCAGTGCACTATCTGCTCTCAGGATTGCCTACTATCAATTGGATACTAAGGCACACTCTGTTGCCTAAGTCTGGAGATCACAAGATGATCAGAGGACATGCTATCAACTTGCTACATGTGTTTGATGTGCCTCAAAAGTTCAAGGTCATGAGTCTCATTGTGGAAACCATTAAGAGGACAGCTGCAGATCAGAAGAGGAGCTGTGGATATGCCCCTCAGATTCAGGAGCTCATCAACTCCAAGATGGGCACGGGCGTATATTTGTTGGATAAGGAACACCTGCCCATCCGTCCAGATTTCGAGGACAATGAAGTTGTGATGACAAAGAATGAGCCATCGTCTGCACAAGCATTTGCAAAGAAGGAGAAGGCGAAGAAGGAGAAAGCTGCCAGGATGCCTACTCAAGAGGAGGCATCTGACTATTTCTTGAAGACCAAGCAAGAGCAGCTCAGTTACTTGATTGCATCCACGCTGAGAATTGAGCAAAGTCTAGCCAACCTCACTAAGAATGAGCAGAGCCTAGAGAGGATCATGGAACAGAAGTTCTATGACTTGGATGTCAAGGTAACAGAAGTCCAGTCTGCAGTGGAGCAGCTCCAGGAGGACATGAATGAGAGGAGAGGCAAGACCACGACTCATGCTTTTTCTAGAGTGCCACGAGGTCCGAGGTCGTCTGCACTGCCAGTTGCTGACACCAGAGCTACAACGTCTGCACCAGCCACAGCCTCAGCTCCAGCGTCTACTTCAGCTCAAACTCCAGCGACTACTTCAACATCTACAGAAGCCTTCGTCCTTGGAGTGATCCGGACTCCACCACCACCTGAAGATCAAGCCTGAGCGTCGATCTAGTGCTATGCATTTTCTAGGAACTTTTTGGTAACTTGTTGCCAAAGGGGGAGAAGATGTATAGATCATAGGCTTCGAGAGAGAGAGTGTTGCTTTTCTCTCTTTTTTATTTGGTGGTTTCTTCGAACTTTGTTTGCTTTTGAGTGCTTGATACTATGTCATTATTTGTGAGACATCGATGATCATGTGTTTGATCATAAGCTACACTTAATGTTTGCTTGATGCTTGTTTAAATATTATCATTATATCTATCGTTTGTGATCATTCACTATTCTTGGTGATGAGTGCATGTATTTCAATCTTATCATTTTGAGCGCTCCACCAAGATGTATGTGACATGGAAGAGTAACCCATGATTCTAACTCTTTGTGCATTTGTAGTCCAAAGCAAATTTTAAATATGCACAAATTTAGGGGGAGCTCTTACTTATCACATACTTCCCAAACCGACGATATATTTCATGCTTATTATCATTTGTCGAAGCTTTGATCTATATGTTGTCATCAATTACCAAAAAGGGGGAGATTGAAAGTGCAACTATCCCTAGGTGGTTTTGGTAATTCATAACAACATATAGCTCATTGAGCTAATGCTATTCCACGATGATTATTTCAGGAAAGCTCAATGATTGGCATGGCATGGATGTGAAAGTGGAACCCTCAAAATGCTAAGGACAAAGGATTGGCTCAAGCTCAAAAGCTCAAGACTCTTCATTTCATATTTTAGTGATCCAAGATCACATTGAGTCCATAGGAAAAGCCAATACTATTAAGGAGGGATGAGGTGTTGCTTAATGAGCCTCTTGCTTCATGTGCTTAGTGATATGCTCCAAAACCCTCAACTACTTTCCCATATCCACATATGACCTAAACTCTAAGCCAAACTCGGTCCTACCGATTTTTCCTATCCGGCGCCACCGAGTTTCACTTGTCATTAGCCACTGCCAAAACCCTAGCAATTCGGTTCTACCGATAAGGTTCTCGGTCCCACCGAGATGGGGTTGCAATCTCTTTGTTTCCCTTTCGTAACTTTTCGGTCCCACCGAAAGAGCGAATCGGTCCCACAGAGATTGCAATGTAAACTCAGTGTTTCCCCTTTGTAACTTTTCGGTCTCACCGAGTTCCACTCGGTCTCACCGAAAGAGCAAATCGGTCCCACCGAGTTTGCCTGACCAACTCTCTGGTTAGCTAATTACCAAATTCGGTCTCACCGAGTTTGTGTAATCGGTCTCACCGAGATTACGTTATGCCCAAACCCTAACCGAATCGGTCCTACCGAGTTGCATGTCAGTCCCACCGAAATTCCTAACGGTCACTAGGTTTACATTTTCGGTCTGACCGAGTTTTATGATTCGGTCCCACCAAGATTGGAAAACTGTGTAACGGTTGGATTTTGTGTGGAGGCTATATATACCCCTCCACCTCTTTCTCATTCCATGAGAGAGCCATCAGAACACACACATCATTCCTACTCATTTGTTCTGAGAGAGAACCACCTACTCATGTGTTGAGATCAAGACATTCCATTCCTACCATATGAATCTTGATCTCTAGCCTTCCCAAGTTGCTTTCCACTCAAATCTTCTTTCCACCAAATCCAAATCCTATGAGAGAGAGTTGAGTGTTGGGGAGACTATCATTTGAAGCACAAGAGCAAGGAGTTCATTACCTACACACCATTTGTTACTTCTTGGAGAGTGGTGTCTCCTAGATTGGCTAGGTGTCACTTGGGAGCCTCCGACAAGATTGTGGAGTGAACCAAGGAGTTTGTAAGGGCAAGGAGATCGCCTACTTCGTGAAGATCTACCGCTAGTGAGGCAAGTCCTTCGTGGGCGATGGACATGGTGGGATAGACAAGGTTGCTTCTTCGTGGACCCTTTGTGGGTGGTTGATTCTTCGTGGACCCTTCGTGGGTGGAGCCCTCCGTGGACTCGCGCAACCGTTGCCCTTGGGTGGAGCCCTGTGTGGACTCGTGCAACCGTTACCCTTCGTGGGTTGAAGTCTCCATCAACGTGGATGTAGGATAGCACCACCTATCCGAACCACGGGAAAAACATCCGTGTCTCCAATAGTGTTTGAAATCTCCAAACCCTTCCCTTTACATTCTTGCAAGTTGCATGCTTTACATTCCGCTGCCAATATACTCTTGCATGCTTGCTTGAATTGTGTGATGATTGCTTGACTTGTCCTAAAATAGCTAAAACCTGTCAAGAACTAAAATTGGGAAAAGGTTAAGTTTTTATTTGGTCAAGTAGTCTAATCACCCCCCCTCTAGACATACTTTCGATCCCACAGGAAAGGACAGAAGCTGTCGAGGCAATGAAGCACCCAAAGTTTTTGTGTAGTTCCACCAAAATCGAGCATCCCTATTGGCACATATATTGAGAGATTGAGATTACTGTAATAGTGGGACTAGTTGATGAAACATACACTAACAAATAGAAGAACCCTCATTATCTTAATGGGTAAAGTTAGCAACATAGTAGTCTTGCTTAAAGAGAGGTATTAGTTTATTTAATTAGTGCCAATTAGCTCAACTCAACACTCAAAGCATTGCCATTTATCATAGGTTGCAAAACTTTAACATGCAAAGATAAAGGAGTTTCTCATGACAGTAGCATGATACAAGTAGAGATGACAGCAAACTAATATGGATGAAGGCCTTAGGCCCGTACCAACCTGAGAAAAAAAGCTTATTCATGTAGTCCCATAAGAGATGATAAAGCACTCACTGGAATCACACAATAGTATATAATTTTGTGCACTTCAAATGTATGGTTGAAATCACTCTTGTTCACCAGTTCTGAGATTATATCGAAAGATTATCAAGAACTTCCAGCAGAGTTAAAGCACTGGCTGGGATACAGTTCATTGTATTGTCTTGTGTAGTTCCACTAAAATGTATGATTGGCACAACATGATCCCTGTTTGCACAAGAAGGAACAAGGTGAAACCTTCATTAGCTTAGTGAGAAAGGATAGGAAGACATTAGCATATTACTTAAACAGTAGCATCAAATTCATGATGGATAATATGCAAAACATTGCCTCATTGAGCCAATGGCAATAAATTGACATGCAAAACGATAGCACTATTATGTCATGACACTAATAATATTCCCTCCCTGCTCCACCACATGATTCACCTCCATAGACAAACATACACACGTACATGATTCATCATAGGGTCCTACTAAAGATTTGTTTAACTCCAACAGGAAAATTAGGCAGTAATAAATTAGTGGTACTTAAGTACTCCTAATTAATTAAGTGAGACAGCAGAAGTGGAAGGGCTCCCTGGAGGATCGTCTCACATGTAAGGTAGTCGTTACCGGAGCCCTTGAATGGCCTCGACTGAGGCCTCTGGCTTCAGCAAGATCGCCTTGGCACTGTTTCTTCTTCTTCTTCTTCTTCCTCTTCATGCTCTGTTTCTCTTTCTCCTCACGAGTTGGTGAAACCAAGTACATGATTGGCCTTCTAATTCAGAATTGGTTTTGTCAGTGAGGGAGTACAAGTGTACTAGTAAAAAACAACATTATTTTCTCATGGCAGTCGGAAAATAGAGATGAACACATGCATTAAATATCATTCTTACCTAAAGGAAGGTTATGGCGCAAATATGCATGATGAGGATTGGAACACAGATCTCCCTTTGTGCAGTTCCACCAAAATGAACCAACTGTTCCATTCTGACATTCCAGTTAAACAACACAAAAGTCACTTCTTTTAAGAAGAGTTTTGTGCAGTGCACTAAAAGGTCACAACATCAACCAGGTGAATTGGATATCCCTGTTTGCATAAAAAGGCATAGAGGAAACAATCAGAGTCTCAAACAATTACATGCAAAAACATTTGGCTAAACTTGTCATGGCTTATGATAGTAGCATGGCTTCATTTTTACCAGGGACATTAGATTAAGAACAGTGGGTGCACCAGCAGTCCAGCACCATGTACATAAACATGGGCATAAAGTGGTGATTCATAGTTTGTTGCCCCGAGAAACAAACATCCAAGAAACATATCTGGGTTGGTCCCATTTTTGTTCACTCTAGCCACCTACTCCTATGTGTGGATAGAAAATCTACTCCACTGTGTACAACGTTACCCCTATATTTCCCTTTTCGACCAAAAGACCGGTTGGATGACCACTCTATACTACTTTCACCCCTTTCCTTCCTGTTTGTACCAAGTCTGATGTACATACTAAATTCCCCCACCCCCACTTTATTTCTTGTTTGAACCAAGTACTACAAGATTCGACTCCATGAAGTAGCTTTACCTCTAACAATAGAAGAAAAAATGTGACGTTGGACCATCCGATCGAGAGGGGCTGAGAGGTAGAAAATGATGCACATGCAGCGACGTAGCGAGCTGGGGAAGTAGAGCTAAGGCGGTTTCGAACGAAGATATACCCGAAGGTCGTCGGGATGTGGATAGGTGGGCGGCGGGAGGCCGGATCCGCCCACAAGCAACGACGAAGGGATCGGAGGACCTCCCGCGCCGGCGCTCGGCCAAAGATAATGGCGCAACCAGCAGTGGGTCTCCTCCCTCGCTGTCGACGATGGCCTAAACGCTGCCCCTCCTCCCCTTCACCGGGGGAGGGGGATACGTCCGGATCTGTAACCAGCGGTGAGGATAGAAAGCCAGTGTTTTTTGAAGGGAGAAAGACAGTGTTACTACCCCTATCTTGTTTAGATCTGGAGAGGATGAGAGTGTGTGAATAGAGCAACCCTAGCAAGCAAGCGCGGAGGCTCCGGCCTATATATACATAGTGGGGTAGTTTTCCTTTTTCACTCCATCAAAAAAATTGTTTAAAATTGTGTACTACTACATGCCAGGTCGCGGTTTTTTAGTTGTTGATTGTTTTTTGAGATAGCTACCCGCTTGTTCCAAGTGGTGTTATGGTGTGCCAGGTCGCACTTTGTATCTTTCAAGTCTGGTACTACAAGTCCCTCCATTAAATGAACAATCACCCCTCGTAAAAATTGTGAACAAGCCCACGGCTAAAATTAGCGGAATCATGGGTTGCCCCAACATGCATTATTATTTATATTTTCTACTCCCTCCGTTCCTAAATATAAGTCTTTTTTATTAGCCACAACTAAGTCACGATTTTTTTATTAGTAGTGAACCCCACATGTCATAAACACAAAAATTGTGGCAAGATTCCCTAAGGCAAGCCAAAGTGTGTCTAACAATTTGAGCAACTCAGGTTAGGCAAGTGTGGTAAGTGTGGGAAAAATAATGTGGCAACATAAGACAAACATAGTCACAATCCAAACAGCCCCGTAATTTTTTGTGACTGCATGCAAATTTGGTTAGTTAAATTTATAGTCAAAATTTGGCAAGGTGCATCAAATCAACACATGCAAGTATCAAAAGGAAAGTCACGGCATGCATGCATGCGTTGTACTCCCTCCATTTCCAAATATAAGTCTTTTTAGAGATTGCAACAAGTGACTACATACGAAGCAGAATATGTCTACTCCTACATACGAAGTAGCCCATTTGACATGTGTAAAAAGACTTATATCGAGTGCAGTTCTTTGATGTGTCGCGTCAACTCGTACAAGACCAAGAAATTTGATTACTACAACGCCCTCTCCCTCACGGACTGAGCTCCGGTGCCTTAACTGCACCTACCTTTTACTGCATGACAGGAGGGCCAACCACCTGTTGGGCCCACCTGTCATAGACGCAAAGGAAGGAGCAGTAAGTAGAAGCTTTCGCTACACGCTATCCCTCCCGCACGAGGTGGACAGACATGAAGCAGTGGATTCAATACTATAGAAGTAGGAGTAACATCATTGTTCGTCTTCTCGAAGAGGCGAAGAGCCAAGCGCAACCCGAACGTGGCAGTTGCGAACGCTCGCGTGGTGCGGTTCCTTGGAGTACTAGCCAGGCTCTTGCATGAGACAAAATTGCTATTGTTTAACAATTAAACTCCATTATCCATTGGTTGATACTCATTCTGCATAGGTCCACGCATTGCAAGTCATTAAAAGCATGCACACCTCTCATCTCTTATTGGTTGATATGTCAAGAAACAAGAAACAAGGTAGAAGTTAATGCACCGCGCCTAAGTGTTTTGGGACTATTTGGTTTTTGTAAGATGACTTACACACCTAGACGGAGGGAGTAGTATAGCCCTGTAAACCGGAAAGGAGTATTTGCCTTTCTAGAGATTTCAACAAGTGACTAGACTACACCATGTGTAGTACTCCCCCCTTCCGGTTTATAGGGCTCAAATCTCAAATCTCATGAACCAAGGCATTTTGTGATTGGAGGAATGTATCTCATACTTTACAAAACTACCCTAATTAAACTCATGCATTAATTACGTAGTTCTCTCGTTTTCCTCTCCGCCTTGGTCGTGGTGCACAATATTGAGCACTCCTATATGACTAGCCACTCTATCTACATGCGGGACATTTCAAAGCATCCGGGCCCGCGTGCCATCCACCAAATCACAGCGAGGTGCTACAGTCGAGACTCACCTGTAACCCCGGTGTGGCCGTCATGACCCATCATATCACAAAACCCACACCTTTACCAGCAGTGGTAAGGTGGCCTCCAAGTTGGAGTGGACGAAGCAACCATCATTTTATTGGAACGCTCGTTCAAGCCCTTTCTTCCCTTTCTTGAAAAAAACCTCACTCCAGGCTACTCACTTCTGCCATTTTTCTTCTGTACGATGAAGGAAAGGTGGGCGAATCAGTTATGCTGCTATATTTGTATTCCAAGAATCTTCTTTTTCCGAAGCACCGACTGATTCTCACATCCTATTCTTTTCCCGTTTTCATTGCAATTGTGGTTTCCTTTCAATTGCTTTTTGTTTGTCAGTTCATTGATGGATCCTAGAGCACTAGGCAAAGAGTTGCGGGTGGACAACCCACTAGAGACAGTGATCTCTAGGAAGCGAGCACCAACCAACGAGTTGACCATGTTGGCGGGCCAACCCATGGAGACGAAGAACTCCAAGAAACAAGCACTGGCCAAAGAGTTGAGGATGTTGGAGGACGAACTCCTCAAAGGAAGTTGGAAGAACAGCAAGGGCCCCACCGTGCCTACCCCAGGAACTCTGATTGCCACCTATGTGAGGCTCAAGACCGAGTTTGAGGAGATAGTCGCCGTTGAGAAGCAGTATTCCCCTGGCAAGGTGATGGCCCCCATCGAGGACGAGGAGATGGCCCCCGGAGGGATGAGATCCCCCAGTGAGCTGCACAAGGTAAAAAAATAATGGCTTATTACCATAGTTGTGGTTTTTGATTATTTGCAATGTGCTTGCTAATATGTTAGGGTTGTGCAGGTGCCGGTGGACGTCCTTGATGATTCCGATGTCGTGGCCCGTCCTGTTGGCATCGCCCCGGAGATCGATTCCGATGCCACTGTCCATCCCGTGGACATCGCCCCAGAGATCGATTCCGATGTCGCGGTCAGTCCTGTGGACATCGCCCGAGAAATCGATTCCCATGCCGCTGTCCATGCTGTGGTCATTGCCCGAGAGATCGATGAAAAGAAATAGTTGGTCGCGCTAATCCTTCAGGGTAGTTTGCATTGCCCTATGTTTAATTACCAGAACAATGCGTGTTATCAAACCATCTTAGGGCTAGTGCACTGTCTTGTGTGGGCGGATCTTGCTACTTTTGTTTGATAGTGAATCATGCGATGAATCATGCGAACCCTCTCCGAGTTATGGAAACAGATGTATCCTCACCAGCTTTTGATGTAATATATGGCATGCTTAGATGTAAGTTTGAACTGTTTATCATATCAGCAGGGCTTGTTTGATGATTCTTAGTGTTAGTAGGCTGGCTACTATGCGAGCTATAGTACTTGCAAAACACTCACCGAAGAGAAACGTTGGAGCTGATGAGCTCGTGGTACGCTTATACTTATCCCTCGTCAATCGACCAATAGCCCTAGCTCCTAAAATTGTAGGCTTAGCGATCGATCAGACAATAGTCGACATACATTCAGGCCTCATTTGGTTCATAGGGTAGGAAAATCGTAGCAAAAGTACAGATAACGTGCAACACAAAATCATAGCAGTGTAGAGACGTACTCCCTCCATTCCAAAATAGATGACCTAGGCGGGCTAGTTTGGCCTAGTGGGTTTCAGTGATATGACGTGGTACAATGCCGTCCAGTCTTCGCGTGTGGTAGCAGTATTGCGGGTAGAGTAAGTTTTCTTGAAGAAGCGGAATTCAACGAAGTCATGATGGTTCCTTCATCCGAAAAACTTACAGTGGGAAAGGTTGGGCCTGCGATACGATCGGGGTAGACCAGGATAATTTTGTGCATGGCAGGTGGACCAGGATGGTCGACATCCCACATGTCGGCAAATGAAAGTATTCTTTCCGATATAGAGGACGAGCAACGAGTATTCATTTTTTATTTTTGATGAAAGCTATTGTCTCCACTATTACAACGGAGGAGTGTGAAACACGGCAGCCAAGTAAACTTGGCATGTGCACCACTCCCTCCTTCCTCATGTAATGCCCAGGTTACAGCTTTTTCTCACTTTCTCTCTATCTATTTCCTCTCAAATGTTTTTACCTTTATTTTTTAAGACACAATTGTTTTTATGCCTTTTTTTAGAATTATTTTTTATACCTAGGAGCACGTGTAGAGACGGGCTCTTGCAGAGCCCACTCCTTGACTTTGTCAATGCCTCTCTCTCTCCTCCACATAAGGAGTACTACTTGCTATGCATGCATGCGGCAGGCAGCTGGCGTCTTGAGGGGCCAGGGCGGTGAGAGCGGGCTCCGGAAGCGGTTCGGACTCCAGCATGGCCCACCTCATATGATCACCATATAATTCTTGGAGTCCGTGCATGGCGGGCGGGCGATCTCTTCTCCCTCCCCCATTTCTCTCTTCTCAGCCGACGCCCGCCGAGCGATTAGATTTCGGCTATCGACGGTTTATTCAATTATGGTCCCACATGTCAGTGAAATTGCAAGACAACGCATGTCCCCTCTGGTGAGCGGCGTGCGAGCCGGACTGTCGGGTTGCGACGCGTATGAGTCGTAAGTGTGCCGCCTTTCCTTTAGAACTTGCGAAGCGTAACATTTTCGCGCGATCGATCGATAGAAATCCAGAACAAAATGACGAGGGCGGTGCTTTCCCGCTCGTTAGGCAGGCTAGTTCGAGTGATATGACGTGCTATAGTGCCGTCCACTTGCTCCATTTTTATGTAAGTAAGAGTTTACACTCTTATGCGGGAGGAGTGCGAAACACCGGGATCTGATTTTGATCGAGGGATAACTGTTCCCTGCCAAATAAAGGATTGTTAGCGATTATAGCATGATAGTTAGGGCATCTCCAGCGCTGGCCCACAAATTTACACCGGCATCTGTCCGAGGACACTGATGGATGCCATCCGATGCTGCCCGCATACCTTTCGACAACTACATGAACTAACCGAACGAAATTCATGCAAACAAAGCAAATTTCTAATTAACCAGATGAAATTCATTTCATTTCAAAAACTTTTCCTACAAACTGGACGAAATTCATTACATATTTCGCACAAACCGTACTAAAACCTACTGTAAACCTAATCTAAACGATCGCCGGCGCCCGACCACCATGTTCGTCCATAAACCCAAGAAAGCCGGCCATTGCCTTTGCCTCCTCCTCATCCGCCTCGATAACCTCCTCCTTCAGAGCATAAGGTTATGAAGATTTCCGCCTCCACGTCACCGTCAAGCGGCTAATCGGCTGCCGATGTTTACCCCACCAAGCTTGGCGTCGACTGAGTGGAGTAGCGGTGGCCTTCCCGGGACCAGAGCGGTGGCGACCTACCGTGTACTACTCTTCCTTGCTGCCGGCTGC
>NC_041388.1:66516222-66521450 GCF_002162155.2 Triticum dicoccoides
GGGTGGCGGCGATCTCCTTTGTTTGCTCCTCTGACAGTACGTCGAAGAGAGCTTTGGAGCGCGCCCGGAGCGGAGCCGCCGATGTCCCTCGTCTGCTCCTACGATAGTACGTCCAAGAGAGCTTCGGAGCACCAGGAGGCCATGGTTGAAGTGGTGCCAAGAAGGAAGGGATCGGAGGAGAATAAGTGTGGGTCTTTGGCTATGGCTGGGAGCTGGGGCTCAAGTTAATATAGCGGGCAAATGGCAACGAGCCGTGGCAGACAGATGGGCAACTGGCGCCGGAGTAGGTTCGTCGGGCGTGAATGCAGACACTGCTTCAGTGACTTAACTGCAGATGCGTTTGGGTTACTGACATGTGGGCCCAACGGGCATCTGGCCCGCATGTCAGTGACACACCAATTGCACCTGTAGTTAAGTCCGGTGAATGCGGCATTGACATTCTGGAGAGACGGTGACCGTTTCAGGCGGGAAGCGCACACTAGCGATGCAAGGGGTTTCGGTGTGCAGTGGCACTAAAATCGGTCGCTCACGATAGTACATACTCCGTACCATACTACCATAGTACCCTCTCTAGCTTAGGCTGTTTTATAGATTGTCGTTGTGATGGATGATATACATGAGCAAGGCAGTCCAAGTATGACCGTTGGTGTTGAGCCAGGTGAATACATGCTCGGCGTTCGCGTAGGCCTCCATCAAACGTCTAAACAGTAATGTCAGGCACCGCCGGGGCGCGCAGGTGATGGGCTCACCGTTTGTGTTGCGCCATGAGCAGGACTTTGATTTAGAGGGCGACGTGCATGCATTAGCATGCTTTGATAGCGTGAGCGTGAGTGTCTGACGCGAAGTATTTCATTTTTATTTGGCTGACGAGGGTGCATTGCAGCGACGAGTCCGTGGTTTGATTCCCCACATACGCATAATTTTGGTTTTTATAGTATTTCTTTCTCCATTGACAGGTAGGCCCGCGTAGATAGATAAAGAACACGAGCTGATGTGGCGCATGCAGACTGTTTGACTGGTCAACCAGACAAATACGGAGCTATACGCTGAGCCAGTGACCGTATAATCACCATATCTCATATACAATGATCAAAGTGAGCTATCAAGACAAGTTCGATGACTGCTAATGCATTTTACTCGGTAATAAATGACCAGGATTGAAGGGGAATCAAAATTTGCTTCGTCTTCTGTCCTTGAGCTCTTGACAAACCAATGCACTATACGATTGTCCGGCCACTCCACCCCAGAGCTCTCACCAAGCGTCGTTCATCCCACCGCGCCGAGTTCCTCGTCGCCCACGACCGCACATAAAATGGTAGGGAAGCGATGGCATCCCGCCGTGCCGAGTTCATCGCCACTCGCGACCTCACAACTATGTGGGAGGAATTTGAAGATGCCAAGGCCGAATGGGCGTAGAGCAAGAGGCGGCCAAAGCCACACAGAGGGAGCGGAAAAGTTAGAAAGCACTCAAGAAAAGAGAGGCCCGCAGCTGCAAGAAAGAAAAGGACGCACGCGCTGCTGCGGAGAGGTCAGCGGAGATCCAAGCACGGTGGGGTGTCGCCGACAAAGCCGGGAAGGAGAACGACGGTGTCTGGCCAGCATGTGAGAAGTAGTAGTACTAGTAGTTAGTGTGTGTGTCTGTGTCTGAGTACAAGCATGTACCAATACTACTAGTTACTAATGTAGTTTTTAGAGCAAATTACCAGTACATTAGCCTAGACTAAATGGAAAAATTCCTATCCTAAGCATCAAATGGCATCTCTTTCTCTATAGGAATTGAGATGCATGTCATCTCACTTCCTATGATTTTCATATTCCTATCCTATGAACGAAAGGAGGCCACTGTTGGAGTAACTACTGTAGCTAGCAGTACTGCTGGTATAGTAGTTTTCTTCAAGAAGCGGAATTCAACGAAGTCATGATAGTTCCTTCGTCTGAGCAACTTCAAAGCGGGAAGTGGGCCTGTGATTTGACGGCTCATTAGTCATTGTTACTGCGGCACGACAACCTGGGTGACTCTCCCTTGGAGTTCTGCGTGCATGTCAAGTGCACCAGGATGGTTGACATCCCACATGTTGGCGAACGAAAGTATTCTTTCCGTATCGAGGAGCTAGGAAACCGCGTGGTATACACTGCTGATTGGTTCACAAAAAAGTATCACTGCTGATTTATAATTATTTTTTATTTCTGATGAATGCTAGCGTTTCAACTCTTACGACGAAGGGTGCCAAACACGGCACATGCTGGATGTCCCACACGTCAGCGAAAGGAGTGGGACATGAACAACGTGGTAGAGACCAGCGTAAAAAAACAGCGTGGTAGAGCGTCTCCACTTCTTCCACTTCTGGGTCGGAGACCACACGTAGTAGTACTTAGTGGTATGAACGATACAAAGTGCGACCTGGAGAGAAAGACACGTCTAGTTGGAAGGTCTCGGGGCATACACGTAAACAAATATAAAAGTTAATATGTGCCTCCAACTAATATAGTAGTAGTAGAGTACTTAGGCACGTACTCCATAACATCACCGTGCATTGCACGTACAACACTTAGTGGTACTACGTAGTAGGAGACAAATGCCACCCAAGAGTTCCCTTCTCGGGGTGTTTGGTAGAGTGTATGGAGGGTGCATGAGTCCACACTAGTTTAGCACAAATACACTAGAAGCATGCATGAAGAGGGGTGTTGAGTTGAGCATGCATGAAGAGGGAACAACTATGCTGAGACGAGAATGCAACCAAACACACCCTATATGCCACGCATGTTCATACCATTTGTGCCTTTCTACTTCACTTACTGCGCTACATTACTCAGGTTCGTACGTCCACTCCTAGGTACATGTCCGTCTCGTAGTTCCAGTCCCACGTGTTCTTCATATAGATGGAACGATCCTTGCATAACACGTGCACCTTGATGCTAGATGTCTCACGTGTTGGCAAAAGGATGAATAAAGCTCACGTAAAAAAATAGAGTGGAAGAACATAGATTCCGGACGATCGAGAAGGAGCAAGGAACCTCGTGGTGGAGCGTCTGCACTCATAATATTTAATATTATTCAGTGATATAAAATTAACGAATCATCTCCACAGTGGACTGGAAGAGTACGAAACACAGCAGCCCAGTGTAGTTACATCATACTAGTACATGGCTAACCCACGCTATCACCATATTTCTTGGCTTCTGTGTGACACCTATCTCTAGTAATCCAGCAGCCCGTATCGCTTCTCCCTCCTCGTCTCTATTAAAGTGCGGCGGGCTGGCGTTTCTGCCGTCTATTGAGGTCGGTTAACTATCACATGTTAGCGACATGCCAAGAGCATTCTAAAAAATTTTCCTTTCACGTTCCATTTTCAAAAAGAAAAAAATCCTTTCACGTACGAATTTGCCTGTATGCTTTGAGCAACTTGCATGTCCTATACTGCTCCTGTTTGATACTCTAACTTAGCTAGAGGTTAGACTAACTCATGACTAACCCTGAACTAACTGTAGCCAAAGAGGTGTTTGGGTGACAGGGTTAGATTGACAATAAATGCACTTCATGGAGAGAGAAAAGTGATTTTTCAGTGGTCCCAATGAGAACTATCTCCAGTTAGCTCCTCTTGGGTGGGATAGCTTTTTTGGTGGGTTCGGTGCAACTTGCTCCAATTTAAACCCTCATGCTTGGATACTTTAGGGCTATTTGAGCCCCAACTAGCTCAAACTAACTCTAACCCATGGATCCAAACAGGGCCTATGGCCAGTCTCAACATGGAGCAGTCGCGTGCACCGGGAAGCGGCGCTCTCTCGGCCGTCACGCCACTTCAAAGCCGGCGCCAGTGAGAGGTTGCCTCCACTCTAGCCAGGCATTAATGCGACACTGACGCTCCAGGGCGACGCTGACCGTTTCACGCGGGAAGCGCGCGCTGGCAAGGGAGTATAGGTTTTGAACCATTTCAGGTGTAGTACTGGTAGTTTGCAAAACTACTCAATTATTGCACTCACTTTCCTAAGGAGTTGTGGTAAAAAACGTTACTCCACAGCCCGCTTCCCTTCTCCTTCCTCTTCCACCGCCCGCGAACGTCCGCGAGAAGCGACCGGTCAACCCTTATATAGGAGTGCTAGCACAAAAAGATGCATGCATGACCACTAAAATTTCCATATTAAAGCGCCGCTCCGGCGGGAGTATGGCTATGTTGTTACCTTTGGCCGGCCCATGGCTACCGGGCGACGGTGACCAGAGAAGAGGCGGAGGGAGGGGAATGAATGCAGCTACTGTTTGGGTTCACCTTCCGGCTTAAATAAATGCGCAGCATCACGTGTACCCGCGGGTGCACAAATTGTAACATACGTGTCTGCTTAAGTGGGCGTCACTTAACTGGTGTGTGTGTGTGAGAGATTCTGAGAGACAGAGTGCGTGTGTGACTCTACTCTTTGGACATGTACTCAACATTTTGCATCGGGATATAAGTATAATGGTATTTACTTTAGCTAGTGATTTACGTGGCCATGTTAATGTGTTTGTGTCAAAAAAAATGTCACTTCCTGCTCGTGATTTGCGTTATATAATTACAAGCAAGATTCTCGTGCATTACAGGGAACATCCATATGCATTTTTTACAAAACACCTGTTGTGATTGACCCATGTAGGAGTAATCCCATGTGTAAACACTAATGATATCTCGAGAATTTTATTGGAAAACTGGTATCTCGAGAATGTCATCGAAAAAATGAAAGATGAGAGATAAGGCGAGGAGGAGTGGAGCGTGGTGGTGACTGGTGGTCGGAATGGGCGGAGGCATGGGGATGGACGGCGCCAGTGGCCACCATGCATGCTAGATTGTTCCAGAGACTTATTCCTTTTTTAATTGCTGAGCAATGAGGTTGCGGGAGATAATGATGTGGAGAGAGGTGCGGGTATCTTTTGTAAAATTATCATAGTTTGCTTTCTATCCTCAGATATAGATGATACAGTCTGTATTACAAGATGGCAGGCACACCATCACCGCCAACTCATTTTTTATAAGGGTACAGATGATAAGTTTGCTGACTACTAAAGTAAAGTGGAATTTGTCCATGTTATGCAAGTAAATAAAGGTGATTGTTTATCATACGGGTAAGGTTGGATGAAGGGTGATAGGAACAAATGCTCCGCCTAGAGCATGTGTGTGTGAGATGGAGTCCTAGTGTGTGTGTGTGAGAGAGAGAGAGATGGAGTCTTAGTTTGTGTGTGTGTGAGAGAGAGAGAGATA
>NC_041388.1:66521631-66531370 GCF_002162155.2 Triticum dicoccoides
GATGTAATTTAAGTGTGCATGGCTTCATCATAGAGAGGTGATGTGTATGGCAGAGGCCACCAATGATGGGGTGCAAGAGAGGAAATGCCCGTAGAGAGGGAAGAGAAGGTGTGTGCGCGTGAGAGGAGTCGACATCGAGAGAACGTGTTTGTTCGAGAGACACTGAGGAAGACTACTATATATCAATGGTGCATGTAGGCGGGAATTAAACAAAGGGATGGTCTTATTGGTTTTGGGGATATAGGGGAAGAGTGAGAGGTGGTGGTGGGGGGGGGTAGCTAGAAGGAGATTGTTAAGTGTGAGTGTGTGTTTTACCCATCCAGGCGGAAGTTATGTGCACAAAAGAGGAGAACGATTCGATGTGGCATTAGGATTGAGGGTAATTAACTACGTATGGAGACATAGAGACCTTGAACGTGCATGTGTGAGATGTATAGATGTATACGTGGGATGTGTGTGTGTGTGCGCGCACACACACATGATCGAGATAAAAGAAAGAAGACATAAGTCATAAGATCAACGACATGGGAGAGACGGATCGATATGACAATATGCATGCATGTGATAATGCAGGGAAGAAGGCCCGACAATTGAGCATGTGTTTTTGTCTTTAAGAGATAGTGGTGTGGGCTGGAGCATGCATCTATGGCGAGCAGAGGGAGTGAGGCGCAATGATTGTGCAAAAGAGACCAACCTATAAATGCATATGTATGTAGAGACATATATAGTGTGGGTGATAGGAAGCAAGACTCCATGTGAGAAAGAAATGTTGACGGAGAAACTACAGATAGATACAGAGATGGAGATGCTAGCTAGAGGGACATCCGCTAGTTTGGGTGTTGGAGATAACCGTCGGGTGGTTCAAAGGGTGAAGTTATATATGTGTGTGAGAGGGCACTTGACTGCATGTAGAGAGAAACATATGTAGTGTGCATGATAGGAATCAAGAGTGAGGGCGAGAAAGAAGGTTGATGGAGAAACAGATAAATAGAAAGATAAAGATGCTAGCTAGTGTGCGTTAGAGATAGCAGTCGAGTGGATCAGAAGGCTGGGTTATGTGTGTGGGTGTGAGAGAGATAGAGAGAGGGTGCATGTGAGTCACATACAAACAGATATCCGAGAGAAATGAGATCCAGAGAGACGGAGTTTTGTGTCTGCGAGAGAGAAAGATATTTCACAACAAGAGTGATAGCTAGAGAGACATACGCGGGACCGCAAGATATCTCTAGGGAGAGAGGGTGTGTGTGAGCGACATACAAGAGAACAATGGAGAAATATGAGACCCTGGGAGACAGAGTTTGTGTTTGTGTGTGAGAAAGAGATATTGAAGAGGAAGAGTCGTAGGTTCTCATATCTAAGGAGCAAAATACATATCTGTATGAGGGGTGTGCGAGTGGCACACATGGGAATAGTAGAGAGAAATGAGACTCTAGGAGACAAAGTTTTGTGTTTGTGTGAGAGAAAGAGATTCCACATGGAGAATCATAGTTAGAGACACATAGCAGGGAGAGAGATATACTTAGAGAGAGAGATAGAGTGATGAAGGTCGAGGGAGAGAGTACCGTTAGTGTGTTACGAAGATAAAAAATCATTGTCGACATACAGGTAGCACGAGAGATACCTGAGAGACGATGAACGCGTATAGGTCCAGAGAGATAGTCCTATATAAGCATGAGTGGTAGCTATATGAGACGAATATCTGGATTAAAGGGGATTCAAATATTTAAACTGGAGATCACGACATCGATAATATCATAACACAAATTGGTGTATCAAACATGCATATTCATTTGAATTTGGGCACACGTGCAATGTTATATAGTGTATCAATATTGGTGATCCATAGATTCTTCAATTACAAACAATGCATGGTTTATATGCAATTAATGTCTAAACGGGATTACACTATATGTTGCGTGTGTGAAACACATTATACATGTTTGAGAAGTAATAAAAACCCCGCATGAAACACACATTAATTGGAGACAGTTAGCGAGGAATGCATACATTGGATTTCAACATAAAGTGGTTTCAAATATTTGAAAATCCAAATTGATGGATACAACCTTATGAATCTGAGATCATGCCATTTGTAAACCATATTTATGTATAAATGGTGTTGTGCTTTTGAAAGTATATATAAAAAATGATGTATATAGAATGTAATTCCAATTGAAAATGGATCCCGCCCGAAAAAAAGAATACAAACGGGATTCGAATTGAGTTGGCACGGTAAACGTGCACTCTGGAAAATTTGAACGAAGCGGGGAAAGTCGCAGTAACTGCCCGAAACCAAAATCTACGAGATGGAAATCACTACTGCCTATCCCTGCCACGCAAAGCCTATCTACTGGATTTCTATAGGTTTCGATAGGGGTAGGTTTGTAATTTGACCCAAACGTGACGTAACCGCCTCTCACCCGGATTCATACATGGTGGGCGCCAAAACACAGTGTGTCCTCGGCCGAAATCGACTCCCTCCCCGATTCATATTCATACACGGTGGGCGCCAAAAACAAACTCTCGTCGGCAAATATTCGGTGTATGTGAGATTACCGTCCTATTCCCAACCGACTAATGTTGCTGTGATGTAGTAGAAATTTGAAACAGGGGCTAAGTTTGTAAATTTCCTCACATTTGAGACAAGCGCACCCCGAATAGATGGTTCCCCCTTCCTCTCTACCTCCCTTTTCCCCATTCGTATTCCGTGGGCGCCAAAACACCCTCTCCACCCCACCCTCCTCCGTCCGCCGCCACCCCATCCACCGCCGTCCTCCTCCACCATGCCGGAGCTGATACCCTGATGCCTCCGTCCATTATAAGAGATCGACCTCTCTCATCCACGGCTTGGGACCGGGATCCTTGCATCCCGTCCTCTCGCTTCATTCCTGCCGTCATCCACCTTGCCGGCGCCGCTCCTACGACCGTTTCGTCCACCGCGCCCCACCGCCACCGTCTACCCTCCTAGTTCTGCTTCCACGCCGCCGACAGCCATCGCTACCGCAGCACCATCAAATTTTCAGCAGATGCGTACACGGCGCCGCACCAGAGGCGGTACTATTTCGTATCTGCTCAACTTATTTATCGCAGCAAGAAAATAGATCGCCACTGCTTTACTCTGATTTCTTATCTTGGTTGTGAAGTTGCCGTTGTCTGGTTTGCACCTTCAGATCCGCCATGGCACGCTCAACACTATACTCCCAATGCTTATGGTTTTCCCCTTTTATATTCCACACTAGTTAAATCACAGTAGACTAAATTTCAAAATTGGGTCAGTCGATTTTTTAGAGCTCGCCGGAGTTCGCCGGTGTGATCAAAGGGGCTCGGGTGGTTGTGGGGCCTCGCCGAACGAAGAAAACTGGACGTGGGTGGGGGTTGGGGCGGGGGTGGGGGGTGGGGGTGGCGGAGGAACACAGGCGATGGGGGCCAGTGGTCCGGCCGGCGGCCCGTGCGATGTTTTGTATGGGAAGAATCAGAGACGAGGAAGAAGAAGGGTTAGGAGACGTAGGATCTTCATCCAACCGCCTGAAATGGTCGAGAGACAGCTGGGAGTTGCATTCTTAATGCGCTCTGGTTCATCATGTGTGGGCACTACGCAACCAACATTTTATTATCCAAAATCTGCTTCTTCTTCTTTACCATGTTCCTCTTCCGTTCTTCTTTAACATGTACTCTCTCCGTTCCTAAATACAAGTCTTTGTATAGATTCCACCATGGACTACATATGGAGCAAAATGAGTGAATCTACACTCTAAAATGTATCTGGATACATCTGTATGTGATCCATAGTGGAAATCTCTACCAAGACTTATATTTTGGAACGGAGGGAGTATGATAGTAGTACAATATGTTCCTTGTACTGAAGATGAGCAGGGACATTTGTAGTGTAGAGGTCTATACGGTCGGTTGTGATGGACACTTTGAGCCTCTTTGATTCGTAGGATCTTGTAAACATAGGAATAGGATTTGTAGTGGCCTGCCCACTTGAATCCTATAAGAATAGCAAGGAAATGCGGGGAGCTGTGTCGCCTTTGAGAGTTACACTGATATTAACAGTACCGCACCTTCACTTGAAGAGACCTGGTATCCGAAGCCTTTCTAGTCGTAGTGGCAATACTAGCACATATATTCCAGCAAGTTCCACTTTGCTGATTTTACTCTGATGCTTAAGGTTTTCCCGTTATATCTACACTATGATCTGTGTAGCTGCTTTGTGTCGCACTAGCAGTAGTCCACTCTTGAAGCTAAACACTGCAATGAATTACAAAATTGGCACCAAGGCATTGAGTGCCATTCTGGATGCAATGAAACTCATACGCTCACCACCTGTTGATTCTTGTTCAGAATATGATCCTAATGACTATTCTAACCTCGAGGAGTTAAAGGCAGATGGCCTGTCCTGTTCACCCATCAAGGTGCCTGTTCTAATTTGGCAATGTTTTATTGATTGCAGGTATCTTGCATATGTTGTCTTGCATTTCTTCTACTTTGTTGCACCGCCATCTGCTTAGTTGATTCATCATATATGTCAAGATGCCATGCCCATCCATTATCAATACATATTCCATCTGTCATCATACCATGTTTTTCCACTCAAATGTTGTTCTTGTGCATCAGACATCAAAAAGGAAGAGGGTGATTGCCGAACCTGAAGGAGCACCAGCAAAGTCCTTGAAAAACATGGTGGTGCCGGAGAAATCAGACAACACCCCACTTATATTGGCTATACAACTAGTGACACAAAACGTAGGACCGACTCCAGCAGACTGTACCCATACTTCACTGGCCACACCACTAGCCCCACCACATAGGACCTGCACTCCAGCAAAAGGTATACCGATTTCATTTGCCATAACACCAGCTGTACCATAGAAAAATCCCACTCTAGCAAAAAGTACAACAAGTCCACCGGCCGAAGACCTATCCCAACTGCAGAGACGGCCAATTACTGCAGATTGGAACCCCATTCCATTTATTCCCAGTTTAAAAGACAATGCTTTCAATGTTGTTAGGGACTACATGCATATATTCCCATCATGGGAAGATTATTGTGAAGACAAACACCATTTTCACATCTTCCTGTCTAACTTACGTGTAAGTGCTATTATTCATGGTTATTATTTTCTTGTTTTCTGCTGATTGAACACATCAATGATTTACATTACATTGTTGTAACTAGGCGAGGGTCAATCTGGATAGTCATGACGGGCAAAGCTTGCTTGTGCTTTTCAAGGAAGCATTGCAGCAGTATCGGTGTTACTTGAGGAAATCACACTTTGATGGCAAGTCTATAAACGAATTTCCGGTGAAGTCTCCTGTGCTAAATTTAGAAGACATTGAATGGAAAAACCTTGTTATGCACTGGTCTCGTTCCCAGGATGAGGTACTGTCTATGAAATCACATGACAATTTGAACTTCTACTTTTCCGCATGTGCCTTATGGATCTTTTTTGCAGGAAATCTGCTCGAAGAAGAATTCCGGTTTGACAAGAACGATAGGATATCGCAAATATGCCGCCCGCTGCTTTGCTCTTGTTAGTACTTGTTGTCCTGTATCACTGTACTTGCATACATACCTGGTTCATTATGTGACAGTAGTATGCATGATAGCTTGCTTATCAATTGTTCGCTCGAAATTATCTGATCTGTATGAATGGTTACATTAGTGTAGAATATATCCAATGCCAATGTTTTTTTAGCTCTGCATTGTTCTTGTAAGTACATGTTGTCCTTTATCAGTGTACTTATAATGACATGTAGTTGTTCATGTACCATCACTCTGCAGCTTATTTTCCTTTGCCCTCCATTTTCTACACATCAGATCTATATTTACTCTTACCATAAGGTTGGTATTGAAGAAGTTTAGCTGTGCATTGCTCTTGGCTGTACCTTTTGCCTGTATCGCTGCACTTACATTTATAGCTACTTGGTTATGTAGCATCACTCTTCATCTTATATTAAATATTCTCCATTTTTCGTATATTATCACATCTATTTTTACTCTTAACAAAATGTAGAATAAAGGCAATGCTTTTGAAGAAGATTCTGTGGTAAACTTCTTGAATTGCCCCCCCCCCATCAGCATGGACAAGGCCTTTATAGAGCCTGTCTTCACCAATAATGTAAGTTTGTCCATCTCAAGCCTTCAAACTTTGTTGTATATATTTGGTTAGGCATGACTGCAACAGCTGTTTATTTTTGGTGTTTGCATCAAATTGCTTGTTTAAAGTTTATTGTGTAGTTCATAAACAAAAGATTGTCCTTTCTCAATTTAAGTTTTCAGTTGTACAACCAAGTTCCTTCTTCATACCATGTAAATTAAACTATACAGAGCAAGTGATCTTCTTTTGCACTGCATGTATGCTTCTATTCTTCATCCGTAATCCAGTGGTGTGGTGAACCAACCCACTACAGCATAATGTCATATTCTGCAATGTCTTAACTATGAACAATGTCATATCATTCTACTATCATTTAAACCGTCTCTTTATTTGCTAATCTGAAATGGTATAAATTGACAGCACACTAACCATTGATACTTATGAGTTCTTGATCTGTAATCCAATGGTGTCGTGAAGCTGCCAACTCCTTCACAATGTCATTTCCTACCATGTCTTGACCTGAACAATACCATATTGTGTTAATGCAATTTTAAACTGTGTCACTTTATTCGTCAGTAAGAAATGTGATGAATTGTCAGCACTGATACTTTTATGTGCAAAACCTATCATCTGTCTGCTTGTTTATCTTTCAGAGTGAGGAAGATATAAGTGTTGAACAAGCACAGTCTCATCTTCTTGCTCAGCTGCTTGCGCTGCAGCTCCCCAGCAGGGCTAACCTTTCCTGAACTCTATTGAAGTGCTGTCGGTTTTGTATATTATTTTGTCGGCGTGTTTATTTGCACTGGTGGCGATCTTTGATGCCTGGTGTATGTAATCTGCTGTCTGCTTGTGCTTTATTATCATAGTGGCGAACTTTGATGCCCAGTGGATGTAATATGCCGTAATTTCTTTATTGTATAGTCTAGGTTTTTTCTTATTCATGATGCTGCAGTTATTTTACTGTATATATATCCTGTCTTCGTAGTAAACCGACCAAACCGTAAAATTACGGTACATAAACGGGCCATCATGCAATCACGATGTAGGTTGGGCCTGAAACGTGCCGAACAGCTCATGGGCCAGCAGCAGCCCGAAATGAACCCCGACCCATGATTGTGCGAATCAAATAACGGGCTTTTAACATGCCAAAATTGTCTCGGTCCTTGTTTGGACCAATCAGATATCGGCTATGAGCAGGCCGGATGCAAATTGGGCCGTAGTTAGGCCCAACTATATGACGGGCTTTTAACTGGTCGAAATTAATGTAGGGCTGAAATGTTAAACGGGCCCTTAACAGGCCAAAACTAATATCAGGCCGAATTACTAAGTGGGCCTTTAGCAAGTGGGCCCAAAAGCATAGTGTCCAGTTGACGGGCCGAATCTGATATGGGCCATAATTGAGCCCAAAGCCTCTTAAAGGGCTGGACCTGATCTGGGCCGTAATTTGGCCCAGAACGTGGTAGGCTTTTAACGGGCCGGATCTCATATGGGCCACTATTAGGCCCAGAGCGTGGCAGGCCATTAATGGACCAGATCAAATATGGGCCGACATTTGGCCCAAAACATTGCAGCCAGTTAATGGGCCGGCCTACTAGGGTCCTCAAAATCTTGTGGGCCTACAGCTGGGCCGGCCCATTAATGTCGGCGAAATCTCGTGGGCCTTTAGTTGGGCCGGCCCATTATGATCCACAAGAATCTTATGGGCCTTTACCTGGGCCGGCCCATTATGACACACAAAAATCTTGTGGGCCTTTACCTGGGCCGGCCCATTATGGCCCGCAAAATCTTGGGGGCCTTTAGCTGGGCCAGCCCATTATGGTCTGCAAAATCTCGTGGGCCTTTAGCTAGGCCGGCCCATTATGGTTCGCAAAATCTTGTGGGCCTTCAGTTGGGCCGGCCCATTTAAACTTGATGGGCCGGTCCACGTGTCAACATATCATAGGCACGTCTCGCCCATTGGATGAGTGACACCTGTGCCAATGCGGACCTGACACGTGTCTCCTCCAGCCAGTGATGATTTTACACGTGGAAAATCCCCATTGGCCAGGACTGTTAACGGGTTATCGGATCCAAAATCCGACCCGATAGCATAACGGCGTTCCATTACGGTGGATGCCATGTGTCGGTCACCCTTGACGAAAGCACTTCTGTGACGCGCGATTTACCGTCATGGAAGTGGACACTTCCGTGATGATAATTTTGGTAATGTCATGGAACACTTCTATGACAGCACATGTATGACTATCTTGATTCTGTCATAAAATCGTCATGGATGTACATGCATGACAAAAAACGCGACCTACTGTGACAAACACGTATCATCACGGAAGTGTATTTTTTTGTAGTGCATGGCCTCGCACTCCCATTTGGGTGGACCAACGACATTCCGACAAAACCCTTCCATTGCCACAACACTCCCCCGGCAACTCCGGCCCAAATCCCCAACGGGCTGGTCCTGGGTGGCCCCGTGTCTACCAAAGACACCCCAACCACCGTCGTGGTCAAAACACTCCCACTAGGGGACTCGGTACCATAATCTCATCACTGAGCACACAAGATTATGCCTGCTTACTGGGCCAGGGCAAGCACGGCATAACCTTCCCTAGTTGGAGGCACCGACCAGAGGCCATGTCAATGGACTGAATCAAGGCCTTCCCAGAAAGGCAAATGTGGTTGCACTGGAAAGAAACTTGATTCAGCGGCACCATGACCCAGTCAACGGTATATTCAAGTTGAGTTATATTCAGGTTCAACTTTAAACTAAAAATGACCGGTGTCATAGCATGCCACGAAATGCAAAACAACACATGCATCATATAATGATAAAAATGACCGATGTCATCCATATACACACCAAGCATAAACGTCAACACCTCATATTACTCTACTACTCAAAATGACTCACAACTTAACCAAAATATTTTGCAACAAGTATTATTAATTTCTTACGCAAGAAAGTAACTCCGATAAATTTCTCATATGCTTGACAAAAATATTTCACTATCAACAACTCTTAATTTCTTTATCACTAAGTCGGGTTCAAACATTCTGTAAGACAAGTAATATGATTAAACAAGTATTTAACAAAATATTTTCTAACAATTTTTTTATCAATTTATGAAGGAAAAAACAAAGCTTTAAATAATTACTAACATGCATAACAAAATTATTTCTAACATCACCAAATAAATCTTAACTTGCTTTATCCACTAAACTAGTTTCAATCATTCTGTAAATCAAGCATAACAACTAACCAATATTTAACAGAATACAACAACTCAATAATTATTTAAATGCATGGATTAATCATTTCATTCAAGTAAGAAAATCACAAATATTGAAATGACACCATGAAAATGTTGTCGTGGCTTGCCTTAGTGCAGATGAGGTTCACAAGCCTTCTGGTGATCCTCAAGACAAGCCTCACCCTCTAAAAATAAATTTTAAACACAAAAAGAAAATATCAAGAACACTTCTGAAAATCACCAGAAATTTTAAATAGCTCAGAAAAATCTCATCTTTGGTGAGCTGCTAGATTTCTTATCAAAGAATACAATACAAAAAGAATCAATTCATTTGGACTTATGGTTGAAGAGTTATAACTGTTTAAGTGTTCTGTAAATTCAAATGAATTTGAA
>NC_041388.1:66531534-66560523 GCF_002162155.2 Triticum dicoccoides
TTGAAGGCCTAAAGCCCAGGGGTGCCACCACTCGTATCGCTTCCCGCGCGTACTTAGTGGCTGACTAGCGGGCCCCGCTAGTCAGGTGCGGGAAGGGGGAGAAAGAAACAGAGAAGGCTGCGGCTTCGCCGGAGCTCTCACCGGCGACGAGGGCTCCTTGGCCCAAATGAGAGGGAGGGATTGAGAGAGGGGACGGTGGCGCACCTGCCCGTAGCCGTAGCGTGGCTAGGGGTGGTCGGACGGCGTCAAAAACAAGCTCGCAAGCGGAGGCCGAACGTGGAGGTTTGCCGAAGTTGAGGAAGACGGCGAACGGAGGCCACTCCAGGGGCTCCAAGCGGGCGAGATGGCCTCACTGGAGAGAGGCAGAAGCCCTGGAGGGGTTGCCCTGGCCTAGGAGGGGCTAGAGCTCCCGCGGCGTCCAGAGGGGATCGCCGGCGAGCTCGAGCTCGGGGGTGGCGGCCCGAGGCCTGCCCGGCCGGGCTACAGCTTCCTACGCAGTCGTGGAGTGTGTGGGAGTGCTGGATGGGGCTCGAGGGGACTGGGGGTGGCCTTATTTATGGGCAAGCGGTGAGGGGGCTTCGGGCTCTGCTGGTGGACACCTGTCTACGGTGCCCGGTGATGAGCGGCGTCAGTGAGAGGGGGAGAAGGCGACAGAGGTCACGCGATCACTGTGGGCAAATGGAGACAAGCACATGATCAAGAGGAAGGCGACGAGCATAGTGCAGAGCGCACTGTGGCGTTGGCCGGACCGTGCCCGTGCTCGCTGCGGCGAGCTCCGGCGTTGGCGAGCACCAGGGAGGAGTTAAAGACATCGAGACAATGATGGTGACGCGGTTTGGCACGCTCAGGCAGGCGAGGGAAGCGAGCACGCGCGAATAGAGCGTTCGGCGGCACCCAGAGCGCATCGACACGCATGCCTGGCATAGTGGACACGCGTGGTCACCACGCGAACTCTCTCCTCAGGCCAGCCTTCGTACAAAAATCATGTCTGGCATGTTGTTCGTGGTGGTTTTGAAGTTTACCACGGTTTGGTTTGGATCCAGGTGCAGTAGAGAGGATTTTACAAACCAAGTAAGTTTCCGCCCAGTAACTTTGAATAGTTGCTATGGTCAAACGGCTGGGAGATTGAGGCTATGCTTTGGAGGCTAGTTATAAGTTACTAAGGTAAAGATGCACAAGAAAGTTCAGGTCAAATGGAGCAAGTAAAATGGTAGTTGCTGTAGAAACGACCATTTCTATCCAGAACAGAAAATATTTTCTGTAGCAAAAATATTCCAAAAAGTGATGCAATATTTTTGCTTAGGAAGGTGCTCTAGGGTTCACAGAATATTTGTGAATTATCTCAGATTTTTCTGAGCCATAAAAATTGGGGTTGCTTTGAAGCGAACATATCTGGCTTAGGGTTTTTGAGAGAAAATGAATATTTTTCATTTAAGAAAAATACTCCAAAGATTATTTTGGGGTGGATCAGAAGTGAAATGATGTTTGAGGAGGGAAGTGAAGCACTTGGGTGAAAGCCAAGGATGCCCAAGTGTTTAAGTCCATATGAAAAGATTCAAGAATTCCAAGTTTCAGAAATTTTTCAAATGAAAATTCAAGCAGATAAGAGAGGGCAAAAACTAGGCTGTCACAAACCTCCCCCACTTAGAATGAATCTCTTCCTCGAGATTCGGTTGCTTGGGAAAACCACTCTGGATACTGATCCCTAAGAAATTCTTCCTGCTCCCAAGTTGCTTCTGACTTTGTGTGATGCTCCCACTGAACCTTGTAAAATTTTCTGACTTTACTGCGAGTGACCCTTTCCATCTAATCCAAAATTTTGAACGGTCTCTCTTCGTAAGTTAAATCTTTTGCCAATTCCATCTCAGCCATTGCAACCCTTTTCTCAGGCAGGGATATGCATCGTCTCAATTGCGAAACATGGAACCCGTTGTGTATGTTTGCCAATTCAGGGGGTAGTTCTAGTTGATTTGCAACCGTACCTACTCGAGACATAATCGGAAATGGACCAATGAATCTGGGTGCCAGCTTTCCACGAGTATGAAATCTCTTGACTCCTTTCATAGGGGTGACTCGGAGGTATACGTGTTGTCCGGGTTCAAAACTGACCTGCCGATGCTTTGCATCCTAATAACTCTTCTGTCGAGATTTGGCCAATTGAAGTCTGTCTTTGATTTCCCTAAATTGTTTCTCAGCTTCCAGCATGAGATCCTTTCCGAAGATATGGCTATCTCCAGTCTGAGACCAATTTAGAGGAGTGCGACACTTACGGCCATACAGAGCTTCATATGGTGACATCTTTAGACTGGTTTGGAAACTATTGTTATAAGAGAACTTGGCATATGGCAAGCAATCTTCCCATTTAGCTCCTTTGGCTAGCACACAGGCTCATAACATATCTTCAAGTATTTGATTTACCTGCTCTGTCTGTCCATCTATCTAAGGGTGATAGGCAGTACTATATTTCAGTGCTGTCCCCAGGGCTTGATGGAGACGGGACCAAAAAGCGGAGGTAAACAAAGAACCTCGGTCAGAAGTGATAGTTCAGGGTACTCCATGAAGACTAACTATTATGGACACATACAACTGTGCAAGTTCATCGGCCCTGTATCTGGTGCTGATCGGAATAAAGTGAGCAACCTTGGTTAGGGTGTCTGTTATAACCCAGATTGCATCCTTGCCTCGCTGAGTCCTAGGAAATCCTGTGATGAAATCCATGCAAACGTCATCCCATTTCCATTGTGAAACTGGCAGTGGTTGGAGGAGTCCGCCTGGCTTCTGATGATCTGCTTTCACCTTGTTACATATGTCGCAACAGGCTACGAAATAGGCAATGTCTTGCTTCATTCCCTCCCACCAGAATATTTGTCTGAGATCCTCATACATTTTCGTACCTCCCGGGTGAATGGAATACGTGGATTCGTGTGCTTTTGATAGGATTTTCTTCTTCAAGTCCGGTTGATTTGGCACACAAATGCGTCCACAGAATCGGAGGGTACCGAATTTGTCCTTGGAGAAGTCAGGGGCCTGCTTTGCCATCTGGCCCTCAGCACGTCTTTGTAGATTGGCGTCAGCTGGCTGGGCCTTGTGGATCTCCATCTCAAGTGTGGGGGTAACTTCCAAAATATTAGCGAGGCCAGCATCCACGATGACCAAGTTGAGCTGAGCGATCTCCTCTTGAAGTTCGGTAGGCAATGATTTTAACATGACATTTATGCTGACGGGCTTTCGACTGAGCGCGTCGGCAACGACGTTGGCCTTGCCTGGATGGTAATTTATTCCAAGGTCATAATCCTTGACCAGCTCTAACCATCTTCGCTGACGAAGATTTAAATATGGCTGAGTGAAGATGTACTTGAGGCTTTTGTGGTCGGTATAAATTTGGCACCTTTTTCCAATGAGGTAGTGTCTCCAAATTTTTAATGCATAAACCACTGCAGCCAATTCCAAATCATGAGTAGGATAATTTCCCTCATGGGGTCATAGCTGTCGCGATGCATATGCTACTACCTTGCTGTCTTGCATCAACATGCAACCAATACCTTGTGTGGAGGCATCACAGTACACATCAAAACTGCGATAAATGTCTGGAAGAGTCAATACAGGTGTGGTTGTCAGACGTATCTTCAGCTCATTAAAACTCTTCTCACAATCCTCTGTCCACTTAAACTTCGTATCCTTTTTGAGCAGCTCCGTCATGGGTTTAGCAATTTTGGAAAACCCTTCAATAAAACAACGATAGTATCCAACTAATCCGAGGAAACTCCGGATCTGTGTCACGGTCGTGGGCGGTACCCAATCGAGCACATCCTGTACTTTGCTCGGATCCACGGCTATACCTTCGGCGGATAGTACATGTCCGAGAAACCCAACTTTCTTGAGCCAAAATTCGCACTTACTGAACTTGGCGTATAGCTGATGGTCGCAGAGCCGTTGTAGTACTGCTCGGTGGTGATCCTTGTTCTCCTCTTCACCCTTGGAGTAAATGAGGATGTCATCGATGAAGACTACCACGAATTTGTCGAGGAAGTCCATAAATACTATGTTCATCATATGCATGAAGAAAGCAGGGGCATTGTTGAGACCAAAGGACATCACGGTATATTCGTAAAGACCGTACTAAGTAGCGAATGCGGTATTAGGAATATCTTCCTTTTTAATCTTAAGCTGATGATAGCCGGTCCATAAATCGATCTTTGAGAATACCTTAACCCCACTGAGCTGGTCAAACAGATCATCAATCCTTGGCAGCGGGTATTTATTTTTGATGGTGACCTCATTCAGTTGGCGGTAATCTATGCACATACGGAGACTACCATCCTTTTTGCCCACGAAAATTGCAGGTGATCCCCATGGTGAAGAGCTGGGACGAATATAGCCTTTCTGGAGTAATTCGTCAAGCTGTTTCTTTAGCTCCACTAATTCTGATGAGGGCATCCGGTAATACTTCTTGTATAACGGTGCAGTTCCGAGCACAAGATCTATGGCAAACCCTAGTTCCCGATCTGGTGGCATGCCTGGCAGTTCTTCCAAAAACACATCAGGGTACTCACTGACCACAGGGATTAATTCCAATTCAACCACAGCGGGGCAAACTAGTTCTGGCTTGGGTATATTCTTGCGAGCGTAGAACTTGGTAAGTTGCCCATTTAGACCGGTCAAAGTGACTTCTCGGGTTGCGCAGTTTATGAAAACTTGATATCGGGTCAACCAATTAATACCAAATATAATATCCAACTTTTCAGACTCAATGATTATCGGAGATGTTGGAAAGTAGACCCCGTTGATATTGATCTCCAGATCACGGCAGACTAGATTGCTCTTGATTATAGATCCCGGGGTTTGTACCAGCATATTTTTGCCCAAAATTGCGCAAGGAAAATTGTTTTGGGCAGCAAAACTCCGAGAAATAAAAGAATGGGAAGCCCTAGAGTCAAATAAAATTATGGCAGGTATGTCATTAATAGAAAACATACCAATGATGACTTCTGGCTTCTCTTGGGCTTCATCGGCGGAGATATGATGCACGTGCCCGATGAAGTTTTGCTGGTTTGGCCACGACTCCATAAAGTTGGCTTGTGGCCTGCTTAGGGCATTCATCTTGTTGTTCTTGGGGCACTGCTTGGCATGCAAATGAAACAAGAATTATTGTGCTGACGCTCCTCATGTATTGGATTGGCCACAATATTCTTGACTTGAGTGGTGGTCTTGTTAACATTCTGCTGCCAATTTGGCTTGTATTCCACCTGAGTTTGTTGCCAGGTACGAGCCTTTTGCACTGGTTTCCCATCCTTCTTTGGCTCAAACTTTCACTTGTTGTCGTTGTTACCAGGCCTATTATCTGCTATGAGCTTGTGCTCCCGTTTAGCAATGAAAGCCTTGCTCACCAGAGTTTGGAAGTCTGTGAAATCAAGCATACTGAGAGTACACCGGAGCTGTGGATTTAGACCTCCAAGAAATCTGTCAATTCTTCTTTCTTTGGTGGCCACGTCATGAAGAGAGTAACAGGCCAGATGATTGAATTTTTGCAAATATTCTGTCACAGACTGATTTCCTTGGATGAGTGCGAGAAATTCACGCTGCTTAGTCTTCATAACCCCAGTAGGGATATGGTATTTTCGGAATCGATCCTTAAACTTTTCCCAAGTGATTTCCTCATCAGTCGGCCACATGGCCTTTGTATTTTCCCACCATATGGCAGTTGCGCCCTCAAGATAATGGGTGGCAAAGGGAACTTTATCATTTCCTTCAGTACGAGCAATCTCAAGCTTTTCCTCCATTGTGCGCAACCAGTCGTCTGCATACAATGGGTCAACAATCTGACTGAAGCTGGGTGGATTGGTCCTCTGAAAATCTGACAACTTTGAGTGATGACCATTCTGATTCCCATTCTGTCCAACCATAGCTTGAACACTTCTCAATATTTCAATCAAATCACTGTTCCTTTTCTCTTCAAACATACGCATAATTTGCTCGGTGGAGGGAGGATCAGGCGGTGGAGGTGGTGGCTGAACGTATGGCTCGGGAGAATGTCCTGCCTGTCATGCGGAACGACAAATAGGAGTTCCCTCACGAACGTTGCTACTTCTGCCTCCCCGCGTCATCCTATTGTGAATTTTTCCCAAGACAACACAATCGAGATGAGAAACACGCAAGAATAAAATTGGGGAAAAACCAGCGACAAATCCCGGAAGAAAGCAGAAGAGCGAAAAAATACGGCGAATAAAGTCTCAACATAATTATACATAGACTCATACATGAAAAATAAACAACATGATTGGTTCACTACTCTCATACATGCAACGAAACATCATGACTCGTACGACTACATCCATACATCATCCAGATAATTGCGAATACTCAAAGATACTACTGCTCTGTTGATGCTGCGGTGTCCTCCCCTAAAGCGGTCTCGGATCCCGAACTGACATGGTTAATGGAAACCTCTGGGTTAAAGGTAACACGACGGCGCTGCCTCGAGGGCTCTCCCTCAGGGGAAGGGGTAGGATGGAATATCGAGGCTACAGGGGTAGCGAGAAGTGAGACCCACTCGGCAGGAGTACTGAGAGGGTTCACGACCGAGACGCCCATGCTACTCGGGGGAGTAACCGGCGGAATAGGGGAGCTAGAACTGACTGGGACATAAGGGGTAAATCCCAGTGAAGATGGAGTAGTGGCGGATCTAGAAGTGACGAAAGTAGTGGCTAAGGCAGTACGGGTACGAGTTAGCTCTCGAGCCAGCTCGTGGATCATGAGATAGCTAGCAGTGACATAACGAGCAAGGTGGCTAGCAACACTATCAGACTCCGGATTAATGAGAGGGAAATGGACACGACCATTGTCGTGCAGAGATGGGTAGTAGTAGAAACGTGGGTGGTTCTGCATTCGGACCTCGTTGTAGCGAAGCTCGACAAGGACCTCGAATGCAGCAAACTGGATAACCTGAGAAGCGGTGGAGGCATAACCGCTCCGAGAAGTGCGAGTGTAAGAGCTGGAATCGGAACTAGTGCGCAGAGTGACCACTGCGTGATACTCATACACTGAATCAGCTAGATGCTCCCGGTACACACGATAGACTGGGTCGTCTCCGAGAGGGTACAACCGACGCCACATGTTGCGAAGGAGGTGCGATGACGTGTACGACATCAGCTGCAACTGGCACGGATATGGCACCGGAGTTGTCTACACCCACAACCATTAGCAGGTTAGCATAAAAAATAAATAAACCGAACGCATGCAACGCAACAATCAGCACAAATTACTACTGGCACTCAACTTAAACTCGTATCCAATGTCCAGTTAACGCGTTGCAGTGTAGCGTGGCCTGCAGTCAGCACGGCTCTGATACCAAGCGTTGTGGCACCCCGGCTCAGAGCGACCGGTTTACCATGCATTGCCAACCCAGAGACCATGTCTTCTGGCAACACACAACATCTTGGTACAGAAAAACAACCTCTTTATTGATGCTAGCGGAACATAGTTTACATTACAATAGCTGTCGAGGCCAAGCGGCACACTCGGTGCGGCTAAACAATATGTACATTATTTAGTAAACATAAAGGGGCCTCGATCCGAACAACTATGTGGAAGCAGAATAACGTCATGGCGGAAGCTCCATATCACAGGGACACCGATGTGGACACGATCTAGACTCAAACAGCACTCCTCTCCAATGATACTTTCCTGAAATCTGGCATGACATGCCAGGTCAGTACATTGAATGTACTTGCAAGCTCACAACAGGCATAATCGTAATGACAAACAATATCATGATATTTAACCCATTATTAATAATGCAACACTATATGTCAACATGCTGTGATCATGCTCGAACGTCCCTCGGGACAGCTTACCAACTGTGATCATATCTGGATCACAAACACACCACCAAAGTGGTCTTTCTCAAGAACAACTCATGATCCTTACGGCGATCACAACCACGACCATCATTTGGTCCCAAATGCCTCGATGGCCTTTCTGCCATCCATCAACAATGCAAAGTTCATAGCTTAGTGTGCAATTTTTATTAAACATTGACTCATGGTGGGACCTACTACGAGGTGTCCGTGACCGTGGACTCGGCTATCGATAGACTACACACTCTGCAGAGGTAGCACACTGTACCCACACCACGGAACCCATGGCCTCGCACTCCCATTCGGGTGGACCAACGGCATTCCGGCAAAACCCTTCCATTGCCACAACACTCTCCCGGCCACTCTGAACCAAATCCCCAACGGGCTGGTCCTAGGTGGCCCCGTGTCTACCAAAGACACCCGACCACTGTCGTGGTCAAAACACTCCCACTCGGGGACTCGGTACCATAATCTCATCAACGAGCACACAAGATTATGCCTGCTTACCGGGCCAGGGCAAGCACGGCATAACCTTCCCTAGTTGGAGGCACCGACCAGAGGCCATGTAAATGGACCGAATCAAGGCCTTCCCACAAAGGCAAATGTGGTTGCACTGGAAAGAAACTCGATTCAGCGGCACCATGACCCAGTCAATGGTATATTCAAGTTGAGTTATATTCAGGTTCAACTTTAAACTAAAAATGACCGGTCTCATAGCATGCCATGAAATGCAAAACAACACATGAATCATATAATGATAAAAATGACCGATGTCATCCATATACACACCAAGCATAAACGTCAACAACTCATATTACTCTACTGCTCAAAATGACTCACAACTTAACCAAAATATTTTGCAATAAGTTTTATTAATTCGTTATGCAAGAAAGTAATTCCGATAAATTTCTCATATGCTTGACAAAAAGATTTCACTATCAACACTCTTAATTTCTTTATCACTTAGTCGGGTTCAAACATTCTGTAAGACAAGTAATATGATTAAACAAGTATTTAACAGAATATTTTCTAACAAATTTTTATCAATTTATGAAGGAAAAAACAAAGCTTTAAATAATTACTAACATGCATAAAAAAATTATTTCTAACATCACCAAATAAATCTTAACTTGCTTTATCCACTAAACTAGTTTCAGTCATTCTGTAAATCAAGCATAACAACTAACCAATATTTAACAGAATACAAATAACTCAATAATTATTTAAATGCATGGATTAATCATTTCATTCAAGTAAGAAAATCACAAATATTGAAATGACACCATGAAAATGTTGCTATGGCTTGCCTTAGTGCAGATGAGGTTCACAAGCCTTCTGGTGATCCTCAAGACAAGCCTCACCCTCTGAAAATAAATTTTAAACAGAAAAAGCAAATATCAAGAACACTTCTCAAAATCACCAAAAATTCTAAACAGCTTAGAAAAATCTCATCTTTGGTGAGCTGCTAGATTTCTTATCAAAGAACACAATGCAAAAAGAATCAATTCATTTGGACTTATGGTTGAAGAGCTATAACTGTTTGAAGTGTTCTGTAAATTCAAATGAACTTGAATAAAAAGAAACAGGCTGGGTGGGGGGGGTGACGTCGAAGGCGTAAAGCCCAGGGGCGCCACCACTTGTACCGCTTCACGTGCGTACAGAGTGGCTGACTAGCGGGCCCCGCTAGTCAGGTGGGGGACGGGGAGAAAGAAACAAAGAAGGCCGCGGCTTCGCAGGAGCTCTCGCCGGCGACGAGGGCTCCTTGGCCCAAACGAGAGGGAGGGATTGAGAGAGGGGACAATGGAGCACCTGCCCGTACCTGTAGCGTGGCTAGGGGTGGTCGGACTGTGTCGGAAACAAGCTCGCAAGCGAAGGCAGAACACGGAGGTTGCTGGAGTAGAGGAAGACAGCGAACGGAGGCCACTCCAGGGGCTCCAAGCGGGCGAGACGGCCTCACAGAAGAGAGGCGGAAGCCCTGGAGGGGTTGCCCTGGCCTAGGAGGGGCTAAAGCTCCCACGGCGTCCAAAGGGGATCACCGGCGACCTCAAGCTTGGGGGCGGCGGCCCGAGGCCTGCCCGGCTGGGCTACAGCTTCCTACGCAGTCGTGGAGTGTGTGGGAGTGCTGGATGGGGCTCGAGGAGACTGGGGGTGGCCTTATTTATAGGCGAGCGGCGAGGGGGCTTCGGGCTCCGACGGTGGACACCTGTCCACGGCGCCCGGCGACGAGCGGCGTCAGTGAGAGGGGGAGAAGGCGACGGAGGTCACGCGGTCACTATGGGTGGACGGAGACGAGCACAGGACCAGGAGGAAGGCGACGAGGACAGTGCAGAGCATACTGTGGCATTGGCCGGACCGTGCCCGTGCTCGCTGCGGCGAGCTCCGGCGTCGGCGAGCGCCAGGGAGGAGTTAAAGACGTCGAGACGATGATGGTGGCGCGGTTTGGCATGCTCGGGCAGGAGAGGGAAGCGAGCACGCGCGAACAGAGCATTCGGCGGCACCCAGAGAGCGTCGACACACATGCCTGGCATCGTGGACACGCGTGGTCACCGCGTGAACTCTCTCCTCAGGCCAGCCTTCGTCCAAAAATCATGTATGGCATGTTGTTCATGGTGGTTTTGAATTTTACCACGGTTTGGTTTGGATCCAGGTGCAGTAGAGAGGATTTTACAAACCAGGTAAGTTTCTGACCAGTAACTTTGAACAGTTACTATGGTCAAACGGCTGGGAGATTGAGGCTGTGCTTTGGAGGCTAGTTATAAGTTACTAAGGTAAAGATGCACAAGAAAGTTCAGGTCAAATGGAGCAAGTAAAATGGTAGTTGCTTTAGAAACCACCATTTCTGTCCAGAACAGAAAAGATTTTCTGTAGCAAAAATATTCCAAAAAGTGATGAAATATTTTTGCTCAGGAAGGTGCCCTAGGGTTCACAGAATATTTGTGAATTATCTCAGATTTTTCTGAGCCATAAAAATTGGGGTTGCTTTGAAGCAAACATATCAGGCTTGGGGTTTTTGAGAGAAAATGAATATTTTTCATTTAAGAAAAATATTCCAAAGATTATTTTGGGGTGGATCAGAAGTGAAATGATGATTTAGGAGGGAAGTGAAGCACTTGGGTGAAAGCCAAGGATGCCCAAGTGTTTAAGTCCATATGAAAAGATTCAAGAATTCCAAGTTTCAGAAAATTTTGAAATGAAAATTCAAGCAGATAAGAGAGGGCAAAAACCAGGCTGTCACACCCGACTCCTCCCTCGATACCTCTCCCCTTCCCTCGTTCCCTTCCATCCAGCACCGCCAGTGCCTCGCTCTCCATCTTCCTCCGCGCCCGATGCCCCTGCATCCGCCTCCTCTCTTGATTCCTTCGTCCCTCTCCCAATCCACTTCTTCCCCTCCTCTCAACCGCTCCTCCTCTGCCCAGCGTAGCCCAGGCACCGCAGCTCCTCCTCCGTGCACCTCCTTCCTCCTAGATTGGACTCTCCTTCCTCGCGCCCAAGGCCAGCCATGGCCGTCTCACCATGTAGCTCCGCCAGAGCCACGTCTGCTCGCCGCCCGCCCCGGCCTTCTCGCTGCTGCTACCTCCTTCGCCTCAACCTGCCAGAGATCGCCCGCGCCGTTGCAAGTCCCTCGACCGTGCCGGCCACCAGAGCTATTGCCGGTCAACACCTCCGACGCGCCCCTGATTCCTCCTCTTCACCGGCGAGCATCGCGCCGTCTTTCTGCCTTGCCCTGCCGCGCCCGAGTCTCCTCGAGCACCTCCCTTCTTTGTCCGACTGTCGCATCATCATGCTCCAGCGCCGCCTCGAGCTCAACATCCTCGACCTCCATGCCGTCCCGGAGTCCCTCACCGCCACTGCACGGTCTAGCCTCTGGCCGTCATCGCCACCATGGCTTCCTGACCTCTTCACAGCACGCGTGCCACAGCTGCCTAGCGCCGTTGACGTCAAGACCGTGGTCACAACAACTGTGGGTGCCAAGTTCCTCTTCCGGAGTCGTCAAGTGCACGAGGACCCCGATCTCAAGAACGACTACCACACCGGAATGCCAAGTACATGGATACGCCGAGTTTCTCTCCGAATGTGTGTACGACTACTGTAGCGCCGAAGACCTTGGATGCCCGAACGAGTGCTGACCGAAACGCCTAAGTACCACTACTTCCACGACGACCATTGTTCGCCAAGCACACCTTCGGATGGCCAAGTTCCTCTTCAAAATGTACGACTACACGGTGTTGCGCCAAGTACCACGATGGCCGGATCCCTCGGACCCGTCAAGTTCGTCTATGAACCATGAACAACTACCATCGACGTGCACGGCTACTTTGTGAACGTGTACCCGACGACCCCGGAGACCTATGTTGCGCCAAGTGCCCCCTCGTTAACCCGAACATCTACAGGAAAATGTGTACCACTACCGTCGAGGACCGATAGTACCACTACTTCTACTGCCGTCGCGGAACGACTACTTCCTCTACTTCCCTCGACGAACTCGTTCCGCCCAGAAAAACGCATGCTTCGAAGGTATAACCACCAAGTCGACCCATGAACGAATGCATGTGTGATGTATGAGATGCACCCTTTGTCTGCACCGTGCCCGTTTGTTTCGTGCATGACCCTTAGTTGCCATGCCACCGACACATGGGACACCCGATAACCGGGAGCACCCCACCATATCTTGCGTGTTCCACACATCCGCACACTTCTCTTTGCATCGGTATCTCAATCGAGTCACCGATACCGATATGTTGCCATGGCACCCTTTCGTTCCGCCATGGTGACCAAATACTGCATATCATGTTCATGTCAACCTTTTCATAAAATTGCATAACTTGCACATGTCATCCACTTCATGATAATAACACCAAGAATGTTTTAAATTGTTGTTTGCTTAAATTGCTAAATGCACATGAGGATTTACCAAAATTGTTGTTTGTTGTTTCCGACCTCATTTAAACTTGCCTAAATAGTTAGTTTGTTTATGCTTCACCCTCTTGCCATGCTTAACAACATTTAATTTTGTTGGGTACATAAACGGGAGAGAACTAAATAAACGAATGTGGTGCTTCGTCAATATGCAACTCGTTGCATATTGAGCTCCACTTAACTTGTAGTGTTTTTTGTTGCACCTTGCCATGCCATGCCTCATTAAACCGGTCATGCATCATACTTGATTGCGCATCATGCCATGTTTATGTGATGGTTGTTTACTATGTTGCTTGCTTCTTTCCGGGTTGCTTCTCTCGTTAGCTTCGGTTTCGTTCCGGAGTTTTTAGGATTTGTTCGACTACGTCCGCTTGTATTCTTCATGGTTTCAGTCTTCTTCCTTGCGGGATCTTAGGCAAGATGACCATACCCTCAAAATCCCTTCTATCTTTGCTTGCTAGTTGTTCGCTCTATCGCTATGTCGCGCTACCTACCACTTGTTATATCATGCCTCCCATATTGCCATGTCAAGCCTCTAACCCACCTTCCTAGCAAACCATTGTTTGGCTATGTTACCGCTTTTGCTCAACCCCTCTTATAGCATTGCTAGTTGCAGGTGAAGCTGAAGTTTGTTCCATGTTGGAACATGAATATGTTGGGATATCACACTATCTCTTATTTTAATTAATGCATCTATATACTTGGTAAAGGGTGGAAGGCTCGGCCTTATGCCTGGTGTTTTGTTCCACTCTTGCCACCTTAGTTTCCGTCATATCGGTGTTACGTTCCTTGATTTTGCGTTCCTTACGCGGTTGGGTGTTATGGGAACCCCTTGACAGTTCGCCTTGAATAAAACTCCTCCAGTAAGGCCCAACATTGGTTTTACATTTGCCTACCTAAGCCTTTTCCCTTGGGTTCTGCAGACTCAAGGGTCATCTTTATTTTAAACCCCCCGGGCCAGTGCTCCTCTGAGTGTTGGTCCGAACCGAGTAGACCGCGGGGCCACCTCGGGGAAACTTGAGGGTTGGTTTTACTCGTAGGATGTCTCATCCGGTGTTGCCCTGAGAACGAGATACGTGCGACTCCTATCGGGATTTGTCGGCACATCGGGCGACTTTGCTGGTCTTGTTTTACCATTGTCGAAATGTCTTGTAACCGGGATTCCGAGACTGATCGGGTCTTCCCAGGAGAAGGAATATCCTTCGTTGATCGTGAGAGCTTGTGATGGGCTAAGTTGGGACACCCCTGCAGGGTATAAACTTTCGAGAGCCGTGACCGCGGTTATGTGGCAGATGGGAATTTGTTAATATCCGGTTGTAGAGAACTTGACACTTGACTTAATTAAAATGCATCAACTACGTGTGTAGCCGTGTTGGTCTCTTTTCGGCGGAGTCCGGGAAGTGAACACGGTCTTGTGTTATGCTTGAACGTAAGTAGTTTCAGGATCACTTCTTGATCACTTCTAGCTTCTCAACCACTGCGTTGCTTCTCTTCTCGCTCTTATTTGCGTATGTTAGCCACCATATATGCTTAGTGCTTGCTGCAGCTTCACCTCTCTACCCTATCCTACCCATAAGCTTAAATAGTCTTGATCTCGCGGGTGTGAGATTGCTCAGTCCTCGTGACTCACAATTACTTCCAAACAGTTGCAGGTGCCGATGATACCAGTGCAGGTGACGCAACCCATCTCAAGTGGGAGCTCGATGAAGATCTTGATCGTTGTTTTGTGTCTTTTCCGGTTGATCAGTAGTGGTGCCCAGTTGGGACGATCGGGGATCTAGCGTTTGGGGTTGTCTTTTTTTATTTTGGTTCTGTCGTGGGTTTGTCACGATAGATGTCCTCGTGAAAGGACTTAGTCGTGGAGCCGTCGCTACGGGTTAGCTTAAAGGGGTTAAACCGGACAAGGGACACGAGGGATTTTATACTAGTTCAGCCCCTTCGATGAAGGTAAAAGCCTACGTCTAGTTGTGATTGGTATTGTTGGCGTTCCGATGACCACGGAGCGAATCCGCTTTGCCTGGTTCTCGAGTTGTTGTCTGTCATTCCTAAACCGTTGTCGGGTCGTCCCTTTATATACATAGGTTGATGCCCGCCAGTTTACAGAGTCCCGAGGCCAGATCATAAACGTGTCCGGCTTGGTCTCTATTCCTTCTAACTTACAATACAAGTTACATGAAAGAGTCGGTTTACATCTACATGTCTTAACCCGCCTTTAGGCCTTGGGCCTTCGTAAAGCGCCACCATCCTCACGTCTTTATGGGCTTCTATATTCATGGAGTTAACCCGGCCACTCCTAGCTGGTTTACCTCCAGTAGTCATATCCCCAACATTAGGCCCCAGATTGATTTGAACTTGTTCATGTCAATCTTCAATACTTAGAAAAGTTCTTGCCCTGGCATCTTCTTATGGATCTGGTAAAGCACCGTGATGTCATCCTTTAGATCCGTAGTAAACCGCCATGACGTCATCTATTCGTTGAAGCCGAAGATACCCTTCATTAATGAATATCCAACCATCGAGGCGACATCCTTATTAACTATCCATTTTAAGCTCCTCGATTCACGCACTTGTCGTTTATCGGTTCACCTTATAAATAGGAACAAGGGCCATTCTATTTTCCCCATTCGTCTCCTTCGCTTCTTCTACCTCCTTGCGACGCCCTGCACCCGAGTGCCGCCGCCATCGTCGAGCTCCGCCTTTGCCTCTCCGTTGGCCACTACATCGATCTGGTTGCATCAGAAAAACGCGGCGCATCACCGCTACCTCGACCACTGCGGTAAACTTCCCCTCTTTTCCCTGTAGATCCGTTAGGGTTCATGCGGGTTCCTATTGCTCTCTTCGTGTTCTTCGTCAACCCATAGTCAGTAGAACTTAATCTTGATATATTCCGCATAGTAGCTATGAAACTCCTTATCTCAACCATTTGATCCAATCTTTAAATATATCGTAACTTGATCTGAACCTTTCATGAACTGCTTCAGGACCAAGCTTTTCAATCTCAATATTTTTCCTTTTCCTGGCTTACGGTAGATCCAAAATTTCAATGCAGTCTTGTAAAACCTGTTTTACCTTACTTAGTCATTGTTGCCTTAGATCTGCATCCTCTTTATCACATAGGCGGTTTACCTTTGTAAAAGCAATCTATCACATACCATTAGTCCCCTTGTAAACCGGAAATCCCTTTATCTCTGTTGTCATACTCCGGTTTAACAGTATGCGTATACCTTTGTTTCGTTATTGCTTTGTCATTCATTATTGTATCAGCCTCCGGTTTATGAAATTTACATACTTGTATATCTTTATCCCGTTGCACCTTATGCACCACCATGAATGAACTGTAAACTGGTATTTCTTTTCAGCTTTTCACTTGCAATGGCCAAGCAGTTTTATGCCTATAACTGGGCTCCCTCCCGGGTTATTGAGGAGCAGCTTAATGGGATGGTCAAAATTGGTACCCTACCAAAGAAGAGTGAGATCTGATGGCGAGTTCCTGGACTGGAGAACCCTCCTACTCCCAAGCAGGGTGAAGCAGTGGTATTTGTTGATCACATAGGCCGTGGCTTCAAACTTCCCGGGTCAAAGTTTTTTCGGCATGTGCTTGCCAGTTTTTAGCTCCACCCTCAAGATATTGGACCCAACTCGGTATCCAATATATGCAACTTCCAAGTCTTCTGTGAAGTGTACTTACAAGAAGAGCCAACGGTTGAGTTGTTCCGAGACTTCTTTCATCTGAACCGGCATATTGAATTCGTAGACGGTCCCAACACTGAACTTGGCGGCGTCTCCATTCAGAAAAGGAAAGAAGTTGAATTTCCTCATGCTAAGCTATAGAGTCACCCCAAAGACTGGAACCAACCTTGGTTCTATTGTAAAGACACCTCCCCTGAAGATGAGAACCCTCTGCCGGGTTACCGTGCTCACCAGCCGCCAATACTCATCCATTGCGCAACGTCTAAGTGCCCAAGAACGTGCCTCATATGCCCCTCAACTCGCCAAGCTCCGAGCCTTTATGGCCAACAGTTTATCTGGTGTCAATTTTGTTCGTTGCTGGATATCTTGGAGCATCCTGCCATTAAGTCTCCGTACCGGTTTAATGTGCAAGTATACTGGAACATAGAAGACTCCCAACACCATATCAACATTCAGCTAACAGACGAAGAAGTAACAGAGTCTGTAAAAAAGATATTGAATGAATAGGAAGCTGTCTGTCGCCAAACCGGATTAAACCCCTTTTATACGAAGAACAAACCGCCTACTGTAAGTATTGTCTTCCACTTTACACTTGATATCCTTGTACTGTACAAGATTTGAATATCCTTTGCCCCTCTTTGAAACAGGGTGATGATCCATTCTGGAAAAGGAAGCCTCAGGAGAAAGCGACAAAGCCTTCCCGTCCCAAAACAAAAGCCGTCAAGAAAACCTCAAAGCGGAAGGTGGCTGAGCGCATCAGTATGGAACTAGACGACGACCCAGATGAACCGAAAGTTGAGGTATAACTTGATTCACTTGGTTCCCTTTTCATGCATCTCATTGACAATGATACTTATGAGGAGGACGTGGAGGGCAACCAAGCTGGCATGTCAGGACCCCGACTCAATGCCACATCGATCTAGCATGTAACACCTCATATCACCTTGCGGCCTCATGCACGGTATTCCCACGGGTGTCGTCTTACCTTAACCCGGGACCGTTTGCGCCTTTTGGCACACGTATATGATAGTGTCGCTAGCATCCATATGATAAGGAGCCCGGGCTGACATGGCTAGTCGTAAACCCAAAGTGGCACAGACTTACAGGGACAGGCATCCATGACCCAGCATCGAACGTGTCGGTCATCAGCGAGTGAATCCAGGCTGTAGCACTGGGCTAGCAGGACTCCGGTGAACCGGGCTGTAGCGGGCTAACAGGACTCCGGTATTCATCGCGTGACATTTCCCCGAAGGGACAGACACAGGAACGAAGAAGGACACATGCCGGCCAGCCTAAGTGTTCCGGAGCAGTAGCAAGCTACCAAGGCTCAATGGAAACACTAGGAGACATTTCCCGGTAAGAGAGGCTACTAAAGATAAACAACTAGATAGTCAGATCCCACACATACCAAGCATTTCAATAACATACACACAATATGCTCGATATGTGCAATACAACATGGCATCACAAAATGACTCTATGACTCAAGTATTTATTCAATAGGCTCCGAGGAGCGAGATATTACAAACAGGGGTCTCACGACCCAACATTCAGAGCATACAAGTCAAAGCACATGCGGAAGCTATCATGTCTGAGTACAGACGTCTATAAATGAAAAAGGCTGAGAAGCCTTTCTATCTACCAGATCCTGCCGAGGGCACAAGATCGTAGCTGAGGTAACAAGCTAAACGTCGAAGACCACGCGGAAATACTAGTGAGACATGAAGTCTCTCTGCAAAAACATAAAATAGGCAAACGTGAGTACAAATGTACCCAGCAAGACTAACATCAGAACTATCTACATATGCATCATTATCAACAAAGGGGATGGTGGGGTTTAACTGCAGCAAGCCAGCTTTGACTCGGTGGCTATCCTGAACTACGACTGCAAGTAACTCTTTTGAGGTGGCGCACACGAGTCCACATATTCACCATATCAATACACCACTATGGATCCGCTCCCGTCTCCCTACGAGAACGCCATCCATAGTACTCACGCTTATCTTGCGTATTTTAGAGTATCCACTTTCACTTGTCTATGAACTGATATAAGCAACCCAGAAGTCCTTTTCTGCGGACACGGCTATTCGAATAGGTCATATTAACCCTGCAGGGGTGTACTTCTTCACACACGCTCTCACCACTTACCGCCGTTTACACGACATGTACTCGGCAACCTTCAAGCGGAAGCCCAACATGGGTGTCGGCCACGACCTACCTAATCACCTAAGTCTCTAGTCCAAGTTTATCGCCTATTCGGGTTCCATCCATGAGGAGATCCGGCCGGAGTTTCGCTCACAGCCCCAAACGATGTGAACAGGGTTCCCGAGACACCAAACGGGCGCCCGGTACACCGTGCCACGTACCTACCGCATCACAGCCCACCCCTACGGTCAGCGCTGTCCACGGCCTCCAGTAGGCTACAAACACCAGAAACTACTTGCAACTCCTGGACAGAGGACAAGGGTGATCAAGAAGCCGAGAGGGTCCATTGGTTTCGGGCCCAATGCGTGGTAGTAGCTGAATCATGGATCACAAACACAGAACTCAGTTCCTGAGGACGGCTGCAATGAGACAACCCACCATGTACTCCTACATGGCCTCTCACCGCTACCTTTACCAAATCGTATTCACACACTTAGCTCACACACAGTAGGACATGTTCACACGCCTCTGATTCATCCCCGATGAATCAGACCTGACTCAACTCTAAGCAGTAGCAGGCATGACAAACAAACATGAATGAGTAGGCACAACAGGGCTCAAACAACTCCTACTCATGCTAGTGGGTTTCATCTATTTACTGTGGCAATGACAGGTCATGCAGAGGATAAAGGGGTTCAGCTACCGCAGCAAGTAACAGATGAATCGTTGTTGTCCTAATGCAGTAAAAGAGAGCAGGAGCGAGAGAGTAGGATTGTATCGGAATGAACAAGGGGGTTTTGCTTGCCTGGCACTTCTGAAGATAACGTTGAGTCTTCATCAGTGTCAACGATCACATCATCGGTATCACGTCTATCGAGAGGGGACAAATACCGGCAACACAGAAGGGAACACAATCAATGCAATGCACAATATGATGCATGCTATGACATGGCAATATGAATGTGTTTTGGGCTAATGTACCTAAAACCAGATTAAATGAAGTTGGTTTGAATCCAAGATTCAAACTCAAACTCCATATGTGGTTATTTAAATGTCATTCACTTCATTTGTCCTAAACAGTAGTGATAGGTTGTTCTAACATGCATGAAAATGGTACAGATGGAATCCTTGAATTTTTCTGATAATTTTTCATATATAATTTATTTAATTTGGAGTTACGGTTAATTTTCTATGATTTATTGAAGTTTTGGGCATTTTCTGGAATTTCCTGAATAGTTAGAATTAAAATAATTCCAGAAAATGAATTATGGCGTCAGCATGACCTCATAGTGACGTCAGCAAGTCAACGGGCGCCGTCCAGGTCAAACTGACCTGTGGGACCCATATGTCAGCGTCATAGGTTAAACAGGGGGGGTTTAGTTTAGTTTAATTAAGGATTAAGGCACTAGGGCCCACATGTCAGTGTCAGCAGGGGGGGGGGTAATTAAATTAAAATAAACTAACTAACTAACAGGGGGGCTGGCCCCACCTGTCATCGACCCAGGGGGGTCAAACCCCTGGTCAGCAGGGCCTAACCCGCCGGCGGCTTGACGCTGGCGAGGCCGAGACGACGGAGAGCGTCGGAAACGCTGCTCCGGCCACGGTTTGATGCGCGTGTGGGTGCTACGAGTAGCTGGCGATGTGGCGCATCCAACGGTGGCGGTGTTTGGTGCTGGGGTGGCCGGAGTTAACGACGGCGAGCTCTTTTGCGGCCGCCGGAGTTCGGGCAATCTCGGGGTCGGGGTTAGGGAGCACGGCAGGAGGAGCTGGGGCGTGCTACGGACTCCTGAGATCGCGGTGAGCACGTCAGTGGGCTCGGATACGAGCTGGGATGGCCGGCGGCGAGGAGCAATCGGCTCCGGTGAAAAGGCGGCTAGGGTACGGAACGAGCGCGAGGAGGAGGGGGAATGGAAGAGTAGCTCACAGGGGTTGCGACGGTGGCCTCGGGGAGCTCGGGGAGGCACCGGAGCCGACGAATTTGACGAAGATGGCCGGCGGTCCCGAGGTTGAAGAAGACGGCGGTGGCGACGTTGCAGGGGCTCCCGCGGTGCGCTTCTCGGCGAGGAGGAAGAGGTGGTCGAGGCGGATCTCCTGGGTACTTCGGGTGGCAGTGAGGAGCACGGTGGCTACGACGAACGGCGTCGGTGACGACGAGCTCCGCTCGGGCGCGTGCAGGGAGAGAGAGCAGAGGAGAGGGAGGAGCGAGGGAGAGCTACGGGAGAGTGAGAGAGGTCGTGGGGAACGAGGGGGGGGGGAGTGCGTGGCTCCCTCGGGTGCCTCCAGCGGCGAGCAGGTAAGCAGGAGGTGGCCGGAGCTCTTCGGGCGCGCACCACGCCTCGCCTCTGCCTACTGGGAGAGGAAGAAGAGGACAAGGGGGAGGAGGAGGTGGGCTGGGCCGGCCAGGTGGGGGAGCTGGGCCGGCTGGTGGGCTGCACGGGTGAGGCCAGGTAGGCTTTGCTCTTTTTTTTTATTTTTGTTCTGTTTTCTTTTATTTAATTCTTTTGCCACTGTTTTGAATTAAAAATAACAATTCAAACAATGCCAAAGCTCCTCTGAATATTTTTATATTGCTAGATGGACTTTTCCAAAAGCTTATAAAATATTTCAGGGGTATTTGAAATTATATTCTAATTATATGAATATAATTCAAATTCAAATAGCTAATGATTTAAATTCAAAGTCCCAAAAATAAATCCTTAAAAATGTTCAATATTTTGGTTTGGATCAAAACCCTTGCCAAAAATATTAAACACCTAAGAAGAACATTTTGGAGCAATGAATGAGATTTCTAGGGTTTTTGCCCCTCTTTTATTTAGGGTTTTGAGGCTTCCAAAATTCCTCAGTTCAAGTTTCAGAAATTTAAATATGATGCCTGGATGAAGATGCAACTATTTACAAGCAATATTCTAGGGCTGTGACAACTCACCCCCACTAAACAAGAATCTCGTCTCGAGATTCAAGCGTAGGGTAAGGTGAAGGGTAACGCAAACTAGCACAATCTTCACGATCCAGGTTGCACTTCATAGGAACGTTGATTCGAACACCATCTTTGTCTTGTCTTCTTGTTCTGAGAACTCCAGCTAATCATGTCAAGAAGAGGAAAGGAAAACTCTAGAAGGGTCGATCTTCTCGAAGATCGAACAACTCACGGAATGAGACATAGGACCATTTCTCGGGTTGAGACACGAGATACACATCGAGAGGGGTGGAAAGAAACGGATGACGAAGGTTCACTAGGTAGACACAATTCCACACCTAAGAAGGTGGTAATCGATTGTCAACGTAGCGAGGAGTTGAGTTGCCATGATACCATAACGATACACCTTAGGGAAGGTGACTCGTAGAGATATCCCCTTAAGTGGCAAAAAGAATTACTTTTGATTCAGAGATCATTGAAACTCTTTAAGCCAGCCTAAGGCAATTCTCGAGCGATCGTTTGGAGGGGGTCGGTAGAATGGCATACTCGGACTTGGATGATGTGGATTACCTTGTTGAAGACAACGTAATGGATGATTTTGCTTATCACCGGAAATGGAGGAGACCCATGGTAGAATGGCACATTGGCGGTGCAAGCTGGGAACAAAATGCAAATGCTGGGAATGATTCTGGTAACTGGGGAGGAACCCAACAACAGAGAGTGAATTCACTGTTTGAATAGGTCATAGAATTGCCGAGGAAACTGAGAGCAAACCCAGTTAGCGTCGATGATAACACCTAGCGCTTGAGCGTGCTCTCAAGAACTTGAGCATTTCCATAATCATCAAGGTTTTACCAACATCCGTGTCAAGGTCCGGTAACACAACTTACTACCATGATGAATGGTGATGGAGGATGCAGATGCAAAGGAAGATAACACCTTCTCAAATTTCACCCTTGGCGGGGCCAAGGAAATAAAATCTGGATGATCGACCGAGAGACATTTAGCACTCCGCTTCTAATGTTCTCCTTGATGTGCTAGCGTAATCCACCCATAGATATGGTTTGATATCTAGAACATCAATTACAAGGTCGGACTTCGGGAGCAATAGAATCCATAAGGAACAGTTTCGGAGGTAAATCCTACGAAATCCTTATGGGGAGGTGGCCAACTTCCTCAAACAAGATACTACAATGATAGGTCTTCCGGCTGGGTGTGTTGGCCACGACATCCACTTTACCGGTTATCGAGGGACCAATATTATAGTTCTTGGGAAATGTTCCAACCATCATAACTGCCTGAGATTCAGATCTGGTTGGTGTCAGGATATTCCAGACTCATCGAGTCTAGGAAGGAGAACGAAAGTTTGCAACACAAACCGACAAGGTGACGTTGCGAGATACTCGGGAAGTGAACTACGATAGTAAGCTCCAAAACATGAGCTGGTTCTGCTACAAACATGTGAACACGTTGTCCCAGACAAGCATGACCACGTGGTAGTCTTATAATAAAACACTACCGAGTTCAGGTGGGGAACCATCAACGAGGATATCAAAATCCTTGCATAAGGTATACTCTTAAGAAGGAACTTCTTCTCCTTGAACAAATCAATCAGTGGCTTGGTGTGCTAGGATATACATATGGAATGAAGATGATCAGTCTAACAGACCACAGAATTCTTCGCACGTGCATGACCGATTTGGGATGATTCCAAAGGAGCAAAAACAAACTTTCTAGAATTCACGACGGCAACTTACATCAAAATGCACGTGAATCAAAGGAAGTCACTCCTTTCATCAAACAAGTACTTCATGAGCTAGCATGAAGAAAATGCTTTCAAAAGTTTCCAACACTAACTTAATGTTCAACAACATCATGGAGGAGATAAGGATGTTGTCGATGGGCTCAACAACAATTCATCCAGGTTCCCTTTTAAAAGGAATTCCATAGTTAAGTGAACATGGTGATAGCATTGGTCAGACCAAAGAATATAATGGTGTATGCTCGAGGGATCAACCACGAGTAAGACAACATTACGAACATCGTTGGTTCTAACTTGATTTGACGATAGCCCACACTCAAATCAAGGGATTGATAAGACAATAGGTCCAGCAACTGAACACAGGGACCAATCGATGAAGATATCATCTTTCTTCAACACACACTACACAAGAATATCCCTTTGGGACGAACTAAGTCAGGCAAGCTTTTATCTTCCAACTCTCCAAGTTGTTGTCTAGCTTAACCAACTAGCTCAGGGATATCTAACACCGATTCTTGGAGAGAAGGTGGTTCATAAGAAACCAACTTGATCACGAGCTCAACATAGCGGTCAGGTGACAACCTGGTAATACTTCCGAGAAGATCTTCGGAAATCACGAACCACCGATATGTTACTAAGCTCGAGAACAATCTTGCTTTTCAGGGCAAGATGATATGATCAAATGAGCGAGGACTTAACAAATCCTATCTCATCAATCGAGGAGTGCACCAGGAAAATGGACTAGGTAGCACAATCAACCTTAGGGTGATGATTCAATAGTCAACTCGCTAAGGATGACGTTATTGTCCATTTAACTACCAAGCAACGGAGTTGCTAGGAGTATTGATTTCACACATCATGATTCACTTGTCGGCACTCCGGCTGCAACAACACGGAACCGAGGAATGAAAAAGGATGGCGTGAAGTATCACTATGTCAAGAATTCACAAAAGGTGGTGCAATTCTCATGAAATTCCTGTCATAAAGAAGGTAATACTTCAGGGTAGAGTAGACCAGAAGCTGGATTGTATCTTGATCTGCGGAACACAACTACTTTGACCCAATCCTAAATATGGATGAGGTACTGGAGTTTGTTTTCTCCAAGTCACTCTCTGGAATAGAATGGCTTGACGGACCACAAGAGTAACAGGCATCGATGAATGAATGCACGCATAATCTTAACTATCAATTGATAGACGAAGGTCAGTAACAACTAAAGAGGGACAACTCAAAGGAACATATGATTTTCTGAGTTGTGAATGCATAGATTAGCATGTCGAACGAGTTCAACATATTTTTTCCGGACAATCCATGCGGAAAGGTAGAACTGGCAGAGTCACAATTATGAATGGAGAACCCATCGAGAATAATCCTGTTGTGATATTTCAGTTCAACGAGGAACTTCTACCATAAGTAGTTCATGGTATTTGGAAGAAGAAGATACCACGGACTTCAAGGACTATCGCAAAGGTTACTAATATCCTAAAGGCACTAGCAATTACTATCAACATGAAGTAGGTAGAGTGAATCTCGGGTTCAAGAACCCAGGAACAGAATACCTACTACTAAGTAGCATCACGAAATGCTTTCGAGAATAAAGGCCAGAATCTCACACTGGGAACACAAAACGTTGCTAGATTACTAGGTGACTCCCTAAATACCTAGGGTCATAATAGTAACTCCAACATAAATGTCAAGGCAATAGAATACCTCAACTCAACAATTAGTGTGATTGAGCTGGCATAAAGGAACATCGAAACCAGAGGGAAAGGATTTTGCAAATGCATCAGACTATTTAGAAGCCTGGAATGACTCGGACAGCATAACGGCTGTAAATGCTCAGAAAAGATTTGAGACATTCACAAAAATGGTGGCATAACCACTCAGAAGCACAATATCAAGGTTTCAAGATCAACAATTAATATACGGAAGTAGTAGGAACTGAACTCAAGCTTAATCCAACAATCTATAAGTCTGCGGACTAGTAATACGTGATCCTGATAGAAAGAAGAGATAGCCTAGTTCTTAATCCCCGTAGAAGAGAAGATGATGACTCAGATCAGAAGGCCATGAGGTATAAGGAGTAAAAAGAGCCTTACGTTCCATCCCACAATCAATTCCCTTATATAACTAAAGAATTTCTAGACTCAACTTCCACCAGTTTGGCTTGGTAATCCTACAGGCAGTCAAGCTCTGATACCAACGCTGTCAGGACCCCGACTCAATGCCACATCGATCTAGCATGTAACACCTCATATCACCTTGCGGCCTCACGCACGGTATTCCCACGGGTGTCGTCTTACCTTAACCCGGGACCGTTTGCGCCTTTTGGCACACGTATATGATAGTGTCGCTAGCAACCATATGATAAGGAGCCCGGGCTGACATGGCTAGTCGTAAACCCAAAGTGGCACAGACTTACAGGGACAGGCATCCATGACCCAGCATCGAACGTGTCGGTCATCAGCGAGTGAATCCAGGCTGTAGCACTGGGCTAGCAGGACTCCGGTGAACCGGGCTGTAGCGGGCTAACAGGACTCCGGTATTCATCGCGTGACATTTCCCCGAAGGGACAGACACAGGAACGAAGAAGGACACATGCCGGCCAGCCTAAGTGTTCCGGAGCAGTAGCAAGCTACCAAGGCTCAATGGAAACACTAGGAGACATTTCCCGGTAAGAGAGGCTACTAAAGATAAACAACTAGATAGTCAGATCCCACACATACCAAGCATTTCAATAACATACACACAATATGCTCGATATGTGCAATACAACATGGCATCACAAAATGACTCTATGACTCAAGTATTTATTCAATAGGCTCCGAGGAGCGAGATATTACAAACAGGGGTCTCACGACCCAACATTCAGAGCATACAAGTCAAAGCACATGCGGAAGCTATCATGTCTGAGTACAGACGTCTATAAATGAAAAAGGCTGAGAAGCCTTTCTATCTACCAGATCCTGCCGAGGGCACAAGATCGTAGCTGAGGTAACAAGCTAAACGTCGAAGACCACGCGGAAATACTAGTGAGACATGAAGTCTCTCTGCAAAAACATAAAATAGGCAAACGTGAGTACAAATGTACCCAGCAAGACTAACATCAGAACTATCTACATATGCATCATTATCAACAAAGGGGATGGTGGGGTTTAACTGCAGCAAGCCAGCTTTGACTCGGTGGCTATCCTGAACTACGACTGCAAGTAACTCTTTTGAGGTGGCGCACACGAGTCCACATATTCACCATATCAATACACCACTATGGATCCGCTCCCGTCTCCCTACGAGAACGCCATCCATAGTACTCACGCTTATCTTGCGTATTTTAGAGTATCCACTTTCACTTGTCTATGAACTGATATAAGCAACCCAGAAGTCCTTTTCCGCGGACACGGCTATTCGAATAGGTCATATTAACCCTGCAGGGGTGTACTTCTTCACACACGCTCTCACCACTTACCACCGTTTACATGACATGTACTCGGCAACCTTCAAGCGGAAGCCCAACGTGGGTGTCGGCCACGACCTACCTAATCACCTAAGTCTCTAGTCCAGGTTTATCGCCTATTCGGGTTCCATCCATGAGGAGATCCGGCCGGAGTTTCGCTCACAGCCCCAAACGATGTGAACAGGGTTCCCGAGACACCAAACGGGCGCCCGGTACACCGTGCCATGTACCTACCGCATCACAGCCCACCCATACGGTCAGCGCTGTCCACGGCCTCCAGTAGGCTACAAACACCAGAAACTACTTGCAACTCCTGGACAGAGGACAAGGGTGATCAAGAAGCCGAGAGGGTCCATTGGTTTCGGGCCCAATGCGTGGTAGTAGCTGAATCATGGATCACAAACACAGAACTCAGTTCCTGAGGACGGCTGCAATGAGACAACCCACCATGTACTCCTACATGGCCTCTCACCGCTACCTTTACCAAATCGTATTCACACACTTAGCTCACACACAGTAGGACATGTTCACACGCCTCTGATTCATCCCCGATGAATCAGACCTGACTCAACTCTAAGCAGTAGCAGGCATGACAAACAAACATGAATGAGTAGGCACAACAAGGCTCAAACAACTCCTACTCATGCTAGTGGGTTTCATCTATTTACTGTGGCAATGACAGGTCATGCAGAGGATAAAGGGGTTCAGCTACCGCAGCAAGTAACAGATGAATCGTTGTTGTCCTAATGCAGTAAAAGAGAGCAGGAGCGAGAGAGTAGGATTGTATCGGAATGAACAAGGGGGTTTTGCTTGCCTGGCACTTCTGAAGATAACGTTGAGTCTTCATCAGTGTCAACGATCACATCATCGGTATCACGTCTATCGAGAGGGGACAAATACCGGCAACACAGAAGGGAACACAATCAATGCAATGCACAATATGATGCATGCTATGACATGGCAATATGAATGTGTTTTGGGCTAATGCACCTAAAACCAGATTAAATGAAGTTGTATTGAATCTAAGATTCAAATTCAAACTCCATATGTGGTTATTTAAATGTCATTCACTTCATTTGTCCTAAACAGTAGTGATAGGTTGTTCTAACATGCATGAAAATGGTACAGATGGAATCCTTGAATTTTTCTGATAATTTTTCATATATAATTTATTTAATTTGGAGTTACGGTTAATTTTCTATGATTTATTGAAGTTTTGGGCATTTTCTGGAATTTCCTGAATAGTTAGAATTAAAATAATTCCAGAAAATGAATTATGGCGTCAGCATGACCTCATAGTGACGTCAGCAGGTCAACGGGCGCCGTCCAGGTCAAACTGACCTGTGGGACCCATATGTCAGCGTCATAGGTTAAACAGGGGGGGTTTAGTTTAGTTTAATTAAGGATTAAGGCACTAGGGCCCACATGTCAGTGTCAGCAGGGGGGGGTAATTAAATTAAAATAAACTAACTAACTAACAGGGGGGCTGGCCCCACCTGTCATCGACCCAGGGGGGTCAAACCCCTGGTCAGCAGGGCCTAACCCGCCGGCAGCTTGACGCCGGCGAGGCCGAGACGACGGAGAGCGTCGGAAACGCTGCTCCGGCCACGGTTTGATGCGCGGGTGGGTGCTACGAGTAGCTGGCGATGTGGCGCATCCAACGGTGGCGGTGTTTGGTGCTGGGGTGGCCGGAGTTAACGATGGCGAGCTCTTTTGCGGCCGCCGGAGTTCGGGCAATCTCGGGGTCGGGGTTAGGGAGCACGGCAGGAGGAGCTGGGGCGTGCTACGGACTCCTGAGATCGCGGTGAGCACGTCAGTGGGCTCGGATACGAGCTGGGGTGGCTGTGGCCACGGCCACGCCATGGCCGGCGGCGAGGAGCAATCGGCTCTGGTGAAAAGGCGGCTAGGGTACGGAACGAGCGCGAGGAGGAGGGGGAATGGAAGAGTAGCTCACAGGGGTTGCGACGGTGGCCTCGGGGAGCTCGGGGAGGCACCGGAGCCGACGAATTTGACGAAGATGGCCGGCGGTCCCGAGGTTGAAGAAGACGGCGGTGGCGACGTTGCAGGGGCTCCCGCGGTGCGCTTCTCGGCGAGGAGGAAGAGGTGGTCGAGGCGGATCTCCTGGGTACTTCGGGTGGCAGTGAGGAGCACGGTGGCTACGGCGAACGGCGTCGGCGACGACGAGCTCCGCTCGGGCGCGTGCAGGGAGAGAGAGCAGAGGAGAGGGAGGAGCGAGGGAGAGCTACGG